>NC_139699.1:31705345-31832845 GCF_964188405.1 Protomyctophum parallelum
ATCACTATTTTCCATACGTCTGTTTTCATGTGGCTATCCATCATTTCCTGTGCAGTACAGTAGCTTGGGCAGGGCCCCTCACCCTGCCTGTCAACACATCATTAACAAGCATCTGTGTGTCAGTAATCTCTCCTATCTGCAGTCAGAATGCACTAACCGGCCCCTTTCCTTCCCCCTCCCTCTCGCCCCGTCCTGCATGAGGGAACAGCCCAACTCCATCTCTGCACAGCACACAGAATCAGTCCTGCTTTATTACATGTTAGCAGCGCATCCTTGTTCTTTGTCTGGGGAAGATATTCCACCCCAGGCGGCAATGAATGGGGAGAGATGCAGTGAGTGGGATGGACGTCGTGGGGTGGGTGGAGGGTGGAGTGTAGACATTGGGGATAAGGGGGGTGAGGGGGGCTGAAGTTCTTGTTGCTCAAACCACAGGTGTTTCTTTAATACCTTCCTTTGTTGGAGGCAATGAGGAAGCAAAGGGGGGACTCCTTCCCCCCACTTTCTTTTTCTCTCGTTTGGGCTCCATTTTCTGTTTGAGGCAAAGGAAATGTCATCTCCACTTTGTAAAATATGGCTCCGCCCTGCCTCTGATTCAGTAAATTCTAAGTAAAGTCAGTCCAAGGAAGGCTGCAGGGGAACACGGAACCCCGTGAGCAGGATACATAACATATGCTGTATGATTATTTTTATATGGAGCGCTGTTGCCATGTTTATGTGGCTGACAGACTGGTGTGCGTGACTTACAATGTTCATATTCAGCAACATCCTCACCTCCATCCCCACCCATCGCATCCTCCACCTCTTCCCCATGATAAATACAAATACTAAAGGATATACATTAGCTGATTCTCTCTTTTTTTCCTCATCGAACGGGAGACAGAGATAGATATTGATTCTGTTGTGGTGAGACATTGCCTCCCTGGGCCAATCTGTCTGTGTTGCATCGGAACAAGTAACACATCAGCAATAAACATGCCATGCCAGAGGGAGAACTCGGCTTCTGTGGAGATAGTTTTCATTTAAACTTTGCCTAATGCACATGTTGAACCCTCTTTTGGTGTTTTATATTGGGTTGTTTTCAACATGATTTATTTTAGCCCCTTTCCCCTCTCCCTCAAAAGCCCTTGCCATTTGCCAGTACACAGTTATAAATACGAATTTGTTCTTAATCTGGTTAAATAGAGGTTAAATAAAAACTATTACGTGGCAGTTTGTGTTGAAATCTTCAATGATATCATCTGGATGCCAAACACTAAAATCACACAATAACAATCACACGTGTGAAGTGAGGGGCGCTCTTATCATACAGTACACATACATCATCGTACATCACATTCCATGCTCATTGCTCAGCCAATCAAATAATTTCAAAGGGGCTAGCGGCACCCTAAAAAAAAAAGAAGTAGTATCTATAGGTTCATCTGTCGATAGGTTATTGACAGTTGAACCACACTAATGTACCATTTCATATTCATGCACTCTAGAATCTGTCCAAACAAACCTTGTTCAAGGATTAATATGCTAATACAGATTGGAGACAGATCACCATACTGTATACTGTAAGTCAATCCTTCCATGATGCACGCAGAGAGAGCCGGAGCTGCAATGCCATGCTCTCTCCCTGATGTCTAATTCCTTTTGCATAAACATGTCCCTGACTAATATAGCACTTCTAATGTAAGACCAGGGAATACGACCACACCGCCCCATTCATGTCAGAGACCGTGCTCTGTGAAGACGAACTCGCCGGTTTGGCAAGTAATCTGAATACACAATTAGGCCATTCGAGAGAGAGAGAGAGAGAGAGATTATGTGGGAATAGGCTAGGATTTTTACAGCCCAGCAGCAGGAAGCACCTGCGCCACAAGTGACCGCCACAAGCACCGGATGTGTCTGTCAAAGCTAGTACGTCCCAGGTGGCCACATATCGTGTGTGTGTGTGTGTGTGTGTGTGTGTGTGGGACTGTGACAGTTGCGTGTTGGTTTGTGTGCACATACAGTGTGACGACTGTGCGTACTTAGGTGTGAAAAATCACAGTTGTGTTCAAATTGAAGGTCAGCATCATGCAGATGAACATGTATGTATGCCTGTCTGTGCGTGTGTGTGTGTGTGTGTGTGTGTGTGTGTGTGTGTGTGTGTGTGTGTGTGTGTGTGTGTGTGTGTGTGTGTGTGTGTGTGTGTGTGTGTGTGTGTGTGTGTGTGCGTGTGTGTGTGTGCGTGTGCACATTCGCATATGCGCCACGTGCAAATCCAGGGCCGTTGTAGACGATGCGAGGGACAGAGCGCTCACACACAGTTGACCTGTGTGTGAGCGCTCCCGGAGGTGTGTGGCAGCGGGTGGGGTGGGCTGGGATGGGTGGCTGGCTACTGGACTGTGACCACCAGCAGATGTGCAGTCCTTTACCCATGCCATCCCTCTGTTCTATACACAGGAAAATACTCAGTATTCAGTTAACTCTGTGAGTCTACAAAATGTAGACTGAGTTACAAGTGTATAATAATAATTAATAATCATAATTTGGTCCCCACTCCTTGGGGTGTTTTTCTGTCTGTCACTATATATTTTCACATTTTGTGAAATTTGTCCTCTGCATTAACCCATCTTGTATAACTATACTAGCATTGAGCGCCATTCTACAAGTGCTCAGGGACCAGCTAGGGTTAAGTGTCTTGCTCAGGGACACATAACCCCACTTAAAGGGACACATTGCTGAGGCCTGGAATCGAACCCGGGACCTTTGCTTTTTTTACCGTTTACCGTGTATAACCCCTTTCCACAGAAAGCAGCTGGCCTCACTCCGCCAGCCTCAACAACACCACTGGCCGTGTTTACTGTTACCCACCACTGGTAGAGAAAGAGCAAACACTTAGTGATAATTATGTACAGTAGGCCTACTGTCGGTACAATCTACTTCAATGTTCCTTACTGTTATTTTTCAAAGAATAAAATGCAGAGAGAGTATTGAATCCAATTCAAGAGTGATTATGTCAATCTACGCTCATGGACAACAAACAACCTTTCTACAATAGCAGCAGCAATTCAGAGACACAAGTGAAAACTACTGAAACCCACAAAGCGACAGTGGCTCAGAAGCTACAGTAGAGCCTGTCTGGGACCTGGAAGTATTATTATTATGGTTTGATCCCAGGCTCATCTGATCCCGATGAGCAAATTTGTTCCTGCATGGTTGCCTTCACTATTGGTGTGTGGATGTGGGCGTGAATTGGTAAATGTTATGCACATTAATCTAGAGCTCTAGCTCTTTGGCTCTTTGCATAACAGATAAGGTTTTTGTTTAATAACTGTAATATAATGTATTACTCAATTGAGATACTGTAGTAGTGCTGTTGTAGTAACCATAACACACATACAAAGAAACATCTCATATAAGTACCGCACAACGCTGGTCCCAACTGGGCTATACAGTGCTGGTCCTCAACGGGGATTTGGGGGACCCCTAGGGGTCCTTGAGGACTTCCAGGCCTGTCACTCTGAGTGCAAACAAATGGAGCGAATGGTCAATTCGGTTCCTTTTGTGTTTTTCCGAATGGAAAATACAAAAAGGTTGAGAAGCACTGCTATACAGTACTGTAGCGCACCGAGGTGAGAAATGAAATGAGGACTCCCCAGCATGCCTCGGGAATCGTCGGGATGCACATACACATTTATTGTTTCATTGTAGTTCATTATGCTATTTAGTTACTAACCGTTATGGGCAACGTGTTGGGGTGATTATGGTATTTTGTGTTTTATAGCTCATTGGAGCATGTTTACACCCTGTCTGTGGGTTTTATTGGTATTGAACCAAAGGTATTAAGAAGAGCTCATGACTAAATAATAGCTACATCGGATCCCTTTTTCTATTTCCTGAAATGGTTTCGGACATCCAAGGTTTATGCCTGACAGCGAGGATATGCAGCAATGTCTGTCTTCACACCGAAGCCAACCTTCATTTATGCTACACCAGTGGTTCCCAAAGTGGGGTCCTTGAGGGAGTTCCAAGGGGTCCCCAGCTAAATGATAGATTGGAACCCAATGGACCCTTATGGGTCTGTAACTCGGGTCCATTGGGTTCCATTTGTACACTCTCAGAGTTAAATTAACATTGATTATACAAAATAAATTGGGGGTCCCAGAGATATAAATTCCATTAAATGGGGGTCTGTAGAATAATGCATGTCAAACTGGGGGTCCTTGAAATTAAACGGGTTGAGAATCACTGCTAGAGCCGTACAAATCTTATCTGGGGGTCCGCGGGCAAATTTGTACCAACTTGGGGGTCCTTGACATGAAAAAGTTTGAGAACCACTGTGCTACACAATTCCTAATTATCACCCTTCAGGAAGAAAAGGGGGCTATACATCATCCACATTGTCCTCTTTCTGTCTTCAACATAATGTATAGACGCTTTATATCGATTCTTAAATTATAGATAAGGCATAAATTCTGCAAACGTGGAAAGAGTTTGAGAATATCTCAGCAGGATAGCGGGAGATGTAGCCCACAAGATACAGTATAGTATTTGTGGTTATTTGCTCAGAGTCGCACACACGCACGTGCGCACGCACGTGTCCTCTTTTTGGTAATTCAGAATATGGTAACCCTACCCTAACTCTAATAAATATTTATTATCCATGAAAATAACCCTCATAGGGATTGGGGACCAGAAAAAGGTCTCCACAAGTCTGACTTCTTGCAGTTTTACAACAAAAGACGCATGCACAGTTGCACACCCACACGCCCGGGCCCACACACTGTCACACACAGACAGCATCATTGCTTAAAAGTGAATTTACGACCAGACGAGGAATGACGTGATTACACATGGAGCAGCAGTTCCCTTTAAACAAATCTCCTCATAGATTTATCCAGCTATAGTGGCTCTATATGAACAACAGCTGCAAAGAAAGGCTGATAGATGTCAGAGATCATATTCATGCCCCACATCTTAACCCATTTTGGACGGGAACCCCTTTTGGTGTTAGCATCATGTTATGCTTTAGCTATTGAAAAATAGCAGATATACAAGCTCATAGCGCGCCACCGAGTGGCGCGCTACGAGCTTGTAGGTCTGCTATTTTTTTTAAATCGACATTTTTAGAACGTGATCTCAGGTCAGAATGGGTTAAAGCCCATATCAATATTCCATGTCCATCCGTCTGGTCATGAGAGATGATTGATGCATTTCCGTGGCATTGGTTAGAAGCCGAACCGATGGGGGGAAGGGTAGGGGGGAGGGTGTGGGAGCGGCAGTGAGTGAGAGGGCCTGCCTGGCGAACAGAGAGCTCCATTTACCAGCAACAAAAACACAAGACGGATCACACAAACTGGCCTCGACATTAACTATACTGTATATACGTGTGTGTCACTATTTGATGGATTTGCGTGGAACGTGCGGACAGAGAATTGGGAACGCTTGGGTAATTCTGTGTACGACATTTAAAATGTTGAGCAATTGCGTATTCATTTGGCTGCACTGGTGAAAGCGTGGGGCCTAATAGCACTTTTGATGACCATTAATATTTAGTATTCTGGAGACTCTGCATGCCCACTAGATTAATTATTCACAAAAAACCATTACATACGTACATCTGATCCATGTCAGGAAGCCTATGCAAAAAAAGAAAAGAAAAAAAATTATGACAGCCCAGTGAGCCCACGTACGCTCCAGCATTGTAATTATAACTATTTGTTATTGGTGTTTACAGCATACCAGCATATGGCGTACATTATTAATACATGCAGGGACAATTCAATCACAATGCCACCACGTTGGATAGCAGGATATTGCCAGATTGTAATTTATTTCCGCAACAACATTAGCTTGAACAGTGAAAGCAATATTCATGCATCCTATACAGCCTAGCCTACTGTTTATTTACTTTTTCCATTTCATATAGACAGTGGATCTTTCTTGCTGATGTGGGTTTGTCTTGGGCATATCTGTGTGCATTTGTCTGTCTCTTCCTGCGGCCATCCTAGCTTGGTTAAAATAGAGTCAACATGTCATTCTAAATTGTTTTGATAAATATTAAAGTAGATCAGAGCCCAAAGGGGCTGAGAGTGAGCCGAGAGAGAGAGAGAGAGAGAGAGAGAGAGAGAGAGAGAGAGAGAGAGAGAGAGAGAGAGAGAGAGAGAGAGAGAGAGAGACAGTACATACAACTTCCTTGTATCTGTATAGCCACATCTGTGAAGAAACATGACAGACTGTCTAAAAACACAGCTTGAGGGATTCTCTCATTTTTAAAAGTACAACAACCGTGGGCAGGAACCCCACAGCAGTCGATAGACATTGTTGATGGTACTGACTTCCTATAAGGGCCCGGCAGGCTGGGAGAAACATCTTCATCATGGCCATCATCTTTCAGTCTGGTTGGTTCTCGTGCCATAACAATTCAAGGGGAAATACGATTTGAGTCTGGCTTATTAGCCAAGCTAGAAATACACGGCAGTGTGAGCCAGACCAAAGACCATAATATAATAATATAGCACCAACCCAAATGTCCCCTTTAAAAAGCTCAGAGAGGTGTATTATACTGTATACTGTATGTTACATTAAAGGTACAGAACAAACAGACGGATGCAATTTTGAAACAGGTGATGATTTACGATTTACAATTTAGGCATTTAGCAGATTCTCTTAATCCAGAGCGATTTACAATAAGCAAGAACAACACATAATACATCAAATAGTCTACATAACATTTTTTAAATAGTCAAGAATCATCAACCTAGCATCTGTCTAAGGCCCCAACCACACCAGCTGCAACTCCTTACAACAAACAAACCACACCAGCTGCAACTCCGTGCAACAAACAAACCACACCAATGCAACTCCTTGCAACATGCCATTGGGAATAAGAGTTGCATGTTGCAGGGAGTTGCATGGCGACCCTCTGGTGTGGTTAGGGCTTAACAGAAAGTACAGAGTAACAGAGTATATACACTAGAGTGCTATGTCTACATAAAATGCTATCTAAATTACATGAGTTACCAGTTTAGCCTTTTTATACGCCTTTAAGGTCGTCGAGGCTATAGTGCAAGTGCTACGACAAGATGGAGTCTGAAGAGGTGGGTTTTCTGACTACGGCGGAAGATTGGGAGTGAGTCTGCCGTTCTGATTGCAATGGGAAATTCATTCCATAGTTTTGGAGCCAGAAGGGAGAAGAGCCTGGGATGTGTGGAGCGCTGTCCCAGATCTTGGCTGCCTTGTTTTAAGTGATGTAAAAAGTCATGCATGTAAAAAAACATTCTTTGTTTCAGTTGAGAAGGAAACAAAACGAGTTCTCCCCCTCCCTCCAGCCCACCCAATCTAGCACTAAACGCCTCAGAGCATTCTGACAGACTGCTCTCTGGTGGTGTGTGTGTGTGTGTGTGTGTGTGTGTGTGGGTGGGTGGGTGCACGTGCGTGGCTGCGTGCGTGCATGTGTGACTGTGCGTTAGGGATGGGTCCGATTAATCGATTATCGTTAATAGGACCCCAAATCGATTATGAAAATTAATAATCGATAATCGTTTTTTTTCTTTTTCTTTTTTTTTAATCTGTTGGAAAGGCTATAGGCCTACCAAAGTGTGCCTGGGATGTGTATGTGTAGCTGCATGACTGAGAGGAGTGTGAGTGGAGATTGATTCCAATCAAGATACAGGTTTGGAGGATTTAGCAGGTGTTGGGAATTTTCCTAATCAGGCCTAGGCTGAGGTTGCTATGGTGATCAATTGGCTCAACACTGGTCCAGGGACCACCAGTGGTCCTCATTTAAAAAATGGAGTTAATAACCAAATGGACCCTTATTAACTCTCAAGAGTTAAAATTATTGTTAAAGGACCACTTCATGAAATAATTGTGCAATTCTTTTCTACTCGGTCTCATAGGAGGGCTGTGAGCAGTTCAGAAACCGTCTTCCAGTGACATCATCGATGGGGAATACAAGCTAATAGAAACTGCAGGTTTTCTAGTCCTGAAAATGCGAAAAGGGAAGCCATCGTTATCATGATAATGAAAATCTAAACATTTTTGTAAAGAAAATATTGTTTAAGAAAAGTCTGCCTATTGATGATGTCACTGGAAGACGGTTTCTAAACTGCCCACAGCCGTCCTATGAGATGAAAAAAATCGTGCCATTTTTTCATGATTATTAGTTAGATAGGTTGAAAAGTGGTGAAGTGGTCCTTTAATCATCTACATCAGGGGTTCCCAAACTTTTTTGACTTAGGTACCCCTTGGGGGGGAAGATTTATTTTATTTGTAGGGTTAATTAAAAATAAATAAATAAAAGCCCCCCCCCCCCCCCCCACCCCAAAACGATTAATCGATTAATCGTTAATATTGAATTATACAAATCGATTTTCATTTTGGACACATTTACACATCCCTACTGTGCGTGTGTGTGCGTGTGGCCACAAATGATGTGAGAGTGATACATAGAGATATAGGGAACAGATAGAAGGATATAGTGACGGTGAAGTGCGTTTAACTGAGTGAGAAGCAAAGCTGTCGCGTTTACCTGCAGTGTGTTCAAACAGATGTTTGAACTCAAAATGGTGGTACGTGAACCCTTACGTGTGTGCTGCGCAGAAGAGAAATTATAAAATGGAAGAATTTATTTTACTGTGATGTTTAACGATAAAACATTGACACACTACAGTGGTGACTGAGGGCTCACACTCACTAATGAAAATACTAAAATAAGACAGGTTGCCGCTTTTTAAAAAGCATGCTGCAACGTGACTGTTAATCAGAATATTCCAAAGAACAAAGAAGAGAAAGTAGAGAGATAAAAAACACTTGGTTGGGCCCCAGATCCATTAAAGCTCTGCAGGTAGAGTGCTTTTGTGGAAGCAGTGTTTCCCAAAGTCATTGGCTTCAGCACCATAGCACTAATTAACATGGCTCAGTATTGAGCGCTACCATGGCCATGATAAATAACACCGGCTTTATCTCGCACACTCCTTTTACCTAATTGAATCAACAGAGAAATTGACATTCCTTGTTCTTGCTGAACAGGACTTTCGATTTCCCCCGTAGTCAGATGGTATAAGCCCAGGGGACAGAACTGGTCAAATGACCTTGAGATGCAATGTTTTCTTTTGTCTTGGAGACGAGAGAGAACAGAGGAAACAAGCAATACGTGTTTTTAAGAGCTTATACAGTAGGACATATTGTACTGTACAGTATGTACCGTTTTGGGTTGTTTTTTTTTGGATTCCAAATAAAATTAGGTTAACTATTATTGTTACAGCTGGAATTCTGGAATTTTCTGCCCAATTGTGGTGCTGTCATAATTACAAAGGCCTACCAATTAACAATAATTCCAAGCCCTGCACTAGCCAAATGAAATTACCCAAATTAATAATAAACCAGACACATTTGTCAAACGTGTCTCCACTGGTAATGTAATATGAAATACTTAAACTGATTATTAACCCTTAATTAACATTAACAAACTACTAATAACTATAGGTTATTGTATTAGTAACCCAGGACTACATATTGTCTGGGAAGTAAGAAGTGTTCCAGCTATCCTTGGGTAAGATTCAAATCAAGAAACCAAACATGAATTCCCATTATTTTCTGATTGTGGTAGCACATGTGCTATACTTATGAATCTCTCTCTCTCTCTCTCTCTCTCACACACACACACACACACACACACACACACACACACACACACACACGCACACATGTACACACAGTTCTGAAAGTCGCAGAAAGCTGATTACAACCACAGACTTCGCGCCTGAGCAGATGTCTTGATTTGTCAGGAGGATGCTGCTGCTCCTGCAATCTGCCTGTACAGTCTAGTCAGAGATTCAAAAATGACAAAACCAGCTACATCTGACATGATAGTTCATCTGTTCATAGATCCAAACCATTGTGTATTCCATTATGGGTTATCCTCTCCATTTGTGTGGACGATATTGGTTCATTATGGCGAAATAATACGATTCAATGATTTGAAATCGATACAGTAACTATTCAGCAAATACATTAAATATGTGTGAAACTTTGTGGATAGTGCAGGTTTTTTAAGGGGAAGATTTATTATTATGGATATAAATAAGTAAACAGTGATACTAGATGGACATTGTATTTGAACACATATGGACAAACCCACGCCTTGACATGAACACAGAGAATACAATAAGTACTTAATATTGAATTAATTGATTATTTACAAAACGATACAAAGTCAAACGATACGATACAATATTTGCTGTTTACATATCGATGTACTTAGATTTTTTTAATTAAAATCGATATTTTGATACAGTTACTATCGTTAGTGATCAATTTAAACATTGATGATGATAATTATCATAATTATTGATAGTCTTTAATTATTTAACCCTGATGGTGTAAAAAAAATAATATATATATATATATATATATATATATATATATATATATATATATGAGCACGTTGCCATGGTGACCAACCACGCTGTCTGTCGCAACGCACGTCAGAGCGTGAGAAGGCCACTCGGGCAGGTGATAGGCCAGGTGTATTTGCCGAATCTCATACGAGGCCAGACGGAAATTATGCCGAGCAATCACCGCCAGCCGCACGACATCAGGACGAGTATAAAAGCCGTTCTCACTCTGAGCGCAGCAGCAGCTGGTTCACCACGAACTGACAGAGGCACATCTCACGACAGACTTCAGGTGGTAAGCGACACTATGTTTCCCATACACGCGCCCCACAATTATATCGCTTTGTATGCATGTCACGGACACGGAGAAGCGAGGTGGAAGAGAGGCGGAAGAGGACGTCCTCGTCCCCCTGCCGCTAGTGAGAGAGAGAGACAGCAGGGACCCCTTGCCACCTCGGACCGACACCGCCTAAAACAAGGTCGTAAGAGAAACCTTACCGCTGTTCACATATCATTCACCTGACGAGTCAAGAGGAGCTGTTAAAGGCAAAGACTCCGCTCAGGCTATATATCGCCACGGATGGGGAGGCTAGCGAGACCCTTTGGGTTGAAGCGGGGAGCACACCTGTGTTATCATCATACCTGAGCGACACAACACCTGAAGAGGACGTAGCTAACGAACTGTGGAGCCGCTGTTTGCCGTAGAACCTAGAGGACCTCACTGTCACCGCCGCCCCGCCAGAGTGGCCTCGGGCCGGGAGACAGTGCTTAGCCCCGAAGAGGAGGATTTATGCTAGATATTTTTCTGTTGTTTAAAAGGACTAACTTCTATCTCACACTGCAGATACCGTCGAGGGACCATTGACGCCACCGTGTGGCCAACAGACTGTGACATACGTTACCATTCCCTGGACTGCTATGATTTCCACTCATAAATCATAAATAAAAGAGGCTGCGCTCCACTGTCTCCGTCTCCCACTTACGTCTGTCACAATATATATAATACTGTATATATATATATATATATAATATAAATGTTTTGTTAAATTAACACAGGATTTTACTATGTACAGTATAGTTTTTACAGTAGGCCTATGTTGATCAGGACCTCACTTCCTGTACTGACTTGATTTCTTCCATCATTGTTGAAACCACATTGGGATTTGAAGTTCTGCTTGCATATCCTTTCTGTCATGTCCAACCTTCAATTAGTGGTGTGCTTCGGTGGTGTAACATGGGAAGAGGCACAACATTTCATCAACGTGCACAGAAAAGCAGAAACCCAAACATAAATATCTCCAAAACCGTTTACAGCAGCAGCAAAAAACCCTCAAAAGTAGCCAGTGCTAAAAATACAAATCTTTATAAAGGTTCCTGGTCCCTGCTTCCCTCATAATGCTTTAAGAACCGGGAATACCTTAGTTGCCACAGCTATGCATAATATCTGTGCCACATGGAGGAATCCATGCAGATGAAACCCTGCATTGCACATTTGAAAGAGAATGGGCTCTAATATGCACACAGAATATCTCTTCCAGGCTCCGTCGCGACTTCCGATGATAGTAATTAAGGCTCTGTTCCATTCTGTTCAAACAGAGTCGATACTAATACTACTATAGGCTCTGTTCCATTCTGTTCAAACAGAGTCCATACTAATACTACTATAGGCTCTGTTCCATTCTGTTCAAACAGAGTCCATACTAATACTACTATAGGCTCTGTTCCATTCTGTTCAAACAGAGTCCATACTAATACTACTATAGGCTCTGTTCCATTCTGTTCAAACTGAGTCCATACTAATACTACTATATGCTCTGTTCCATTCTGTTCAAACAGAGTCGCACGCACGCACGCACGCACGCACACACACACACACACACACACACACACACACACACACACACACACACAGGAATGCACGCATGCATGCAATCAAATGCACGTATGCAATCACACTCACCCATGCAATCACATGCACGCGCATGCAATCACACACACACACACACACACACACACACACACACACACACACACACACACACACACACACGTGTGCATGAAATCACACACACACACACACACACATACACACACACACACACATACAGGCACACACGCACACACATACACACGCACACACACACACACACACATACACACAAAATGTCCTTGCGGGACCTTTTATTGATTGGGCTGCAGGGCAGAGAGGGGACACGGGCTGAATAGTGGAAAAAAATGACTGCCTGTTGCACAACTGCACCATTACTGAAGAGGTGTGAGGAGTGGCAAAGTAAAGAAACATATCTTAGCACATCAGTGACCGCGTCATTGATCCATATAGAAGCAAGTTTGAAACAGTATAGTGTTGATGGACTGGGACTGGGCTTGAGAGACCCCATACTTGAGGCCATGATGCTGAGGTCAGGATTTGGCTTCAGGATTCGGCTTCAGGCTGGACTGCGGCAGCCCTCAGGCAGACAGATGTACGTACATACGTTCAGTTAGCTGGTAAAAGGGGTGGTGGAAAGGGCTGTGGTCAAGTGCCAATCGGGTATCACAAATACGGCCTTAACTCCGAAGTGCTACGCGTGACAAAACAAAAACAGCCAAATTCTTCTCTTATGAAAAGCTGAATCTGGGCAATGAGTGTAAGGGCAAAGCACAACCTACAGTAGTCTCCGTAACGTAAGGCTTGATCTTGTTCATACAATGAGCCAAGGTTCTGCATTTTGAAATGAGCCACCGCTGCATCCTTCTACTGATAACTGCCCCCATGAATCGCACACAGTGAGATCAATTGATCAACCCAAAACAAGAGGCATTATTAGCCATTATAGCACTGACCTTGATTAAGGCTGGGACCCATCTGGGACGGCTCTAAACTAACGTCAAAACTCCACACATCTCCCAGAACGTCACCGCACATGCATCCATCTCCGCGTCTCCTCCCATACACAAGCTGCATACATGGGGAAGTCATTACGCAGCCCTCAGAGAAGCAAGGCAGAGGGAGATTTAGATGGACCCACTCTCCTTTGAAGGTTATATTTAGTCGCCATGGTCTACTAACTTCCTTTGAGTCTACCAGACACAAACGTAAACACTTTTCGCAGTCCCACAATGTCAGGGGAATCAAGAGGATACACAATTACAGTTAGGTCTGCGCAAATTGGGTAAGGAGTATCTAAGAAAGTTGAACAAATGACCCTGGCATGATCTCTACTGGGAGAAGATGAAAATGAGAATGAGAGTGAATGAGAATACTGTAACTAAAGGTTTGCTAAAGATTTAATTTAGTATTATAGTCGATAGACAGACAGACAGACTGTCCCCCTCACACACACCCACAAACGCACGCACGCACACACACACACACACACACACACACACACACACACACACACACACACACACACACACGTAGTTCACAGACACATTCCCTCAAGAAGCAAAGGCTCCGAAAAAAACACCAATAATATGATTAAAATCATTAAATTAAGCAAAACTTCAAACAAAACCTCAGTAAAAAAGGCCCTTTACAAAAACACAAACAGCAAGTGCAATGCAGCAGTGATATTACAGTATGCACAGTGTTGGGTAATGCGCGTGTAATGATATCGGAGAGTATAGGACAGGAGGTATTGTAATAATATAGGAGAGTATAGAGCGTCGCAGTCCCTCCCCCTTTCAGAACGACGAGTGGCCCAGAAAATTATTCTCCATTCATTTTCTCCATAGGCTTTTCAAAAAGTATTTATTTAAAGACTGTTACGCCGCGGACAAAGCCAACTCGGATCGTGACAAATCATGACAACAAACACAATATTTTGTGCCGATCAAATAATTTGAAAGAAGAAAATAAAGGCAGGATACGACACTATTTGTTTTGTTTTTCTTCTTACTAATTATTTGATCGGCCCAAAACATTGTAATTATTGTCATGATTTGTCACGATCCGAGTTGGCTTTGTCCGTGGCGTAACCGTCTTTAAATAAATACGTGTGTGTGTGTGTGTGTGTGTGTGTGTGTGTGTGTGTGTGTGTGTGTGTGTGTGTGTGTGTGTGTGTGTGTGTGTGTGTGTGTGTGTGTGTGTGTGTGTGTGTGTGTGTGTGTGTGTGTGTGTGTGTGTGTGTGTGTGCGTGCGTGCGTGCGTGCGTGCATGCGTGCGTGCGTGCGTATAGGCGAAAGTCCCGCCCACCCGGGGAGGAAAATCTAGTTTGTGTCCCGAGGTCAGCGTACCTGCAGCAAACTCACAGATAAATTTGGGTGTTTTACAATTAGGGATGCCAGAAAGTGATCAATATCAGATAAAACTTTTAAGATTTTATATTATGCACATGCCATGGTCACATTGAGTGCATGCTTTGATGGTTACAGTTTTATAATCAGTTTTGATGAGTAAAAATCTTCTCAGTTCTCATTGTATGCTAGTTACTGCCATTCAGGATGGAAAATTAAATCCATTTGGATTTGGGGAGAAGTAGTTTCATAAGGGGCTGGTATGAAGTACTTGATATAAACAGAAAACGTTCAGTTCACTCTACACTCTACTCTACAACTGCTTTCATTTCATCCGATTGTCTGTCTGGCAGGCACTTAACAAGCGATCGTTAACTGTGTCTGTTATAGAGAGAGGGGCACAGAAGAGTGGATTTTCGATTATGAAATATTAAAATTGATTTCGGAGACCCCGACGATTAATCGTAAAATCGATGAATCGTTGGCATCCCTATTTACAATGTAATTATATGTTGCAATGCTGATGTGGAGGTGTTTCCTGACCGAACAATTTCGATTCCATGTCATTAGATTAGAATTAACCACCTGTGTTCTTGGATTGTGTCATTAGACCTACTCTTGAACTTATAGCTTAATTATGGTGTTGCTTGCCCCATGTATGTCCGCCAGCATTAAAGGAGCATGCACAATATTGGCCCTATAGCTGGGCAACTGTGTATTGATCCCTCTGATTGCAGGATTGGCTAGTAAATTGTCCTGGTACATCTGACCGATGTGCTTGTATTTCTTCTGTTCAGTGCTCAACTCAATACATAGTACACACGTGCACGCATGCATGCACACGTGCACACACACACACACACACACACACACACACACACACACACACACACACACACACACACACACACACACACACACACACACACAGGGACACAGCCTCCAATACACACCATCTTTGTATAGACATAAGTCACTGTGAGGGAGCAGATGTGATGTGGTATTAGAGTCTAACGTTTTCTAATAAATGAAGCAATAGTGGTCAGATGGCTGGCCGGCTATTGGGTTAGTTCACTGCCAGAGGCCAGTTGGAAGTGCACCATTAGTCCGTGACAAGGCAGATGAGCAGCATAGGGCGTAGTGTGAGCCTCGGGCTAACCCAAGTATTGACCCACAACAAATAGGAAATGTTTCTACTGTGTCAGTGATAGAGTTTAAAGTGTGAGAGTGTCTGTCTGCATGTTAGATTATGTGACACAGCGGGCAACTACAGTGCAATGTGTGTTTCTAAACTTTCTATCAAATATATAGGCGAATATATAGTGTGGAGCACTGTTTTGGATGCTACGTATGCTTTAGATGATATTATAACAACATCATTTAAATTGTGTTGATACCAGTTCACAGTTTGATTGTGTGTTATGTTTGTGTTGATACCAGTTCACAGTGTGTTGTGTGTTATGTTAATAACAGTTCAGAGTGTGACTGTGTGTTATGTTTGGCCTAATTAAGAGTAACTTGATGGTTTGGCAAGGTTAATGGAGATTCATAATCCAAGCGCAGCTGCAGTCAGTGTGCTGTAGAAGCGTGCGTGTGTGTGTGTGTGTGTGTGTGTGTGTGTGCGTGCATGCAAGTGTATGCAGATGTGTGTTCATGTCTATGTGTGAATCAGATTTTTTTCAGTTCATCTATGCCTCGTGTTTGTGTGGGTCTGCAACTCTGCATAATAATATTATGCAGAGTATATTATACTCTATAATCTGGTTTATAGGAAACGCAGCACAGCCAGACACATGGTCAATTTCCCCACCCAGCCCTATCATTAGCCAAGGACCTAATCCTTAGTTATAATTCAGATGATGGACCCTGTCAGTGGGGGCCTGCTAATAAATCACAAATCACCCTGTAGTGCTGCAGATGGGTTAATGCCCAGCGACTTTGCTCCTTTCACCCGTTTCCCGTTTCTGCAGAAAGATCTGTATCGCTTGATTACCAAAAAATGGCCAATGAAAAGGGCAGTTTCTAACACAAACACACCAGTCTGACATAAATGGACATGGACTTGCACAAAATGCACATACTGTCTGCACACACACACACAAGTAGTCGATACAGAATGGTGCAATAGGTCGATACAGTGTGGTGCAATAGGCTATAATGCTGTAGTCGATACAGAGTGTGGTGCAATAGGCTACATAAAGGTACGCAAATGAGAAGTGTGAGTTATTCTACCTTTTGTTGAACATTCAAGAGTAGAATTCAAAATAGCCCATGAATCTTCCTCCCTTGATCGGCTCCATTATTGCAGCGTAAACCTGTATCCTTTTTAATCCATTTCCCTGTGACATTGAGCATCACCTTGAAAATGGGCACGAGCTTCTCTATTGTAGTGGAAATGACCATGTGTTAGCAACAGGATTAACAGCTCTGATCTGATATGGGATTATCACAACGCACTAGTAGACGCTCAGATCACACGCCAGAGATTAATCCAAGAAAATCTGCAATGACTCGATTTTCAACAACAGGATTATTTCCATAACACATGTTTTCTAAATCTCACTATTAACGGCAGATTTTAAAACCGTATTCAAAGGAACAATCCCGCGCGGAGCCTCACACCTCACCGGCGGGAATAAATTACATGGGTATGGCCTATTGGGATTCACAGGCAGGATGTTTCATATGTACGAGAGGGAAGAGGATCACATTCTTATTCGCTGTCTTACCACTCCCCGGTAATGAAAGTCTTAACTCCTCTCCGCTTGGAGTTCGTCTGAGGCTGTGCTGTGAGTTGGCTATTCTCCACAGTCTCACCACAACATCCCTGGGGAGAGGCCGGAGGAGGAGGGAGAATGTCTTCTCTGCTTGGAATTCTGCTCAGCATGGTCTCACATGAATACAATCAGACAAGAGGTAGATGTATACCCACAAGACAAGCTGTTGCAATCTGCGCAAGAATGTGGGGATAACACATGGCACTTAAGGGAAATACAGGTCAACTAATGCAATTATGTACAGTATGCAATTATTAGGGTCCATGTACAGTCCAATTCATATTCATAGGAACATGGCCTAGTGTCACTCAAGAATGCAGCCTCAACGGGGTGCAGACAGATAGAGAAGAGGTGACGGCGATGAACTAGGAATATTAGTGAGGACGAAGTGAGGAAGGCATTGAAGAGAATGGAGTGTGGAAAGGCAGTTGGTCCTGATGATATAACCGTAGAGGTATGGAAGTGTCTATAGGAGAGGTGGCGGTAGAATTTTCGACTAGGGTCATAACTGCCCATATACGCCCATATATGGACATGATATCAGTCGGATCGGCAGTTCTGGACAACCGCATATATCAGAACAACTTAGCAGCGGGAACCGCACTCCCTTGAGTCCTTGCCGATGAGTGTGCTGAGTATGAAGTCGTTCGATCCCATATACAGTATGCACATTGGTTGGATCTGTGGCTAGGATCTCCATAATATGGAGATCCGAGCCACAGATCCAAAACAAGCATTTCTGTTTTGTTTATGGTCATGCCATATAGCATATCGGGTTTGTTTAGGCTGTTATGGTCTTCATTTAATGTAAAAGGCTGCATTGTTGTCCATTTGAACTGCACTCTCTTTCAGCAAGACAAAGACAATGCTACTTACTAGCATGTGTGGGAGTAAAATGTGAGCATGCACCTACGGACATGTGGGTGTATAGATAGATGCTACTCTTTTTTTTTTTTAACGAATTGGTTTAGAAAACATTACACTGTACAACCATAATTGTGCAACGATCATTAGCCGATCTGAAGCCGATATGTTCCACTTCATGTTCTACTAAATCACAGCACCACTCGTGACTTTAGTGTCCTCAACCTCCCTGACACGGACGTGCCACTCTCTACAAAACAACACACTGTCACCTTCCGCCGTGTCCCACATATTATCACCTTAAGAAAGCGCCGATACCGAACTGAGAGATGGAGAAAGACAGCAGAGATTCCAATTTCCCGTTTCAGCCAGACACGCACAGGCCGCAGATGCATCTCTCTGAGGAATAGTGGGCAGGTTTCTTGCATCAGGTTGTCTTTTCCAGGCTGCGGCTTTGTGAGATGCGCTGGGAAAGCTGCATTCTTTCCCATGCCACTGAGAGAATAATAATGAAAGTGACATTTAAATGTGGACACTCGGTGACATGAAATAAATCCATTTTAATAAGCCAGGTGTCTCATGGTGATAGAATTAGGCATAACAATGAGTCAGTGCTTTAAAGCAATAGAAGCTGAGTGACTATATGGAAGTCTTTTATGTTGGGGCTGGAGAAAGAAATGTCTCCATAATGAGTGGATTTTACAACACCAAATTCTCGAACCTCATGCTAGAATCTACAATTAGCGTGGATATAGTTTCAAATTTAATTAAATAAAATAAAAAGAATAAAAAGAAAAGAAGGGTAAGATTTGGGGTTTCAAATCCTACATGCAGTGGATCCTTGGCTGGGCATCGAAATGAACACAATTGGCCGTATTCAAAAATTGGAAGCCAGATGGGTAGGGTGGTTTACAATTTACAATGTGCATCACACATACAGTACATGCAAACCCTAATGGCGGAGGAAATCATGAAAAGGCACCAACCTCATCTTGACCAGTTATGAGGTTCAAAGTTGCTCAAGGACAATTCAACACTAACCCAGGAGGGAGCCGGAGATTGAACCGTGAACCGTTACGATTCTCAACTGGCCACTCTACCTCCTGAGCCACTGCCTGGAGGCTGGAGCTGAACACGTTACACGGACGGAACTCCCACCTCGCTGTCAGGTGAAAAGAAGCAGACTAGCGGCATGACGTGCATCGGGGAAGACATGTATTCGCCTACATCCTCCTTTAGGCAAACCAGTAATCGTCAGCAGCAACAAGGGGACTTGGAAAAAGACAGCAAAGACTAAATTGGGAGAAAGGGGGTAAAAAGATCAAAAGAATTTGGAAAAACAAAAGAGAAAATCTGTTACACGGGTGGAAGATACCTCATCACACTTATGCTTTCGCATAAATTCCATGCAAGAGGCTGGGGCATGGATTTAGACTTTAGAGAATAGCAACTTCATCCTCGGCAGAGAGATGATAAGCACCAAATTAGCAGCAACATCGAGGAGGGTCATTACAGTCGTCAGGATTTTCAGAAGAGTGTGCCGTCGCCTCACTGCCTTCCGAGGAGGTATTTATAATGCTAAGTGACATATAGTGGCCTCCGGAGTAGTAGTTACACAGACAGAGGAGGATTAACTAGACTGTCTCAACACGATTCCTCACGCAAAAATGTCCCTCTTGCTTTCATTTGGTGTGTAAACTGGCCCTTCGCTCACGGATGTGGAGGGAGAGAAGAGAACGTAATTAGATGAACGGCACACTGACACACGCACACAAAGAAAGATGTGTTTTTAGGTAGGAAACAGACCGGTCCTAAACCTTATTTTTTTTATAACTGAAGGATTATGTTAATCCAGAACAAGGCGATATAGCTCAACAGGAATTACGATTTTACATGCATTCAATGGTTACTGTGGTTGAGAGAGAGAGACAGAAAGAAACACTATATGGCCCATGGTCCCCCACAATTTAAACTCTTGATTTCTTTGCCACTGGCATGCGCACAAAGGGTGCATGCCTGTCGCACAAAGTCCGACAGGCATTAGTCCGACACGCTACCCAAAACCCAACCCTAAACCTAACCTCACAGGAAGCCACGGGTTACTTTCAACCTGCCAAGCATGTCGGGAGCCACGGGTGAGTTTTAACCCGGCCACGGGTTAGTTCGAACCTGCCACGGGTTAGTTGTAACCGGCCACGCCTGTTGGGAGTGACAGTGTTTTCGGACCATTAGTATGTCTAACCAACGCATGCACCCCGCGCACAAAAACTAAGTACAACGTGCAAACGTGCCCAACACCACCCTGTTGGTACTGTACAAGGCACGTTGTGCATGCATGCAGGCCTGGTCCATGACTCATACAAAACAACCATTCACAATCAACCATTTCAACCCCAGACAACAGAACAAAGAGTCAAAATTGCTTCAGATGAAGAGTGAGGGAAAAGCCAGGGAAATTATTCATGCAACAATCTCAGCTTAGGCAGTATGCAATTATGTAGGTGCTAATTATAGCTCACCAAGACGACACAATGCAGGACGGACACACACGCACGCACGCACGCACGCACGCACACACACACACACACACACACACACACACACACACACACACACACACACACACACACACACACACACACACGTCACACACACACACACACACACACAGAATCTTACCCACACACTCACTGCACACATGCAGGCCACAATATGCATTGCCAGTTTGTCATTAAATTACCCAACATAAGCAAATGCTACAACAACAAAGAATAGTAATGCCTGCTGTTTCACCACAGGTAGGGAGGGGTCAACCTGTTGACCGTGTGAATGTGTTTTTTATAGTGAATATGTTGATAACAGTGTGTCTCAGTCAACCCACAATGTACATTTTGATTGTACCAGCAGCACTTAAGGATAATTGTACCAGTAAGACGCCCTGAGGCACGCGACCTCGCCCTTCCTAACATGGTGGACCCATGGTGGAACCTCTTGTAAACAAGTGTAATGCTCAATCAATCAATCTGCCTGGTATGGGTGATGGCAAGAGTTTTAGGTCAGATGTATAGTTAGTTGCTGGCTCCAAATATGCAGATGTAGGTGATGATCCAGTCTTCTCCATGTATGGCTATCCAGGGTTTGATGAGGTCAGTGTCATGATCTTCATATATGGAGACAGCCATGAGGCATGCCCATATATGGAGGCGTACCCGTAATGTCACTACGCATGACCATATGTGACCAAGTACAGTCCTTTAGGGCACAAGGGGGAATTGGTCTTTTTTCAGTTTTATATGTTTTTATATGTGACCAAGTACAGTGCTTTAGGGCACAAGGGGGAATTGGTCTTTTTTCAGTTTTTTGCAGATATGAAAGTTCAGAATGTAAGCTTTCAAATTATGTGTCATTCATTGAAATCAGAAATTATTTGAACAAGATATGCTTATTTGAATGTAGTTAAACCTCTAACCAAGTATCTGACTAAAAGGCTCTCAAAGTTTGTGAGGTTTTTCCACACTACTGACAGTCAGGTACGGGGTGTGAACAATGGATTGTTAACTCCTCCCCTCACCAGCCATGACACATATATGGAGGTGTGATGTCACGAGGTGTGACCATATACTGTACAGTATGGAGGCATGGCCTACTTGTGCGCAAGCAGAGCGCGCAAGTACTGCTACTAACTAATGTCTATTACAACTGCTGTTCTAAATCCTTTAGACCCGTTATCGACCTTATACCAACCTTGAAATGTATTTTAGTTATATCACCATCAACAGCCAATAAGGGACCACCATTCTTACCCCGTCATACGTACATTCATACATACATACCCAGCCGATCGCAGTACTTGTGCGCTCTGCTTGCGCAAGTAATAATAATGTATGGCAATAGCACGTAACTAAAATCTTTGCCATAGGTCTAGAATGCTAATTCAGTTAAAAAGGGGGGGGGGGGGGGGGGGGGGGGGGGCTGTAACAGAGTGAAAAATGTTGACGTGCTGATGTTCATCTCCTGGATTTGGAACAGACATTCTGTGTGGGGGTTGACTTTTCTCTCTGTGGGAGAAGAGCTTCTCTAAAATTGGAGCTAAGGAACCTCACCAGCCTACAGTCATGCTAACAATTCTTCCTCATTTAGCTAATGAACATCCTCCTACACTTCCCTTACCACCCCTTCCCCTTGCCCCCTCCCCCCCCCCCTCTCTCCCTCTCTCTCTCTCTCTCTTTCTCTCCGTATTTCTCATCATCCACCTCTCTCCGCCTCTGCTTTTCCATTCCATCCCCCACTCAGCTCGTTCCTTCCCTCGACCACATGAGTGCTCATTACTGTAACATGGAATCATTAGGATTGCCATCACAATCTCTGTGATGGTAATTCCGCAATCGTTATCATCTCTGCCTCCAGCCCCTTGCAGCTGCGCAGGACATACACCATACAAGTCGGACTATAGTTCCAACTCTCACACACACAACAGCAATTAGTAAAGGCTTATTGCCTCCGATCTATAGCACTGGTAAACAACGGAACTAATGCCTCTGCGTTTGGCTGCATCGCCCTCGGGTAGTGGCTTCAACTACTTGTCATCAATCTAAGTGTGAGAGCATGCTCATTCAGGCCCTGGCAAAGTAAAGAGACCATTAAGTGTAAAATACCCTCCCCCGAATAAACACATACAGTTCAATCAATTTGTATGATTATTGCAGAGTAAGAATCGAGAGAACCGATGACAAAAGATAAACGTTGACGTTATCGAGCTAGAGACCATCTTTGTGAATTCATAGAACAGTTCATTTAATTGCAGAACTTACACATCTCTATAAAATTCCCCACTGCATTTATTATCAATGACGGAACTTAACCGTCTTTCCATCATCACAGATTACAGTCTGGGGACTCTCCTCTCCTGGTTGGTGTTGTTTTTAGTCCCTCTATCAAGCTAGGGCTCGAAGGATGACAGGCAACCTGGACGGACAGACAAATGGACGGACTTACTTTTGGTGACCCCCATGGCTTTTCGTCTAGCACCAGCTAGCTTGTAATGAATTGCATTTTTATAAGTGCTTTATAAGTGCTTTTATAAGTGCTCAAAGTGCTCATACATTGTGAGGTGAAGCAGCGAACAGTCGACATCATGCAGCGTCCTCACTTCCCACATTCACACACCAATGGTGGCGAGCTCACACCGACCAACTCATTGTAGGCATGCAATGTGGGGTTCAGTGTCTTGCCCAAGGACACGTAGAGTAGACAGGAGGAGCCGGGATTCGAACCGCCGACCCACAGATCATTGGACAACCTGCTCTACCTCCTGAGCCACAGCAACACACAAGGACACAGCCGGATGTAAGGAACAGAAAGACTAGGGGCTGCTAGCAGGACGTCTGTTTTCCTGAGACTTGCTCATGTTCACAAAACAAGCCTGTTTAAGGTCAGGAATAATAATGTTGTTTTCCTTTCATTTGATCATATATCATCAGTTGATTAGTGGTGATGAGATGATTGCTGGGATGAGATTCACTGAACAAAGGATGAATACAGTTGGCCTCTGTCTAACAGAGAGCATCCTAATGTGCTGCCGGAGAGATGACCCCTCTCTCTCTCTGCATGTGTCCAGCCTGGCTTTGATTCTGCATACATTACCCTTGAGTAGAGGCAGTCAGCATGCTGGAATTTAAAACAGCCTCATCTTGTTTCTGGCTACGTTCGGTCTCTCAGATGGCTCCATCAAATTTCTTACAATCCAATTAACTGGAGATGTCATGTTCCTTTATAATATTGGAGCTTGAGGTTGAGGATGACATTCTTGGCAGTTATTTTTACATGAAAGGATGGGCAAACACAAATGCGCATGCATGTGTGCATGCAGCACATACCCAAAAGATTCCTGACCATACGTTGAATATCATTGCTGTTGAGCAGACTATTGTGTATATCTCCATACGTTTTAGTGTTATTTCATAGGCTACATTAATGTCCTACATCCGACATTGTCGCACCAAAGTAATGAGAATAGCCAAACTACAAGCTCACAACGCGTCACATTGTGATGCATTTTCCCTATTGTATGTTCATGTTGCACCGCCGATCTGACCAATATAGTGTTGGGAGTACCTGTTTTGTACCCATAATATTGAGATGTCAGTTTCTGTCTGTCTAATCTGTCCCTCATACAGTATAAGGAAATCTCTGTATCTGTCAAATCCATTGTATGCCTATGTATGGGCGTATGGGGTTCGTTGATGGTGATGTCCGAGTGATGTGAACGTGGCTGGGCCCTCCCATTAACCCATTTTAATTCACTAGAGGTTCGGCCTGCCATGCGGCACATGCTGTGCTACTCTATCCCTTCATGTCCATCTTGAATGACCTTATCCTTTATGCTAGCCACACCAATCCCTGAGTTGCTGATCCAAGGCCAGGCTTTGAACCCCCCGCCCCCATCTCTCAGGCAGGTAATAATTGGTCTTGAGCGGTAATCCTGGTGTAAACCCAGGCTCAGTCTCTGATGGGGGATTAAAAATGACATTATTGCGCACACACAAAAATGTGCCAATATTGCGCATGTCTGTGTGTGTATGTGAATCTGCTTGATTGCGAGTGTGTGTGTGTGTGTGTGTGTGTGTGTGTGTGTGTGTGTGTGTGTGTGTGTGTGTGTGTGTGTGTGTGTGTGTGTGTGCGTGCATGCTTGTTTGTTTGGGAGCACACCCTCAGACCCTGCACAGACATCAGGGAAGAGAGGATTAAAGGATGAATGGAAAATAATGAACAGTGTTTTTCACCTCCACAGGACAGTCAGAGGATAGTGGGTTTTAGACGCTCACCTCCACAGGACAGTCAGAGGACAGTGGGTTTTAGACGCTCACCTCCACAGGACAGTCAGAGGACAGTGGGTTTTAGACGCTCACCTCCACAGGACAGTCAGAGGACAGTGGGTTTTAGACGCTCACATCTGATGTGGTTTGTGTTCAAGTTAACTTTTCCAAGAAGGCACAATGAACCCCTACTGATGCTATAAGGCTGACAGATTCAAACAGTGTTGCCAACTTAGCGGATTTGTCGCCATATTTAGCTTCTTTCCAGACCCCCCTAGCGACTTAATTAGTGAAAAGCTTCTGGCGAGAAATTTAGCTACTTTTTCTGGTGAATTGGGGATAAATCGTGTTGACAGTCGCCAGAGATAAAAACCCTCATTTTTATTAATTTTCCTTCTCAGCCTAAAAAAAAAGAAAAAAAAACTCGGCGCGTCTGGCTCAGTGGTTTCCTCGTCTCGGCTCGGTTATGTGCACATAACCGAGCCGAGTCGAGGAAGCCACTGAGCTCTGCTGTGACAGCAGAGTAATCTAGTAAGAGAGAGTAATGACACTCCCGTAGTCCCGTTGACTGAATGTTTTTCTGGGCTGGCTACATATTTTCGTTGCTAGGGTCGTCTAAAAGTCGCTAGGGACGCTAAAAAGTCGCTAGGGGCGGCGCGCGCTACGCGCGCGCAAGGGCGCGCGCTGCGCGCGCGCATATCCCACCTCTAGCTACTTTTAGCTACTTTTCGAGGAGCCACTAGCTATTTCCGTTACTGGGGAGTTGGCAACACTGGATTCAAAGCCCGTCCAGAAGCACAGCATTGGTATTAGCTGGATGTGGCCAATAGGGTGAAGCTAGTATACTGTGTGTCTGTTTTTGTGTTTGCGTGCATGCATGCGTGGTGTGTGTGTGTGTGTGTGTGTGTGTGTGTGTGTGTGTGTGTGTGTGTGTGTGTGTGTGTGTGTGTGTGTGTGTTGCATGTGTTTGTGTGCATATTTGTGTGTTTGTGTATGTGTGTGGTGCGTACGCGTGCCCGTTTTCGTCTATGACAAATTGAGCAAAAATCTAAACCAAATGTGTCGTCATCTTCTTGGTGGACCATCAAAAGGTCTTGTGGTGAGGTGCGCTCTGTCATTGATGCTGTGCCAGTGTTTAATTCAGCCACGGGCTGCACGGGAGCACTGAGGCCGGGGCAGAGCAAGGGGAAGGGAGTGGTTTTGGCACGCAGGCACTTGAATAATAACATCTTCCAGTTCTCCCCCCACATCTAAAGAGAAGCAGAGAAATGGAGAGAGAAACCCGACCACATTATGTCTCTGAAAAAGGTTTTGGAAAACCTCAAAGGCTTCATATAACGGTACAATCCGTCGTCCAATCCCCCGAATTCCATAACGCATGAGCGACGCACAGAGGGAAGCAGGTTATCACAAAAGCAATCTTCCTCGCGCAATTGTACTGTATTTAATAAATGACTGCCAGGCGGTGCCATTTATAACGTAATCTCATACCGAGGGAAGGCAACACAAAACACGTACTCCACACGCACACACACGAGCACGCACAAACAGATATTTACATCTATAACATAAACACGCATGCACCATTCTTTGATGAAAAGTATCCTATATAGAGCCTCCTCCTTTCCTCTGTGATCCTCATACCCCGCCATCCTTTGAGGGAAGGGGACTCGGGGAGTCATCGATGCCTACTTTACCTGTCTGGTTTTACATATTCATAAGGCA
Organism: Protomyctophum parallelum; assembly: GCF_964188405.1. Taxonomy (NCBI): domain Eukaryota; kingdom Metazoa; phylum Chordata; class Actinopteri; order Myctophiformes; family Myctophidae; genus Protomyctophum; species Protomyctophum parallelum. The sequence continues at coordinate 31,732,139 of NC_139699.1, forward strand.
ATAGAGAGAATTGATAACTCAATTCTCCCTCCATCCATTCCCCCGTCTCTTTCATGCCTGCCTGCAGGCTGCCCAGCAGGGGGTGAGTGTGACAGACAGTGGGGCTCCTCCGGCCAGACCCCCACAATTGGGTCCCACGTTAGTATTCCAGCCCAGTGTGCTGCGGCACAATGGATGTCACATGAGCCATGATCCTCTCTGTCACTCATATATACGGTAACTCTGTTATATATGCTAATCGTTTAGAATGATCCTATACCCTCCCCCACTTCTCTGTTGAGGGCTGGTATTTTTAACGTATGAGCCCGCTTACTGCATTGCCTCCTTTATCTAAAAATGTCACGTTGGCGTATATGTTGGTGATATTTTTGTCTTCACAACTATCTCGATGGCTTTTCTTGCTATCCGAATTCATCACCCATTTATCCTCGCTTCGCTGATTAAAAATTAGCCGGTGACTCATCGCAGGTTCTGGTACTTAAAAATAAAGAAAGGGGAGAGAGTGGATATACACCGTGCAATCCTCCGTGTTCATTTAACCACCATTTGGTTACTCAACACTGAGGATTTTACTGTGTAGAGAAAAAGAGCCGAGGGAGCTGAGCACATGAGGTGGGGGGTGATTGGTAGGGGGGGTGGGGTGTTATAGAGCCAGGAGGCACAGCGCGAGGAGATATTGCTTGTTGGGTCTTGCCATTGTAATGTGCACAGATTGGTGGGTGAGGCCGAGGCCCATAACTCAGCGAGGTAATAACCAAGGCATGGCACCATAGCTCACCTTTCCGCCGGGTGCGGCTGCCGTCGCCACAGCCACACTTTTACACGATAAACATCTCTCACCCGCTCCCCAATCGCGCGCGCCCCCTCACACCAATCATCACAATTATAGTCCTTGCCATTCGTCAAGCGGGGCAGATGAGCCGGGGAGAGATGACGCGGCGCTCCTGGCGAGGTTGATGTGCCGCCGCTCTCGCTGCATGGCTGATGACGGTCTGTTCTGTGGAAGGCTCCTGTTGACTGTCGTCGCCACCGAGGTCTCCTGTTCTGTGGAAGTCTCCTGTTGACTGTCGTCGCCACCGAGGTCTCCTGTTCTGTGGAAGGCTCCTGTTGACTGTCGTCGCCACCGAGGTCTCCCAGTATGTTTTTCTAAACAGGAACAGTGGCCCGCCGCACAGTGGTGTGCAGACATGAAGTATGTCTCTCTGTGCGCCGTGTGAAATTCCAGTTCAGTCACATACTGTACCAGTGTAGTGCTAATGCACATACAGTATTCACGCAGGGACATGTACTGTACACTCACATCCCAATAATAACCGGCACAAACACACACATACACACACACACACATCCGTGCGCATGCCAGTCATGACAACGAAGTCATTTAAGCACACCTAGGAGCTATAGCTTCATAATAATGACCCTGCAGAGGGTTGCTTCCGACCATTATAGCTCTAATGGGCCTTCGTCGCTCCACGCTGCCTGTATGCAAACAGTCGTGGGGTGTTTGAGAGAGCCTAGTGCTCCGGTGGGAGCTCCATGTACGTGCCGCTCAGTGCCACATAGACAGGATGGATGGCAGCTCAATTGAATAAAGGGGCTCACCGCTGCACAATACAGCCGACGTCCTGAATTCACAATGACTGTTTTGGATTTACACCACTACCCCCACGCCTGCCACACCCACCCTGCCTGAATTGTGTCTGTCTGAATTACCATACAGTAGCCTATATAACCTGTGTGTGTTTTTTTTTGTGCATCATGTGTGTGTTTGCATCCGTCTGTGTGAAAGATAGAGAGAGAGAGAGAGAGAGAGAGAGAGAGAGAGAGAGAGAGAGAGAGAGAGAGAGAGAGAGAGAGAGAGAGAGAGAGAGAGAGTGTGTGTGTGTGTGTGTGTGTGTGTGTGTGTGTGTGTGTGTGTGTGTGTGTGTGTGTGTGTGTGTGTGTGTGTGTGTGTGTGTGTGTGTGTGTGTGTGTGTGTGTGTGTGTGTGTGTGTGTGTGTGTGTGTGTGCCGTGCGTGCCGTGCCGTCGCGTGCGCTTCCTCCTCCAACTGGGACCTCTCTATAAATGCTACAGGCTGTAAATCCCAAACAACAGGGGAAAATATCTGTCTTGTTACAGGCCAGCGTCAGTACTTTAGTGGACTACGGTCCAGACTAAGAGCTTGTGAAATAGAAAAAGGGAAAAGGTCCTTTGTACAAAACAACAAAACAAGCAACTGGATCGAAGCTACTTGGCTGGCACGGGCGTGGCTGGGCTGAATCTCCATATACGATGGAAAAGGGAGGTAGATGGCAGATAACAAGAACACCCAGGGGGGGTGTAGTAGAGGCTCATTTAATTTGTGACACACATAGTCAGCCATTTTGGCAGCCGTAAAAAAAATATATATAAGTAAATATATACTATGTAAGAAAAAGGCAAGGTGATGCTGACAGTCTGTCATGGACCATGCAGGTAAACCATGAAGGCAGGCAACCAGCCAGTCTGACAGACTCCCGCTTAATATTCATTATATCAATGTTATACCGCCAAGCTGTTACGGCTGACGTCTTTGTCTGGAAGATTCTGTCACTGGGATGCAGAGACCAAATTCCACTGTATTCTGACAGAGTCTCTGTGCTGCAGCTACTCTACAGTAGCGATGCCTCAAAAGAATGAAGAGCAATGCTAATTCCACACCTGCCATCATCGTGCCTCTGATTTTTGTTTATTTTACTTGGCCCCCTCATGCACATTCACTATACTACAGCAACACATTCTCAGAAGGCTAATTGCATTTCAGTGGCAATGATCCCTGTTCTATTTGTCTGTTTCAGATGGTGGAATGCATAGTTGGATGATTGTGTGTGTGTGTGTGTGTGTGTGTGTGTGTGTGTGTGTGTGTGTGTGTGTGTGTGTGTGTGTGTGTGTGTGCACGTGCGTGGGTGGGTGGCTGGGCGTGGGCGTGTGTGCGTGTGCACATGCTGGGGGGGCAGATTAACTATGATGATTATTCTTGGTTATCTGACAACAATAACTCCTTCAGTATTCTACATACTTACAGACAAATGACCAAGAGCATGAGCGATCAATTTCTCCTTGCTCGGGTATAGAGTGAATGGAGCCCAAATCCCTTATCTCTCCCTGACACAGAACTCCCTGCATCTTCTGGGCAGAGAGATGTTTTCATTATTTGCCTCTGAATTGGTATTTAGACTGAGGGTAGGAAAGAGGCTCGTATAATTAGTCATTATCCAAGCAGTGTTAATGCTCCAGCTGTAGGAAAGGACGGTGTTTATGTGTCTGAGCGTATTCACACACGCACGCACGCACGCACGCACGCACGCACGCACACACACACACACACACACACACACACACACACACACACACACACACACACACACACAAACACATCAGGACAAATCAGATCAAACATTCTGCCTAGCACACACTTGCAGACAAAGACAAGACAAAGCCACGCAGACTCAAGCCTGCAGTCTCTCTCTCTCTCTCTCGTCCATCTCTCTCTCTCTCTCTGTCCATCTCTCTCTCTCTCTCTCTCTCTCCCTGCCTGCCTGAGAGTGCAGGCTGTTACAGCTTAATCAGATTCTCAGAGACAGAGCAGCATCTCTTGGTCTCACATCGCCCTCATTCAAATGTAAGTCCCTATTCCTTCCTGTCTGTTTCTGCTCTCTACTGAGGCTGTACTGTGAAGAGTGATCAGGACACTCTACTGAATACAATACTGTTCATCATTTCCTCTCTGTCCCTCACACACGCACGCACGCACGCACGCATGCACGAACGCACGCACGCACGCACGCACGCACACATGCACGAACGCACGCACGCACGCACGCACGCACGCACGCACGCACGCACGCACGCACGCACGCACGCACGCACAAACAGACGCACGCACAAACAGACGCACGCACAAACAGACGCACGCATAGGCACACTTCCTCTCCCCCTCCACCTTCAGCAGTGTTAAGAAAAGACTCTGCTTGGCCAGAGCTCATTGTCTCGTCCTTGCCACAGCTAGGCGGACCACTCGGCCCTCCTGGTGAGAACAGCCTAAAGCAGTAGTAAGGCAAAAAACAGTCACAGCGATGGAGGCGCGGCGTCTCTAGCAGACTTGAGCAACGAGATGCACCGGCGAGCGAGTCGCTGCGCGGAACGTTGCGAACAAAGTCCACTAGAGCCGACTCAGTGCCTCCCCTAGGGTAGTGCCAGCGCCAGCGAGCATTATTTTCCACCATGGAGGAAAGCCGGGCACTGCTATCCTCTTTGTGACACAGTGACGAAGCAGATCCTCATCACAGAAGAGGGCGTTGCCAAGTTACAGCGATCAGGTAGGCCAGTCAGGGCGGCTCTTTTCGTAACACACTGCCGTAGGATGTGTATACTGTACGCCCCTCTCCCTGTCTCTTACTCATCTTCCCCAACACTCTCATCTTGCTATATCTCTTACTACGGCTAAGGCTACTAAGGCTTGATTGTGAACTAATCTTTATTCTGCTGAGAAACCCCAGGTTTTTTCTCAAAGCAATAGGAAGGGAGAGGATTGTGTGCTGTCTGTGTAAACATAAAGATGCTGGCTTGCTCTCTGAACTCTTGTCTTCAATTCTCTGGCTCTGGTCTGCAAGTCAGTCAGTCAGTCTCTGTTGGTGCACTCTTGACTACTCATCTCAGTCGGGGCTGATTCTCTTTTTGTGATTCTCTGCACTCGTCTCGCTGCATTGGAATGGCCAGCCAGTCACAGAGGACATTTGTCCACATTAATAGTTAATGTGAAGAAATGAGAACCAGCATTTACATCCGCCGGACGAGCCTATAGCATCCTTCACTTCTGTCATTCTGACTAGTGCATGCATGCATTTTTCTTGTGGACTGTGACTGTCTCATATTGCTTTCATATGGGCTTTGTCTCAGCGGCTTAGCGGCCTGCTGGCTGTACAAGGAGAACCTAATCAGGCCGAGATTGGCAGTGCTGCAGGAGTACAGTATTTGCATCTCGTTGCTTATTTCATTGACTTATGGCTGTGATGGCTGGCAGCCTATCAATGCAAAGTAATTACAATAGGCCACAGTGACGTTGAATAATTGATGTGCCTCTTGCAGCTGATGCATGCTGGAAAAACCTGTCTGTTGAGAGCCCCGTCAGTAGTTTATCACAGGGTGAGAGAGGGGAGAGTGCAACCTGACTGCCAATGCTTAGTGCTGTAATAATGACACGGGTCTGGGCCTGTCAGCACGAGGACAACTGGGAGATAGTTCCCAAGCCAACTAGAGCTCAGCTATCAGCTCCGGCTTGTCCCCAGGTCAATACCTGGAAGAGGAACGGTCCCAAGCTAAAGGCAGTCTTTAACTTTAAGCCCGCCATCCCCTCCTGTTAGCAATGTCAGCCGGGAGTTGGGGGTGGGGGGTGTATTTCCTTCCCCTAAATGACAGTTTATTGACCGTTGGAGGGCAACTATGACAGTTAGTTTTTTAAAGACAAGGCAGTGATTGTTTCATTTCCGGTGCATTATTGTAAGACAGCGTAGATACTTTGGCACTTTGTGCGTCTATACTTCGGCAGATGGAGATTTGAGCAGGCCGTACGTAACTGAAATGGTGCTCTGGCTTCACTGTGCAGTTCCGGTTCTGATTGACCAGCATGGAAGATTCACGAACATATAAGCCTTGCTGAGCCAGGAGGCCCATATAAGGGCAGGAGCCTATCTCCTGTTTCTGTAGCGTGAGGCAGCTTGATGTACAAGTACACCCCCTGTACATTCTGCTAGTATGTCGCAGCGACCTCCCCCCAATCCAACCCTTGATGCAAGAACATATAGTAGTCATTAAAATAAGTTCTATTCAACCTGATGCTCTATAGTGTTGAGAAAGTAACTAAAGTACCTTTTTCCAGAAACTAGTAATGTAACAAATTACTTTACATTTTGAGTACGGTAATAATATTACTAATTATACTATTTTCCAGTATTTATAAATGGTAGACTGGGTTGGGATTGAGTTGCTTTGCAAGCTGTTGATCCGTCTGGATCTAGACTCTAGAGCGGATACGGAAACGATGTGTACGTGTGAATTATCAGATGCGGAAGGGCAGGCCTTAAACTGTCCGGTTCGATTCCCGCTCGGGACGCTGTGGGTGCTGGCGGTGTGTTGCCTCCTCTGCGTCATCAGTGCCCATACCCGAAGGCGGGGTTGGCGAAAGGGCCTTTCTGTGTGGAGTTTGCATGTTCTCCCCGTGTCCCCTAGGGTAGGTACCCTCTCAAAAAACATGCAGTAATCCTGGTCACTAAACTGCCTCCCCCTGGCCAGGTGAGACTTTTGGGGACAAAAGATTAAATTACTAGGGATGAGAAAAAAGTAAAGTAATAAGTAACTAGTTACTTTTGGCAGGGAGTAATTAGTAAAGTAATCATGATATAACTTTTTTAAGTAACTAGTAATAGCTAATATATTACCGTTTTTGAGTAACTTTTCCAACACTGCTGCTATCACAGTCTAATCTAATCTAATCTCATAGTTAGCCACCTCCATGCATATTCAGGGAAGGGCCTCTGTTCAGACAGCGTGTTATCTGCTCTACCCTGTGCCATCTGATTTCTGTGTGTTTACTATCACAAGTTCATATTTGAGGCATTGGCAAGCAGTTTCTATAATCACTGGAAATAAAAGAGATGTTTGGGCCAAAATCCTCATCCTATCATCTGTCCCCTGCTATACTGGCCCCGTCACAACTTCCCTCTTGGTGCATGTGTTTAGTCCAACGTACTAGCAATCTAGCATATGTCTAAACAACCCCCTTCCCTCTTACAAAGCAATAAATGTCATCTCCCTTAGGTGGAAGTTCAATGCCAAAGTATTTTAATGATGGTAATACAATGTTGAGCTTAGTGAAAATGTATTTGACCACTGCATGGTTTATAAAATACTAGCCTCAAGTGTATGCCAACAATGAAGTCTACATATATGGAGAAGCATTAAACGGGATGTGCACCTTGGGAGAAGGAACAATCCCAATACTCATCGACATATGTCAGGCCAGCCACACACAGACACCAGGTGGTGGATTCTTCTTCAGCCGCCTCCAGTAGACTTGAATCCAATTACAGCAGCTACTCCTACAGTATGGAGCCTTGAGTCTTTTTTTTCTCCACAGACTGAGAGAATGCTTTGGAGACAACACAAACAGCGATACTAATAATGTACACTGTGGTCCATTCAATGCAGTGTGGAAAAGAGGTGAAGAAAAACGAGTGCAAGCAGGTTGGAATGGGTGGAGAAAGGTGTGATGTGTGATGTGGGATAGGAAAGTATCAGCAAGAATGAATGGGAAGGTGTCCAAGACGGTGGTGAAACCAGCTATGTTGTTGGTTTAGAGCAAGTCGCACTGAGGAAAAGACAGGAAGCAGAGCTGGAGGTAGCAGAGACTAAAATGTTGAGGTTCTCTCTGGGAGTAACAAGGATGGATGACGACACCAGGCCCAGGAAATGAATCCCAATGCATTTTTTCCATAGACATTTCAAAACGTATTTATTTAAAGACCTTTTAAGCGTCGTACGAAGCCAACTCGAGTCGTGACAAATCATGACAACAAACATAATATTTTGGACCAAACAAATAATTACAAAGAAGAAAAACAACAAAAAAAGTGTTGTAACCTGCCGTTTATTTTCTAAGGGCTGCCAACCTTAGATCTCTGTATATGGAGCTGACATTATAATAATAATAATATCTCAAACTTATATAGTACCCAAAGACGCTTTAACACACAGCTGGAACACCTACTAAGTGGCAAAAACTACTTTCTGGCCTTAACAGTATATAAACAGAAAAGTCTTATCTGATTGCATTAAACAATGTTAAATTACTTTGCCACTCACTTCATGCATGTGCATAACCTCTATATCGGTAGAGAGAAATGTATCCCAGCTTTTAGGTAAGAAATGTAAGGTAGGCAATAATGTACCCAAATCCAAGCATGATGCTCTGCTTGAACTAAAACCACACTTTACTGGCAAAGGGGGTGACAGATCATGCTGCAGGACAGAGACATTGTTGATATAAATAGACAACTTGACAATAATGAATTTGATGAAAAATGGAATGGAGGTATTGTGAATACGTAACTGTTTTTAGATCGTTTTGAAATTTGTCTTAGCTTCTATTTGTAACATTATGTAATTCACATGTACAGTATACCTTTTGTTTTCCTTTTCCTGATCTTCTGATGTATTGTGATGTTTTTTTATATGATATTGTATTACTCGACGACACTGAAAATGAGTTTAATTACTCAGTGTAATTTTGAGAATAAATAAAACTTGAATGAATGAATGAATTGATCATATTGACACAAGTACCACCTAGATACAGGGGATATCAGCTAGAATGCATATGAGTGACTGTCCAGTTGTCATACTATATGCAAAATACGATAAGGGTATCGCAACCCTTATCGTATTTTGCATATAGTATGACAAGTATTACTTCCCCCCCTGAATGGGTTCAGGAATGGGTTCTTTCTTCCTTAGTAGACACGTCTTTCACTTTAAGTTTGTGTGTGGATATACCAAATCAAGGTGGTCTAGAGGCCATTGGATTTTTTTTAACCAGAGGACATCCAATCAGAAAGACATTAAACTGGAGCACATAATCCCCTTGTGTTATTTTAAGGATCTGTCCACAAGTATACTCACGTTGCCGTGTGGACAAGATAAATTGAGTTTTTGACTGCGACATCATAGTATACGGCATGCGCAGCAGTTTATAATTTTTTGCTTGTGAGGCCATCTCCTCGCAACGCTATCTCTTAAGATTACATAATGGCTGACATGGACAAAATAGCGCTCTTGCTCTGCTAACAAGACGTTTTTCTGAGAAACAAAGGTGTCAGAATACGATACGATACGATACAACTTTGTCAGCTTGCACTGAACTTTGTTTTGCGTCCATGACGTCAACGTTCAAGATACAGACAAGACAGACACAATACATTACAAAATGATACATTACAGGACACAAATCACAGAAACAGACAGGAACAAGATCATACAGCATCCTCTGGTTTACCGATTTTGGTTTAAAAGCAGAACAGAAGAGTTCTTTAGTCATCAGGGCTGTTGGGAGTCAGGTAAGGCGAGGCCCGGTCGTGCTGTCTCCCCCCCCGGCCCGGCCCAACGTAGTTCCGCCAGTGGAGAGGACCATGATAAGGTGGCATCTATCATCACCCCCAGATATTTGTAAGATGGAACTTGTTCAATAGCTGAACCATGGATGGGAGCAAGACCAAAGATAAATCCTCAGTTTTCTTAGTGTTGATAATCAAATTATTTTTGTCACACCATTCCACAAGCCGGTCAACGCTACAGCCGGTACTCTTTCGGGTCATCATTGTCAGTCATCAGAGATATTAGAGTAGAATCATCTGAGTATTTCAGAAAAAACTGGTTTGATTCGCAGGTGTTACAGTCTGCCGTGTAAAGAGTAAACAGCACAGGTGAACTAGCCCCATAGATCTACTGGCAAACTCTACTGGCAAACATCATAGATTTGATCCTGGTAGTGGCTGTAAAACGGTTACATAAAGGGGGAAGCACTTTATGAATGATTGCAAACTTTGCCAAATAATCGGTTCAGGGGAGGGGGGGGGGGGAGAAGACATACTGTACACACTTCTCTGATCTGTTGTTTTTCAATGTGTAGTTTGTATAATTTATTACATTTTTTGCTTTGTTTTGGATTGCATTTTATTTTGTAATCCCTGCTTGTTTCATCCTTGTCCAAGGCCTCCTTGTAAAGGAGATAACCATCTCAATGGGACTCTGGTTAAATGAAGGATAAAAAAGACAACCCTGACTGAACCTATATATTTTTATCTGAAGAATCTGCAGACATCTGGTACATGGGGAGACATTGCTCATTTCTATGTTGGCACCCTTGAAATGGAAAAGAACCACCGCTCATCCGCTGAAAAAACTTAAGAGAGGTGCAGGAGCCACAAAGGGAACATGAGAAATAATTTAAGGGAAGCTCTGCACACTCAGATCTGTGCACAATCAATGTATTTATTTAGCAAGCTTTCGGTCTACTGACCTTCTTCAGACCTATGTTGGCATCCTTGAAACCAATATTATTCTCAATCCCAATTGCAATTCTACCACATCACGGCAGCCATAGCTTATTAGGTAGAGAGATCCCGTCTGGTATCAGAAGGTCACCGGTTCGCCTCCTGGCTCCAGTCTGTGTCTAGGTGTACCTGAGCAAGACACTGACTAACCTCTAACTGCCCTAAAGAATAGTTTGTAAAACTCTATTGTCTTACCATTTTTGTATCTTTGGATTGTATGTATTTTGCGTGTTTATTTATCTACGAATATCTTACAATAGTCGGATCGGTTGAACGAGTTCCTTGAGAACCGTTCGACCGACCAACTTCAAATCTTCCACACGTCGCAGACACCCCAGGGAAGTGCAGTGCCCGGTGTCGAGCCGACCGGATAGGCAGTTGTCCAGAACCGCCAGAAAGGGCACTGGCCGTGGCCCAAATCAGGCAATTGATTTTCAGCTTAAGGCAAATTCCTCCTCACACCTGTCGAATTCCCCACACCTGCCATTTGATCACTTAAGGTGCGTTCAGACTTGGATGGTTAGAGCGGCGCGATTACATACAAAGTCAATGCAAAGACGAGAAGTTGCGCGAACGGGCGTGGCGCGACCTGGTGTGGCATAAACGGGGCGAACCGAGCGAATATATATATTCAGGTCTGAACGCAGCTTTAGTCAGTTTACTTTTCACAGTCAGTTTGCACTCTTCAGACATTCTCCACACGTTTACCACAGATATTTACCACTGCATAAGGACTTTCCAGAGCCGCCGATTAAAAAGATAAAATCTTATTATTATTCAAAACAATTGGATTCAGTTCTAAAAGAAGCTGACTAAACAGATTGTGTTGTCGTACGATCCCTATTGCACAAAAGTAATAATATTTTATATAATATGTTATTCTGATTCCAAGTAATAAGTAATATAATATTATTTCTTTTTTAAAGCAATATTTGTTCAGTATTTCTCATCATTTTTAATGACCATTCTTTTTCTGGCCATAAGGGTGCAAATTTCAAATTGTGCTACTGTTATCTAGGCCTACTATAAATACTATTAACATAGAGTGACTGCAGTTTCTTCCAGCGGTGAAATGTCCCTTTAAACCCTACACTTGGTTTAACAGTCCCTCTGGGGTCTGCTAGAGACTTTTCTGTTTTAGCTCTACATTAATATGGTTTAAGTGACTATCACTAGTACCATCATCAAGATATGAACAACACATAGGTCTAATTTGCATTGACTAGACCGGTGCCCACTGCCCGTTGGGAACCGGCCTACTTGGGAAAAATGTAACGATGCAAATAGGGAATGCATGCTGCCATGCCTCACCCTGTTATGTGATACTCATTATACCCGCTGTGAGACCACTCCTTGTGTCCCTTTTGTGTAGTGTTTTGCAATATTACTCAAGAGAGTAATATGTTACTTATTACTCCTTAAAGTAGCTACTGTATAAGCGATAATATGTCAACATTTTAATTACTTTTTTTTTTTATTCAGACAGCCAGCAATGTGTAAAACACTCCCAAAACTGTTTTGTCTCTGTGACACATCTAGGGGCCCCAATCTGCATTCAAAGATTTTCCTAGAAGCTTTGTCATTGGTCGATTTGCCTGTATACTTCCTGAGTGGTTGCTACTTTCTGCAGTGTTTCGACCAATGACAAAGCTTCTAGGAAAATCTTTGATCATTTGTTTTGGGAGCATTTTATTCATTGCTGGCTATCTGAATACCAAGAAAAAGGTCATTAAAATATTAAATATTGCTTATACCTACTTTAAGGAGTAATATGTAATAAGTAACATATTACTCTCTTGAGTAATATTGCAAAACATTGCACAAAAGGGACACAAGGGGTGGTCTGACAGCGGGTATAATGAGTATCACATAACAGCTGGGTGAGGCATGGCAACATGTATTCCCTATTTGCATTGTTCCCAACTTGCATTTTTCCCAAGTAGGCCGGACATTTCACCGCTGGAAGAAACTGCAGTCACTCTATGTTAATAGAGTGACTCCCATCTGAAAATATGCTGTTCCATATATATATATATATATATATATAATATATATATTACATATATATTCAAAGATGTGCACCACATTTTGACGATTTAAAAAAAATAGTTAAAGTATACCAAAAGGGGTTCCCGTCCTGAATGGGTTTTTAAGTGGTTAAGTGATTGTTAAGTGCAAAGTGGTTAAGTGCAATACTCTCTTGATTCCACCAATCTTCCAGGAATCATTAAGAAAATGCTGCCTTTGAACAGGTCCACTTGTCAAACCTGAAGGCACTTATCACCTCATCAGTTGGACTGAATTGAACAAATAAAAATGCTCAAAGTTTCAAATTCACAAAGCAAATTTGAAATAAAAAGCACCCTTTCATCTTTTATTTCCTGTCCCATCATGTCATTCAGTGCCATGGGAGTTTATAAACAGGGGCTTGTTAGTGTGTCTGTCATTTGTTACATAGCCTTTCCGTGGAACAATAGAATCTCCATTCTCCACTTTCTGTAGTTTCTCTGCCAAGACTTATTGGCTGAGGCTCTCGGTCAGTCAGTCTGTCTCTCTTTTTCTCTTCCTCTTTTTCTCTCTTTATCTCTGCCCCAAAGCCAAACTCCACACGGAATTCCTCACAGAGCATCAATTATATATGGGCCCAAAAATGGAAGAATAACAGACTTGAGGCGAAGAAATAAAACATAAATGAAGTACTGCACATTTAGAAAATATCGTGCAGTTTATTCAAATCTGCCTTGTGCACATTAAATTGGTTCCCAGAATCACTATTCGATTTACTTTTAAAATAAAATTTGATGTGGATATTTATCTTAATGTTTCACTTACGGGCCTTGCACAGTCAAATTTGTTTGCATGAAAAAATGAACAGATGATAACATTCCCTTGCTCATCATCATCATCATCATCACATCATCACTTGCTATTTTGGAAGGATATGTGCCGCAAAATTAAAAATGGTGTATTTTGTTTGTTTGGTGTTGTTTTCATGTAACGCAGCCCATTGCACTCCAAATTGGATGTGTTTGTGTTGACCATCAAATGATAAAATGCACCAGCCTCTGTGAGCAAATGCCTTTATACTGTATACTATACTTAAGCACTGGGGGGGAACAGTGAACAATTTGTTTGTGGTTGGCTAAGGTTGGCATCTAAAGTTTGCAGGTGTGGCCCGTTTTGTACAAAATGCCTCAAATCATGACATGAAACTTTGCACGCACATTCCCACTACATTGAGGAACAATTAATGCCAGCTTTTAACATTGCCCTATTATAGCGCATCTTTGGCACATTTTTGCAAAACAAAAACACATTTTATAGTTTGTAGACCTATTACTTCTACACATTTTGTCCAAACATCACAAAACGTTTCTATAGTTTACATTGGAATTCCCATAGGGGAATCTTAGATCGTGCCATATAAGAACTGTGTTCCTTAAGTTAACAAACTGACAGTGAAAAAGTTCAAATTTATCCTAAAGCAAACACAGAGTCACATATCTAATACAAAAATGACGCAACATAAGATTTGCCTGTGGGAATTCCAAAAAGAAATGACTGTGACCCAGTGGTAGTGCAGTGATGTCATAACTTTGGTACAAATAATTACAATGCAAGAACATCCTCAGTGTTCATTGAACTCTGTGTGAGAGAGTGACATTAATTTAATTACAATACAACAACATCCTCAGTGTTCATTGAACTTGCCTATAGTTCATTTTCAATGAGACCTGCGTTTTTGCTCGGAGAAGTCGCAGTGTGACAACGCAAGCGTATTTACGTGAGTGCGGTCCCGTGAATTTGCTGCGCGCGTGATCGTTACGTGCACACGCCCGTGACTCACCAGACCTGGATTCTGTTAAGCTTATTTTTTTTACGCTTGCGTTGTTGCGCCCCTCTTCAACAGACCTGGAATAGACCTGTGTTCATCCAGGCAACAACGCTTGCGTTCCTCGCTTCCAGGCCCTTTAAGCAGATTAATGAAAAACTGAGTGACACCTTATTACTTTCAATGAATTGGCCTATTCTGCGTTCATACTGCCCTATAACAGGTGTAGAATGTAATCACAGAGGGAGGCGACATGTGGTGCTAAAGTCTGGTCCACCTTGTGCGTTGTATACTGCAGGTGTCATCAAATAAATAGACAGAAAATATTGTTAGCATAAAATATGTATTCGAATGATGTCTTTGCTCATTTGTCTTACACTGCATCAGGGATGTGCAGAGTGTTACAGAGGCAGGGGCTGAAATCCCGATATCCAGAGTGTTACAGAGGCAGGGGCTGAAATCCCGATATCCAGAGTGTTACAGAGGCAGGGGCTGAAATCCCGTAACAGGGCACTTTTTGACAAGAATAGCTAAAATGGCAGATCTACAAGCTCACAACGCATTGCGCTACCTAGCACTCTTTTTCTACTGGAGTTGCGTTGTACGACATGGATTTCTAAACAAAATTGTTCAAAGCCAAAATTCTGCCTTCGGGAGACTTTTTCCCGAGACTTCGGGAAAAAGCAATTCTCCTGAATGCTGCCTTCCGGAATGGCATGGAAAGGAGTGGCAATTTTGCATCTCTTTCACTGTAGTAAATGCTGCATTCATGGTCTGGAAAGGGCAGTTGTTTTACAGATGGGTAAAAGGGCAGGGGCTCAAGCCCCCTTTGATGTCTATGTGTGCCCTTCTCTGCACTGTATTTTTTAAAGTTCATGGGCCGGATGGAGATAAATGTGACTTCATGAGGGCCAGATCTGTTGTGTTTGTTTCATTGTCTCCACCATTCCGAAGGCATGGAGAGAGAGTATGTTTTGCACTCCGTCCGTCCGTCCGTCCATCCATCCGTTTGTGCGTGCGTCCGTCCGTCTGTGTATAGGTAATCTCCGGCACCGTTGGTGCGGCCGATGCCAAACTGCGCACACACACTCCCTGGATGCCAACGACGAACCTCTGGTCCAATCTTTCCACAAAGGCCAGTTATAGTGCCACCATGAGGCCAACATTTTTTAAACACATTTATTTTTCGGGGCGGCGGTGGCTCAGGGGTAGAGTGGCTGGATGGTAACCGCAAGGTTGCCAGGTCGAACCCCCAGAGTTAGTGTCGAAGTGTCCTTGAGCAAGACACTGAACTCTTGCTCCTGATGTGCTGGTTTGTTGCCTTGCATGGTTTCCGCCGCCATCGGTGTATGAATATGTGTGTGAATGGGTGAATGTAATGCACAATCTATGTAAAGCACCTTGGATAAAGGCGCTATATAAATTCACCTACCATTTATTATTTACATTACTCATACACATTTTATCCATACATCACGCAACTCGGGATACACTATCTCTATAGTCATGTGATCAACATGGACCACTCCGTGTCCCCCATATTCCATCCCCATTGGCTTCCAAAGTTCTGCAGATTTGTCCATTTTGAACAAAATGCCTCAAGTGGCGCTATAATCTTATAATCTTACCTACTGTATAATTGCACCGATCTGTGTACAACGCACTCCCTAGAGGCCAAGACAAAACCTTTGCCCTGCAATTTCCACATCTGCCTGTTGTTGCGCCACCATGAGGCCAATTTCTGCAGAACTTAAACGCTAATATCCTGGTGGAGACCTGCCCAGAGGGGCACTTTTTCTAGTTGGCTTTTGTTTTCAACCTGGTCTCTTGTGTGTCACTAGCTATAGTGAAAATTTCGTTTTCTATGAAGATGACCTAACAATGATTACTACCTTCATTAATAGACCATTAGACGTTAAAATTTGCACAAAACTAATTGTAAATGTAGGCTACTGTACTTTGTTTTTCATATTTAGCCAGGCATCTAGAGATGAGGCTTACATATAGGATGGTGAGCAAAGAGTGTCCTCGTTCGGCTGAAAGGCTGGAATGTTGTGCATATTCATGAGAACAGGGAATTGGAATTAATCTACAATGCAAATGTAAAACAAGCATAACTTTACTGTAGATAGATGCTCCTTTAATATTGGAGCTCTAAAGATTATCCCCCATTTATTTTTATAATTTCTTGCAGCTTTCTCTGTTTGAAAACAAAACAAAACAGGGATATTCCCCCTGTAAGAAATGCTCAATTTCTAGCAGAAATCCAAACCCTCATTTTACAAAGGAGTCTAAATAGTCTGTATAGTCTGTACAGTATAAAGATAACTATAATAATATGGTTTATCCTATTCCATCTTTTATCTGGCAACATTATAATAATTATTATTCTTTCCAATCGCAAAAATAACATCCCTTTAATACATTTTACAGACAAAATTCCCCTGCCACTTGGAAATGTTATCTTTCTCCTTTAGGCAGCACTTTGCAGAAGTGGCACAGAAATCTATTTTCTTACTCCAGGGCAACTGCTGGAAGGCAGGGAACTCACACACACACACACACACACACACACACACACACACACACACACACACACACACACACACACAGTCACAGAGAGAGAGATCTAACTCTGGGAGTGTCAAAATGGACCAATATGGTGAATTCACAGAGCCGCTGTATAGTGCATCAGCAATGGCTACGGTTTGGTAGTTGCTTTCAGAACTCTTTAACCTGACAACTCATCCCTCCCAAAGACTCATGCATTACCTTGTTGCCAATAAGTGATCCTACTTATCTCTTTTACACCCTGTAATTATCAGAACTCACCACTTGGCCAGTGGCTATAATTTGTGCCAGAGCACAGAGTGTTCAATAGAAGTGATTGTTTGGAGCCACTTCAATCAAGCACTCCTCAATGCAACAGAGAAAAGTCACTGCAGGGCAGCCAATTACACTGAAAAGGAAGTAGACAAAGAATGTGAAGGTCAATATACAGTACTGTTGGCTTTGCACTTGGAACTTGAATGCATACAAAATGATGGGTTTATGCCATCAATAGTGCTGCTTTGTACTACAGAAGCTAATTCTAATTGTATTTATCTATATCTACAGTAGTTTAGTTTTCTGATGCAATATCTCTGGTTGGTTTCTAGATATACATTATTTATATGCAAGTGCAGATACTAATAAAATTATGTCATTCTGTAGTCAATGCTAGCCCAAACTCCAAGCCTTTCTCAGTCAGCGCAACGTTAAGCAGATATGTGAGGTGACGCAAAGCTATCTGATTGGTCGCTATATAGTCACTATTAAGCATGCGACACATGGTGAGCTTGTAGATCTGCTATTTTCAAAAGACATTTACACATTTCTTGACATTCTGCATAACTAGTACTATTACTTCTGTTACTTTAAGTGCTCCTTTAATATTGGAGCTCCAATGATTAGGCCCCTATATCCCCCTCAAGTACAGTTTGGATTCCGGACTTTTACAGTTATTTCTGCATTGCAGTATTGTATTGATATACCTTTACAGGTTACACAATGTGAATTAGTTCTTGCGAGTTGACTTGCTGTGTCAGAACCTTAAGCAGTAGAGCTGGCTGACAAGAATGGCAGTCCAAGCAGGGGACAGCTCCATGACGTGTGGTGACAGTCAGGGAGACAGTGGGGACAGCTCCATGACGTGTGGTGACAGTCAGGGAGACAGTGGGGACAGCTATACAGTGTGGTGACAGTCAGGGAGTCAGTGGGGACAGCTATACAGTGTGGTGACAGTCAGGGAGTCAGTGGGGACAGCTACAGTGTGGTGACAGTCAGAGAGACAGTGGGGACAGCTACAGTGTGGTGACAGTCAGGGAGACAGTGGGGACAGCTACAGTGTGGTGACAGTCAGAGAGACAGTGGGGACAGCTATACAGTGTGGTGACAGTCAGAGAGACAGTGGGGACAGCTATACAGTGTGGTGACATAGAGACAGTGGGGACAGCTATACAGTGTGGTGACATAGAGACAGTGGGGACAGCTATACAGTGTGGTGACATAGAGACAGTGGGGACAGCTATACAGTGTGGTGACATAGAGACAGTGGGGACAGCTATACAGTGTGGTGACATAGAGACAGTGGGGACAGCTATACAGTGTGGTGACATAGAGACAGTGGGGACAGCTCTCTGACGTTAGGTGACAGTCAGGGAGACAGTGGGGACAGCTATACAGTGTGGTGACAGTCAGAGAGACAGTGGGGACAGCTATACAGTGTGGTGACAGTCAGAGAGACAGTGGGGACAGCTATACAGTGTGGTGACAGTCAGAGAGACAGTGGGGACAGCTATACAGTGTGGTGACAGTCAGAGAGACAGTGGGGACAGCTATACAGTGTGGTGACAGTCAGAGAGACAGTGGGGACAGCTATACAGTGTGGTGACAGTCAGAGAGACAGTGGGGACAGCTATACAGTGTGGTGACAGTCAGGGAGACAGTGGGGACAGCTATACAGTGTGGTGACAGTCAGAGAGACAGTGGGGACAGCTATACAGTGTGGTGACAGTCAGAGAGACAGTGGGGACAGCTATACAGTGTGTTGACAGAGAGCAGAGCACATCTTATCTAGTCACACTGACCACCAGAGACTAGCCTCAATCACTCCCCCAATATGCCCTATGACTTGAGAGACACATTGATGTGCATGCACGCACACACGCACGCACACTGAAGATAAACAAATTACAGATATTTTGTAGTAAATGAAGCAATGCATCTCTCTCTCTCTCTCTCTCTCTCTCTCTCTCTCTCTCTCTCTCTCTCTCTCTCTCTGTGTGTGTGCGTGCGTGCGTGTGTGCGTGCTACTGCAGGGAAATGTGTTGTTTATTCAATATTAGAGAGAATATCACTGCTTTAAGCCACCTAGGCAAACAGGTTATTGCTATATCAATCATTCATAGTGACATCCATTGGTTTAGATCACAGACAATATTGACCAACAGGGAGACAGAGATTAATGGACATCTCTCTCTCTCTCTCTCTCTCTCTCTCTCTCTCTCTCTCTCTCTCTCTCTCTCTCTCTCTCTCTCTCTGGTGCTTCCCTGTCATCTATGGTCTATACCGTTGCTTATGGTGCTTCCCTGTCTATGGTGCCCCCAACCCCTCTCTCTCTCCAGCACACATACCTCTCTCTCACCTCTGTTTCTTTTAACTTTTCTTTGGCGTTGCTCTTTCTTTGTTTGGAGTAGCATCTCCGTGTTCAGATCAAACATTTACCAACAGCAAGCGTGCAATTATATGAGAGACGTCCGTCAGTGATCTTTCCTTATCATTGATCAGAGAGGCAGAGCCGGCGCTAGCCAATAGCGGTGTCGGGGATGCGGAAGTACAGGGAGCTGTCACGTGCACATAGTGTGATTTTTTTCCCGATAGCAACTGAATTCCTTGTCATGTCTTGTATGTCTGTTTACCAACAGTGGCGATGTTGAGCTTCACACTGTGCACAGGTGCATGATGGGAAGCTGAGTTTTTAGCAGCCATATGGTGCTGTTGAGCTTCACACTGTGCACAGGTGCATAATGGGAATTTGAGTTTTTAGCAGCCATTACGTGATTTGGGATGTGCCCTGCCCCTGTAACGCCAGGCCTGCAGGGAGGATTGGTGGTTTTGCCCCATCGGTGCAGATCTAGATGAAAGATTCAGGTGAAAGTGAGTCTTAAGTGCATGAAAATAGAAGTGATAAATTCTTAATGGCATTGTACTGCATGGCCAGATGAATTCAAACACGCACGCATGCACACACGCACACATTTTCTGCCTCTTATAGTAAACGGTGAAGAGTGTTCCGGTTACGGTCATGGCCTCAGCCCCTCCCCGTTTGTCCATGATTTGCCTCTGCCCTACCATGTCCTGCTCCCAATTCCCCTCAGCCAATCACCCCTCCCCTCTCCTCTGTGGCTAGAAGACTGATTGCCCTGAGTGCTGTCACCTTTGAGGAGGACCAGCTGAGTCTGGTTGGGTGCTGAGCTCCAGAGACTGGTACTGAATCTTAACGGACAACTTTAGTTTTTTTCAACCAAGGTTCATGTTTTAGGTTGTTATTAGAGAAACTAAAAGGTGAGTGTTAATTTTCTTTCATTTGCTGCTTTCTTTCGTTTTAGGGATTTTAGCAGGGGGGGGCATTCGAGCATGGGGCTAAATATGTATTTTTTTTACCAAATTTGATGGTGATTTATTTATTTATTATTTACTATAGTCCTAATAAACCCCAGGAAATTACATCTGGCCACAGAAGATCACAGGATCTACTGAATGTGAAGGTAGCCTGGGGGAAGGCTATATTGTGTGTATAGGCTCAATATGTCAGTTTGTCACATTCAGTAGATCCTGTGATCTTTTGTGGCCAGATGTAATTTCTTGGGGTTTATTAGGACTATAGTAAATAATAAATAAAAAAATCGCCATAATATTTTGTAAAAAAATACATATTTTACACAACATGCTCGAATGCCCCCGCCCCCCTGTCAAAAACTGCTAAAATCCCCAAAACGAAAGAAAGCAGCAAATGAAAGAAAATTAACACTCACCTTTTAGTTTCTCTAATAACAACCTAAAACATGAACCTTGGTTGAAAAAAACTAAAGTTGTCCTTTAATAGGGAAAACACACAGATGTGCCCATAATACTCTTTTAAACACCACCTGGCCAATTTTTTGTAAGCAGGTTTTAAGAAAAGGTGGTTAACTTAAAGTATTAGTAATAATTACTAGGCCTAAAGTACTGAAGGTTCAGACTTGGATGGTTTGAGCGGTGCGCAGGGGCGCAATAGGGTAGGGGACGGAGGGGTTTCGTCCCCTGCCAGCCTCACATTGGTCCCCCCCAGATGTGTTAGTGGGTCCCCCCTGGCTGGGGGGGTCCCCCCCTGGCTCCAAAGTTATCTTAGGAGTAATACTTTTGAAATCCTGCGTTCATAAACGCGATATATTTTGAAGCATATATTTGATCCACCCCTGTTTAAATCCCAAAATGGTTTGGCCCGTTCTCTCAACTTTCGGAAGTTGGGAGTTGTTACACCGCAATCAGTGACCCAATGTGCTTTGCACTCTGTAATGATTCTAATAATACAGGAACAGAATTCAATAGGACACCACTTTTGGTGTCACGCACCACTTTGGCACCGTCAGACGATCAATAGATGAATGGATTTACTTTATCCTTTTCATGTCAAGGACCCCCAAATGGACACGTATTAGCCTGCGGACCCCCCCCCATTTGAAGAGAAGAGAAGGACCCCCATAAGAGAAGATTTATACAGCTCGGACGGACCCTATTTTAACCATTTCTAGCGGTGGGACTCCAATTGATAATCAATGTTAATTAAAAAAACTGAGAGCGTCCACATGACATGCCACAAACTATCATGTAGTTGTACCTCTGGGGGTCCCGGACCCCACTTTGGGAATTATATTATTATTTTGGGGGATTTGGGGAAAGGAGGAGATCGACGCCGCTATTAACTGTCAAGACCAGGTAAGGCGCTGCAGGTTTTTCTTTCCTCTCGAGTTGCATGGGTTGAACTAAACTACATTAAAACATCCTCTCCTGAAAACCTCCCAGGTGTTGTACATTTTATAGGATAGGCTAACTTACAGATCAGATGGTCAGTGAGTTTTGACCTGTTCGAGGCGCTGCTGATAATGTGGTTAAACTTTTACGTTTTGAGACAAATGGGGAGGAGGAGGAATCACAGCCAGGTAATTCATAATAATAATAATAACTGTGCCAAAACGCAGTTTTGTATGTACATTGAGTCACTGGAACAACCTCTCTGTAGTTCGACCCCAAACCCTAACCATAACCCCACGTTTGTGGTTAGACCCCCCCATCCCCCCCTCTCCTAGGGTGGTGGGGGGGACGGGGGGGACGGATTTTTCCCCCCTAGCGTTCGGTCCGTGTTGCGCCGCTGGCGGTGCGATTACATACAAAGTCAATGCAAAGACGAGAATAGCACAAACGGCGTGACCTGCCGCGGTACAAACTGGACGAACCAAGGCGAATTTATACATTCAGGTCTGAACGCAGCTTAAAGCTAATTGGATATTAATTGGATATTTGTATGTTGTCCTGCATAACGGAGACAATGTTGTATTAATGATAATTATAGACTAGCATGCAAGGAGGCGAGTACAAAGGCTAGTATAATGATGAAATCACAGTGTCCTATTAACACACTTTTAAACAGATATAATACACCAACACTTTGGTCATCTTCATCTGAGCTGATTCGCTTATGAATGTTTGAAATTGTATACCAAATCTTTCAATGGGGCTATTTTTTAAACATTTTCTTTCCGTGCATTTCTAGTAAAGAAAAGTCAAAATAAAAACACTGTGAGGCCACGGTCTAGCAAGCAACAAAGGTTTTTTGGGCAAAAAAGAGGAGCATATTATTGATGCATAAAGCCATGACAATTTAATTTCATACAGTGCAACCTTTAATACAACCATTTAATCAAGCCTTGTGCAATGCCATTCACAGGTTAAGTGCTGGACAACTCTTTATTTTCCACTGGGAATAAATAGATTATAAAAATGATTCGTGAGACAATTACTAATATTAGTAATTGCACTGTGAAATGAAACGCCATAAGCTATCAGCCCTTCCACTTCATGCTTTAAAGTTTATTCTGTTGGAAATTGATGAAATAAGTTTAGTTGCATGCAGTCTTCCAACCACATGAGCCCTTCAATCTCATAGAGCACCAAAATAGTGGAAAAGAAATTCCAATGATTTCTCAAGAAGTCTCAGTTTGCCTTCTTTGAGTGACTCCTTCTTAATTGGAAGACAAAATTAACATATATTTTCCTCAAATAGCTGAAGGGATGGGGGGGGGGACCTGCTTTGATAGGGATGACACATCCTGACATCAATCTGAGGGCGAGATTGACGTACTGGCAATAATGCTCAGGGATATATTTTAACCTTCATTCATCCTGCTTGGAGAGAGAGAGAGACTTTAAGTGGTGCCCAGCTAAAATCACACCTTCTACACAGGCTCCTACCACTGGTGAAACTAGGCCTGTCACAATAATCACCTAATCATAATTATTTTCAAAAATAATTGGGGAAATAGCAGATCGGCTATATCCACTATAATCATGTGGTGTTGTTTTTTAAAGTTATTTGTCATATCTGTTCTTTTCACCTTTTGTTTAAGCCAAACAG
Source organism: Protomyctophum parallelum (assembly GCF_964188405.1). Classification (NCBI taxonomy): domain Eukaryota; kingdom Metazoa; phylum Chordata; class Actinopteri; order Myctophiformes; family Myctophidae; genus Protomyctophum; species Protomyctophum parallelum. The sequence continues at coordinate 31,755,310 of NC_139699.1, forward strand.
AAATGTAATTTTTTCATTTGTTCGTTCGTTCGTTAATTGCAATTATTTGAGCGAGGCCTAAAGAACTATCACTGCCACAGCAGGGTGAACAGTACTTTATACTCTAGGGCAGGGGTGTCAAACTGGTGATCCCCTCGTCTTACGTGGCCTCAAGCAAAAAAAGCAAGCAAAAAAAAAAAAAAAAAAGGGGGTTTCTTTTTTTTCTTTTTTCTGCCAGACTGACAATCAGATGAAATGAAGGCAGGTGTAGAGTAGAGTGTAGACTAGTGAACTGAACATGTTCTCTTTATATCAAGTACTTCATACCAGCCCCTTATGAAACTACTTCTCCCCAAATCCAAATGGATTTAATTTTACATCCTGAATGGCAATAACTAGCATACAATGAGAACTGAGAAGATCTCCACAAAGGTTTACTCATCAAAACTGATTATAAAACTGTAACCATCAAAGCATGCACTCAACATATAATGGTTATGTGACCATGGCATGTGCATAATATAAAATCTTATACGTTGTATCTGATATTGATTAATATGGGGGGTGGGTTCAATGAATCGATTATTAATCGGCAGAGCTGTCGACTATTGTCAACATATTCCCCAATTTCCACTGAGATTATGGGGTGAATGAATGTGGCCAGACCCATCTTCTGGGTCAGATCATGTCCAAATCAGGTTCTCCAATCTCCAGTAGCTTCTTCAGTTTTTTGAAGATATTTTGAGTGGTGCAACCACTCCCTTACGGAGCTATGTGTGTGGCTGGCTGGGTCTGAGCACTATGTGTGTGTGTGTGTGTGTGTGTGTGTGTGGCTGGCTGGCTGGCTGGGTCTGAGCATACATAGACAGATAGATAGATAGATTATAGCAGTGACTGACTGAGACATCGAGCGTGCGTGCGCAACTGGTTGTGGCCCCCATCAAGTGACCTTTTGACCAATGCGGCCCTCGCCCCAAGTTGAGTTCGACACCCCTGCTCTAGGGTCTAGGTAGCCTCGATAGCCAGGCTTTCATTTCGTCTGCGCGAAAGATGAAAGCCTTGAAAAAGCCGTGGGCTGAACAAGTCTAAAAGTGGGAGTCAACCCTTCCGGGTGGGCGTCGCTCTAAATGATGTGACGTAGCGCTGCACTATAGGGGGGAGAGGAGGGGCCGGGGGTGACGGACAGATCGATGAGATCCAATCAGGGTGCGCGCATTTCTGAGGCGCGACCCGCCCCTCTAGACGAGAAATGTCTCGCTCTGGGTCAGGCTAGGGTCTAGGCAATCCTCCAGTTCCTCCAGTTTCCAATTTAGCGTGGGACTTGCAATAGAACTCCAGAGATTCAAACCCTCGTTAATTGAACACAGATCTTGGCCCAGGCGGTGGCGTAACCGTCTGGGCACCCGACTGGTAATCCAGTCGCAGTGTGCCTTGGGTTTGACTCCCGAGCCCGACACGGCCTTTACTGCATGTCTTCCCCCATCTCTCTCCCGTTTCCTGTCAGCCTACTGTCTGTCCCTTAAAAAAAAAAAAACAATAAAAGGCGTAAGTCACAAAAGAAATATCTTAAAAAAATAATAATTTAACACAGATCTCACAAAATTGGAACCATCGAGGTTCAACGTACAAAAGCTGCTGCATCTAAGGCAGGTATAGACAAAAAAGAAGAGGTGTTGAAGGGGTGTTGTGGGGTAAATTGGTAAGGGAAGAGACCATCTGATGAGGAGGCCCTTGCAGAACACTGGCTCCCTCGATTGTGCCTCTAATATCCTCCGTGGAATAGAGAAACCCTGCACAGCACAGCGGGATTAACATGATCTTTGATTGTTTGTTTGTGTATGTGTTTACATGTTTGTGTGTGCATATTAAACAATCAAAAGCAGTCGACCCACAGATGCCCAAGCTCCCAAAGTCTGCTTCAGGCCCACACACACACACTCTCACAGACATGCACACACATCACGCACTCTCACAGACATGCACACACATCACGCACTCTCACACACACACACACACACACACACACACACACACACACACACACACACACACACACACACACACACACACACACACACACATACTCAGTCCAATCACTTGGACACATATATGCACAAAGGCATCCAGGCAAACGTGTACACATACAGTACACAGACCTGTCCCAACAGTGATAAGGGTTAAGCCTCGTTGCCAATCTTCGTTTCTGATCTACAAGCTCACAATGTGCCGCACAACGATGCAGTGTGAGCTTGTAGATCTGTTGTGTTCAGGATGCAACACTGGCACGCAATTAATTACAGATGAGGAGCATCAGTTCAATTACAGTCAGCACACACCCACACTACAGTAAATATGTAATATGTATATGTAAATATGTAGATAAATTGCCATTTTTGTATTGATCTCTCTCTCTCTTCCCCTACTGCTTCTTCTTCTATCCTTTCTCTTTTATGGAAATAACAAAACGATGGAGCTTGCACATGCTTAAAGCAAACATTAAAAAGTCCATAGACTTTGCTGCCACATGACGTCACAATGAAAAGCCAGGCGTTGGAGAGGCTAGCGCCCCTCAATAATAGTGGGCGATGAAGCACTGCTGCTGCTGGCTGCTGTTGGGGGGGGGGGGGGTCAAAGTAAGGACGGAGTATGAGACAGATGCATGGAAAGAGGAGGAACACAGAAAAGGGGAGATGAGGAAGGACAGGTGGGATTTAATTGCCTATTAGAGCGGTGAAACAATACGAACGCGTTAGCCAGAGAGGTTGTTATGTTCCCCTTATCAATGACCCCTGAGTCCCTCCCATCAGCGGACAGCCACAGTCCTGCACTGTTGCCCTGCTGGTGTGTGTGTGTGTGTGTGTGTGTGTGTGTGTGTGTGTGTGTGTGTGTGTGTGTGCGAGCCTGCGTGCGTGCATGTCAGACAACTCACTACTAATTGGTTGCTGAAGAATAACTTTTTTATTATATATAGGCAAGACACACCCGCGCAGCATCATCACTGGGAGATAAAAGGGTGAAATGGATTACGTAGTTGATGGTGTGACAGAATGTGAACCAGGATGCAGAATTCAGAATACTGATTATACTGACCCCTCTGAAAAACACATGCACGCACCCACGCACACGCACATAAACACAAGACTGTGTTTGCCAGATTCCCAAGGCTGGGCACAGTGTGTTTGAACAAGGCAGCCTGTTAGAGTGTCTGATTAGACCTGTGTTTGAACAGCGAGAGACAGAGACCTATCAGCACGTGGCAGGAACCAAGACAATCATCCAATGGCTCGTCTTTGCTGTCCCCTGGCCTCCGCTCTCTCTGTGTGCTTGCATACAAACCCAATACACCCTTCATGCGCACATGAAGACAGAAAGATACACGGACACAAGCGCAGGCCAGATCCATGGACAGAGCCACAGCCATGACTCGGACAGATGGGCAGACAAGACACGCCCACGCACCCAGTGGTGTTCCTGCGTATAATCCATTTAAATGTGTGCTCGGGGAGATGCTGAAAGCGGCAGCCAAATTGCAGTGATTCGATTGGCGCTGACCTTCCCGCTGTGTAGCAGGTGCAGGTCATCATTGCAAACAGCTGGCGGGCAGAGGAGTCGATGAGCTTTCTCGCTTGCTCTTCACTTTTCCTATAACCGTTACAGAGTGTGTATTCAGTTCCCCAATAAAACAGAGTCAAGTTCCGAACATAAATTTAGACTGCGCTGTCCTCCCCCTTCTCTCTCTCTCTCTCTCTCTGCGTGTATGCACCATTGTCAATCAGATTTAATGGGTCATTCCTGTATTCGAGACAAAGACTCCAGAGATGCCTATTGTTGTTGGGTAGTGTGCTCCAGGAGCGAGGCTGAATGGCTATGCATGCGTTGGGGTGACATCCCCACTCCCCTTCCATCCTTGGCTCCTGTCTAGACCAGAGTCTGGGAGTCTCTGAGTATCCCTAAAGTCCTCAGTGCAGCAGAGGCAGACAGTCTGTCTCTGTCCGTGTGCCCTGCCCTGCCCTCAGCCATAACCTTTCACATCAAGCCCTCCCCAGACAGACCCTTGCCTCAACCCCGCCCAGCCACGTCGCTGTATACCTCTGTCTGCAGCCGTCTCACCTCCACAAACACAGTCACACACACACACACACACACACACACACACACACACACACACGCGCGCGCACGCATGCACGCGCACGCACACACTGTCTCCCAACTCAATTCCTCCTCTCTTTCTTTTCCCTGTCACGAACTCAACCCCTCTATTAAAAGCATCTCTGCCCCCCACAGTGCCCCACTGCTTGATCCTTTCTGCCTGCCTCTCTCTTCTCCGCCTTCTCAGCCTCGCTCTTCAGGTAGCCTCAGCCACATAATTAGAAGGACCAAGAAGTCACCGTATGAGTAACAATGTCCCCTTGCTTTCTCAATTAGAGCAAATGCCAAATCTTTTTTTGGTCACAACCAAAGTATAAATAAATACCTTTTGGTGGATCACGTGATTCTTTGTCTTGGTGGGAAATAAGCATCATTAGGCTACTCTGGGTTGTGGGGGTGGATTAGCTAATGGTGGGTTAATGATTGATAGGAATCTCTTGTTTCTTTCTTGTGGCACACTGGTTGTGAATGCAGTATGGGAGGATAAAGTGATTAGTGCCAAGGCATCTCTTAATAACTCAATGATTGACTACAGGGTGAGAGAATAATCACTTTTCTTTATTCAAGTCCTGTATTCACAGGTAATTTATAAACTTTATCTGAAGGGACTAATCGACAACAGACAAAGGAGGGGTGCTAATTTGATTGAATAATGTGCATAATTACGTCCTAATAACCAAATTCTGCACACTCAACAGCGTTGAGTGATTGCAACATCTTCCTCTTTGCTATGCACATAAATTTGCACCTGAGAGCAGCAGCTCTCACTTTTGTGGTTGTAAAAAAACAAAAGAGGTCATGTGCATGAACGTTAATATATCATGAGAAAAGTATTAGAAAATGGACACATACTTTTATAATAATTATAAGAAATATGTCATAGTCATTAGTAGGAGGAGTCATTAGTTTATTTTTACTGAATGAAAACTATTCATTGCAATGGCCATTGCATCATCACAAATGTGATGAGGTCAGCACATTTTGGGGAATTTGGGCACATTTGGGCAAGTGGCTATGGCTGTTTTAGCCCAAGGAGTGTATTTTGTGCCTTGAAGTGGATTCAGAATTTACAGCTACATGCTACTTAAAACATAAGGAAAGTTTGACATTTTTGCCTTATATAGGATGTCAATGGTATGGTCACATTTAAACCCCTATTAAAAATTGCTCAATGCCGACAGCCAGTTAGCAAGTGGATTCATGAATGTCTGTATATAGACAATATTTTAGGCAAATACAAAAGACTATGCCAAACAAAAGAAGCCTGTCGGCTGCCGGACTATAGGCAGAGATCTCCGATTGTCACCCATATTGCATGGTCACGCACAATACAACAGTGGTCATGCAAAAGTTCCTCAACATACACATCACAGAGGACCTTTCCTTGGCACACGAGCATGGAGCCCAAGGGCCTACAGGCCCACTGAGAGTGTCCTGGCCGGTATCACCACCTGTATGGGAACTGTACTGCCCTCAACCACAAAGCACTGCAGAGCAGGGCCGTGCACACAGCCCAGCACATCATATAATACTAATAATTAATATAATACTGTATAACAGTGTGAATGGATTAATCACGTTAGAGCACAGGGACTTTAAAAACACTGTAGTTCAACGGGTGCTGGAAGTAGCAGCATCATTCTCAACTCACGGAGGGAAGAAATACAAAAGGATTATACAGCAGGCACAACATCAGCGCCTGTCTGACCACAAGCGCCGCCAGACACGGCCCAACAGAAGGTCATATTGTGTGCCGGTCACAGCTGTTTCTGAGGTCTGCCTTTCTGTGTCTCTCGCATGTCTGTGAGAGAGAGAGAGAGAGAGAGAGAGAAAGTGACACCGGCTCTCACGACATATACAGACCCTGTTTCATGCCTTGAGTGCATGACTCAATCCATCTCCGTTTCACCGGTCCCCCCGCCCGTAAAATACCCACATCATCATCATCACTACACACACACACACACACACACACACACACACAAGCTGTTGCACTCCGTCACATTTCTCTCACTTTGTCCCGATCATCATGCTTGCCCCCACCCATGAACAGCTATACTGTCCACGCTGTGCGCGGCAGGAAGTCTCTCTATATTTACCCCCATTCCCTCCCTGCTACCCTCCAGGCGCTGCTATGCATCTTTCATCTGTGGGGTTGGATGACCTATATTTTCTCATTCTGGCTATCAATGCAGCCACACAGCCAGCCGCTGCTCCAGTCACTACTCACTTCTGCCTGGCGCTTGCTCGCCCCCAGGCAGCGGCGGTGGGTGTGGTGGCCTGGCAAAATTAGAATGGCTGCTGCTTCCCATTCAGAGCAGTACTGGCACTGTTTAATTAAAACGGCTTGGTATTGCATATCGAGGAAGATGCAATGTTATCGTTTGACATTGGTTTTAGTCTTTTCACTTTTTCTTTGTAAGATTTGTCCTATTTGATCTTACAAATAGTGAATATAGGTCAAAGCAGCTAATGTAGCAAATAGTTTGCCCTGTTATTTTTTTTAATTCACCTTGAAATGTAGATGAGCTAATTATCAATTATTTTCAGCCTCTTCCCCTGTAGATGAACAGGCTGGGTAGATCAAACGGGCAGGATAACGAAGCTCATTTGTAATAAAATAACACATTCTCGATTTAGCAGTTATTGTCCTTGGCACATAATAGTTGGTTTTGTTCAACATGAATATGCAATCACAATCCGACCGATCCAGGTCAGTAGGCTACGGGATGGCTGTGGAGGATCCGCTGTGATAATACTTCACTGCTCTCTAGCTAATCACCATTATCACACTGTGACAATGGCCTGCCTCCATTCTCCTGGAACTGCATCAAAGAGCTGCTGATTGTCAGTGATAATGGGAAGTCTCACCCACATAGCTTGGAGTGGCAGTGCAGTGGTGATGTGTTAATATGACATACACATGGAATAATACACACAGACAAAGATGCACACATGCAGACATAAATTCACATGATCACGCACACACACACACACACACACACACACACACACACACACACACACACTCACTTAATAATAATAATAATAATAATAAACTTTAATAATAATAATAATAATAATAATAATAATAATAAACTTTATTTGTATAGCACCTTGCATACATAAATGCAGCTCAAAGTGCTTCACAGGGCAGGACACAAAAATATAATACAATAAAACACAAGTAGTTAAAATGATAAAACAATGGCAAAGAACAAAATTGAATATAAGAACATAAAATAAATAAAAAAAACAAATAAAAACACCACATGCAGCAATCAGTCAGGGCAGGGTAGGAACGTGCATATATAGTAAAACTCAACTAAAAGCAAGAGTGAAGAGGTGAGTCTTGAGTTGAGATTTAAAAATGTCTACAGAGGGTGCGTGTCTGAGCTCGAATGGAAGTTTATTCCAGGCTGTTGGGCCGTAGAAGCAAAAAGCTGCCTCACCATATTTTTTTGTGCACATTCTTTTAGGCACTTCAAGTAGGCCAGCACTTGGATATAATCTTTGTCCCGTACAATAGCCTTATAGAGGATATTGCCCTGATGAAGACCTTAAACTGGCCAGAGGTCATCCTTTTTAAGCCTACATTACCACTCACCTTCAATATACTTTTAAGACATTTTATCTCCTTTGAGCACTAATTTTTTCTCGTTTTAACATAAATAACCCTGGGCACACAATTGCCCGGGTTTATTTAATCCATTAAATCATAGCGACCAATCGATTTATAGCAACGGAGCACTTTTACCAACGGACCGGAAGTTATACCAGATGTGGCTGGAGCAGCTAAATGTAGCCAAAACACTCTAGATGCGATCGACAACAACGGGAGGCATGATTAAATCAAATGCGACTGCACATCGGGGGGCCGTCTAACACAGGATCTTTTCTTAGAATTGGACGGGATGATATAGATCTCGAGTTATTAAACAGGGGGGGAACATTTTCGATGACGTCCCACTGTTACGCAACATCGAGGATTGCGCAACAGGCGCTCCTAGGCTGTGGAGCGATGCGATCGGTTTTCATATCAATATACTTCGTCTTTTGGATAAAACTTCGTCCTAGGCGATTGGGGTGTTAACAGCCGTCAATGTTGATGAGCCGTCAATGAACGATGTTCTTGTTCTGTCCACTTGCCTATACATTTCTGTCTGCCTCCAGTCCATCCACTCTCCCATTCTCTATCTATCCTATACATTTCTGTCCGCCTCCAGTCCATCCACTCTCCCATTCTCAATCTATCCGACCAGTAAATTCAACATTGGGGAAAACAAGGATCAAATTGAATAAAGTGGTCAGTAGAAAGAACAAACTACTGGTAAAAGGCTCCATCTCTTCAGCTGGAGCAGTCTAAAGCCATTCCCTGTAAGTGCTTGCTATTTCCACATGGTGAAAACAAATTGCTTACACTACCTAGCTCTGGGGGGGGGGGGGGGGTCGGGGGAAGTTTAGAGCAAAATTGAATCAAATCGATCTTCAGCACTACTGCTCAAGTGTGCAACCACATATTTTTATTTATGATGACAAATCAATGATCACACTCAATGTTACGTACCAAGTAAAAATGCTGAACAGGGAATAAAACGTTTTGTGAAATGCCAGTCCTGTGGTTATAATTTGTTTGGTAGTAATAGAAAGACTAGAAATTTCGCAATTTGGGGAAATTGCAAGTGGTTGCATCGACGTCAATCGTGGTTTGCGGCCTTGGGGGTCCAAGAAAAACTTGTGAGGGTCTGTCTCTCCTCTGCTACAAACATGCTGAGTTGCAGCCATTCCCAGACCCAGAAAGTGACCTCTCCTGGTGCTAGAGACAGGTGTCTGCCCCAGCCCTCACACACAGGACCTCCCGTCCAGGATCACACACACACACACACACACACACACACACACACACACACACACACACACACACACACACACACACACACACACACGCACACACACACACACACACACACACACACACACACACACACACACACACAGTCACACACACACACACACACACACACACACACAGTCACACACACACACACACACACACACACACACACACACACACACACACACACACACACACACACACACACACACACACACACACACACACACACACACACACACAGGGCAGCCCCTGGGTTATATTGGGTCACTGAAACACGCACAGTCTAGGCTTGTCATGTCACGATGTATTAACACACGGTGTGTCTCTGAGATTCAATTAGCATGGTTTGTAAGCGGTAGGTCCCCTGTGCTGGAGCAGCCATGGTGCAGGACCAAGGTTACATCTAATAATAGTAGGTCTTTAACTGGAGCAGAGTCAGGGCAGGCCATGCAGGGTTAAGGCTCACACACCATGGACCAAGCACTGACACATTGACCTATAGAGCGTCGCAGTCCTGCCCCCTTTCAGAACGACGAGTGGCCCAGGAAATGATTCTGCATTCATTTTCTCCATAGGCTTTTCAAAAAGTATTTATATAAAGACGGTTACGCCGCGGACAAAGCCAACTCGGATCGTGACAAATCATGACAACAAACACAATATTTTGTGCCGATCAAATAATTTGAAAGAAGAAAATAAAGGCAGGATACAACACTATTTGTTTTGTTTTTCTTCTTACTAATTATTTGATCGGCCCAAAACATTGTAATTATTGTCATGATTTGTCACGATCTGAGTTGGCTTTGTCCGCGGCGTAACCGTCTTTAAATAAATACTTTTTGAAAAGCCTATGGAGAAAATTAATGGAGAATCATTTCCTGGGCCACTCGTCGTTCTGAAAGGGGGCGGGACTGCAACGCTCTATAGTAGGCATGGAACAATATGTCGTAAATCCATTAAAATCTATTAAAACTGGTGACAATCTAAATCCTGGTTAAATCATCATTTGAATCGTGATGCAAACAGCAGAGGGCGTGTAAAAATGGGAAGAAAATACAAGATCTTTGTAAGATAATGGGTAAAAAAGAGAGAATGAAAATAGTGGATTTGTGTAACAGTGTGTAATACTAATAATAATTTAAAAACAATTAGGTCAATAATTGCCTGCCACTTTCTGAACTTGGATCATGCCGCCATCACCTGTAGTTTATCAGTTTACTATATCCAAACTATGGTTGATTGAATACACGCTTAGTTAATTAATACATTTTGTTATTAACACTTAGACTGCGGCCTGGTGGCCACAAGTGGTAAATTGCTTGCGCAGGGCCGGGGCCGGGAGATTACTACTCAACTACTTGCGTTTTCACCTCTCGGAGGAGGCTCGCAGACCTACATTGTAAGAAAAGGATAATGTTAGCATTAGCTCATGCTAGCTATCTTTCTCGAGAAACATTTATATATATTATAGCTGCGCTGACATGGACGATCAACCCCCTCATCCGTATATCAGTCTTGTTCCCCAGTCAGTCCTTGTTGAGCCATTATCCTGTCACATGTTTTAGTTTGTCATACACCTCTTTACTGTATTAAAAACCCAATAATGGGTTTTGAACTCCACCTTGCCTGGCTGTCCTGCATTTGGTTTCTCACCTCACCAGCACGTAACACCTACTGTACTACAATATGTGGTCTGACCCTGATTTAAAAGTATAAATAGAGATTTTCTACAAGGGTGCAAATTGTTATCAAATTGCTCAGCATGGTTGACCCAGATCATTCACTCTCAACTGTGTAAGCATAGCCTAAAGATACAGTTGACACCATTATGCTTTCAGGACGCTGACTTATGATACAATATGTATCATATCCCCTGCTTACGTATCATATTCGGTAACTGATGACTGTCCACGCGCTGTCACGCTTCTGCCATTACCATTGTGATGATATTGTAGGCTACAAGCAAATTGCAGGCATGTAACACCTCTTGAGACAACTTTGTTTTTGGTATAGCAGCAGGCAGACCGGCTGGTTGGATGACTGATCAGCTGATCAGCTGATGTCCCCTCCGAAATGAGGACAGAGGCTATCAGGGGTTTTAGCCCTGTAGCTGCAGGCAGATGGTCTCTGTGTGTGTGTGTGTGTGTGTGTGTGTGTGTGTGTGTGTGTGTGTGTGTGTGTGTGTGTGTGTGTGTGTGTGTGTGTGTGTGTGTGTGTGTGTGTGTGTGTGTGTGTGTGTGTGCGTGCGTGCGTGCGTGCGTGCGTGCGTGCGTGCGTGCGTGCGTGCGTGTGTGTTTAACAGAAACATATTTGCATAATATCTCAGGAGATAGCAGGTACATCATAACAAATGAAACACACACAAACACATACATTTTTGCTTTGTGTTTCCATTTGCAACTCGGACCGCCCAAGTTGCCCCACAGTAACCTATATGCTGTGATGATATTTTCAAATTCGATTACGTTAACTTCTACAAGCTCACAATGTGTCTCATATGTGAGCTTAAAGTTTTCAAATATTGCAGTAAAAGTACTGGAGCTGCAAGTATTGGAACTCGTAAATACTCAAGTAAAGTACAAATACCTCAGAATTGCACTTAAATACTTGGTTACGTTCCACCACTGAGCATTACACATTTGGAATTGTTGGGATGCTAATGAAAAGACAACAAATGAGAGCAGAGACGTGGCATGCCGAGTTGGGACTATGCCGTGGACAGGGGCCATTAGACATGGTTAACGATAGCAGTCATTATATGCCACCAGCCACCTCTGTGGCTTTCCTGGGGATCCTCCAACACAGGGACACAGTCGAGATGTTCAAACACATTTATTGCAGAGAGTGGGCAAGATGTTACAAAGCTAGAGCAGATGGACGTGCTGCCACGTCAGAGGCTCTATCTCTCTCGTGTGTGTGTGTGTGTGTGTGTGTGTGTGTGTGTGTGTGTGTGTGTGTGTGTGTGTGTGTGTGTGTGTGTGTGTGCGTGCGTGTGTGCGTGCGTGTGCGTGCGTGCGTGCGTGCGTGCACATGTGCATGCGTGAGTGAATGTGAGGATGACTGATGTATCCTGTGTGCATCAACAGGTGTACAGTTCCACCCAGCTCAGAGTCCAATTAGTTTGGACTCTGGCCATGTGTGACTGCTTAAATCAACCATCACCCCCACCACCACATCAAGTAAATCAAATGGTGGACATCTAGGATCTATGACAGGACAGAGAGCATCCGTCTTGATTCTGACACCTCTGTCGTGTTGTGCTGCTCCTCTGTCACACACACACACACACACCATTAGCTATACAACAAACACATGCGCGTGCGCATACAGCCTTTGACGTTATGCTTGCAAAATGGGACCCTAAACTGTGTCAAGACATAGTTCAGTGGCACATATACATACACATGCATGCATGTATTATTCACAACTTCCTGCCAGCATATTCTTGTTTTCATAGCTCGATGCATGCAGCATAGTGTGTGTCTCCTGAGCATACAAACAGCCAGCTGTACAAAACAAAATATAGATTTGTGTCACATACGTAATATTCAAACACACACACACACACACACACACACACACACACACACACACACACACACACACACACACACACACACACAGTCACTATAAGCTGACCTTAGACAGACATCTAACTAGGGAAATCAGAAGTCATCATGTTAGGGCCGGGGTCATTGGGTCACAACCTAAGGGGCTTAGCCAGCTACAGTATAAGGTCGACCTGACCTTCTAAGTGCCCAGGGGGACTGATAAGCCGTCTCTAGTCTCAACACAAAGCAGTAAATATATACTGTATACAAACACAGGATCATGACATGTGAAGATCACATGCAAAAACCCTGAGCACATATAGTGCAGTATCAGCTTTAATAAAGAAGGGTTTGAGCTGTTAATTCTCAGCTGATATGAATTAACTGTAGTATTCCCAGCTGAATGGTGGCCTGCACCAATGGTTTGTTCCATATTCACTGTAACAGTAATCTGCCCAGACATTCTGTAAGAGCCAGCCCCAAATCGAAAACCAAATGTGTGATGCAAGTGCATGCCCCTTTAGGATACCAGAAGTAGACCAACTATTTCTATTACATTTTAATTGAATCCAAGTGGATTTTTGTATGAAATTTTCTCAAGGCGTAATTGAGATGTTTGCGTGGCAAAGACACGGATTATAGGCCAACTAACTAACTAACTAACTAACTAACTAACTAACAAGCAAACAGACACTCATGAAGACACATATGTGACGGCCCTGCCCCCTCTGCCTCTGCTCAGTAGGCTATCTGGCAGCCTGAGGCTGCGTCCGAATTGCTAGGGTTGTTCCCTACTCCCTATCCCCCATACGGGGATCCAGACTCTAGTGGACTCTATAGTGATGATTTCGGACAATACTCCCTGTATGGGGAGCACCGACTCTGACGTCAATATCGGTAGAGGGCGCTGTAGTTCCGCGGGTTCATGTAATTTTTATTTGCATGAAATTCCCATTAGGTTTTTTCAGATCGCCTCATAAAGAACTGTTTGAAAAATAAACAAATCATCCCGGCCGTTTCACTCATTTGGATATGAAGAATCAACTGACTACAAGAAACCAGTCAAAACGCTGCTGCTGAATTTCCGCTATAGGAACAGACTGTATCAAATAAGTGACTGCAGGCTGTCACCTCCCTGCAAGGACAGTTTGTAAAGTTATTTTTAAATTCATGAATGAATAAAGAAAAAATAGGTTAATGGAAATATGTTTGCAGGCATTTAGGCCTATATATCTATGATAAAAAGTAGGGATGCTCCGAAAATTCGGCCACCGAAAATATTCGGCCGAAAATGGCTAAAAATGTATTTTCGGCCTATTCGGTTTCGGCTCAAATAAGCCGAAACATATCACCGAATAGTAGTAGTGGTCCTAAAGTTGTGAATCGAACTAAACTGCGGGAAAAACACAGATGTACAAGCCCAACGCGCTGTGCATTGCGACGGGTAGATAGCTTGTAGATCTGCTACTTTCAGCGCAGGAAGGGCGCATGCTTATGACGCTCTTGCACTTGCATCAGCGCAGCAGTCACAACACAACACACGAGCAGCAGTCACGGAATGCTTCAATGCACAGACAGATCCGACACAACTTTATTACATACATCTGTGCTTTCATCCAAGCTTCCATAGCCTTTTAAATCTTATTTCCCATCCACGGGCACAAGCAACGTGATATCAGCAGCTCTTCCACCCGATCTGTGGACGGGTGGTGTTGACGAGGGAAGCTATAGCTAGCAATAGCATGGGAGCTAACGTTAGTTTTAACAGTACTTTCCATCCGTTCCCCAACACCTCACACAATGATACTGTATCGTTGCGTCTGCCCATGTTTAATGGTCATGAAGGGTTTCACTAGCAGGCAGACCTGTCAAAACGATGCACTTCCCAAAACTCAGAGACATGCCACCACCTATAAATTCAAACCAACCTCTGGAATATTGCTATCTCATTCCACTTTAATTTATTTTATTCCATAGTCTTAGTTTTTCTCTAATAAAGTTGTTTTTATTTGTTTTCTCATGTTCTCCTTGAAAAGTGTACTCAGAGAAGCTTTATATAAATAATATTATCACTATTATTATTACTACTTGTTTTATTGCCTATGCTTATGTAGAAAAAAAAGCTCACTGCTCAGGTCAAATAGGCCTATTGATATGCGATTCAAATGTGATTAATTGAGATTAATTAATCACAAAGCCTCCAATTAATTATATGTTTTTTAATGGACCCATAAGTGTTTATTATTTTTAGGTTTAAGTTAGGTTTTGCCAAAATCATGTCTTTTGCCATAATCAGGTAGCTTTACAACAAATATGTATTCGGCTATTCGGTATTCGGTTTTCGGCCAACTGTTTCCTATATTCGGTATTCGGTTTCGGCCAAGAATTTCCCTTTCGGTGCATCCCTAATAAAAAGGTTATTTTAAAATAACAATGGGCCTATGATTATTATCAATAAATTAATATTAGGCTATATCCATTATCCAGCAATATGAAAACAGTGCACCTTGACAATATATGAAAATATCAGCAGCATGATTGAATGATTAACCACATGAACCCCCGCTAATCCTGGGGCGGGGGGATACGGCAAAAATAGCCGACGTGCGATGTCCGTGTTGTGAGCTTGTATACTTTTACTTGGGTACTTTTGGTAAAGAATTACCAAAAGTAGCCGATCTACAAGCTCTGCTCACAATACGGACGTTTGGTGCAGTCCAATAAATGACTGCCTACACAATGAAGTTTTAATGCATTTATCGCAATTCAATGAAATAATGTTAGATAGCATATTTTTTCATGGCAGGAATTAATGAATATTAATAAAACATATGTTCGGACACAATTAATATGTGTCTCACATGCATGTATTTAGCCTACGTTTGTGATAAAGAATCTCACAAATATATTTGATTGATGGACCCCCCCCCCCCCTTCCCCTCTTTGCTTTTCTTTTCTTTCTTTTTTTTCTTTTCTTCTTTTTTTTCTTTCTTTTTTCATGTCCGATGACTGAACTACTCGATCAGATGTTGTCTTTCATGTTTACATTTCTTCACTTATTATTATTATTATTATTGTTATTATTGAGTGGTGCAACCACTCCAAGGAACAGCAATGTCTGTGTTGTTCACCTATGTATGTGACGTTCACGTTCACCTATGTATGAGCACGAGTATGGCTATTAGTACCAGTAGGGGCGCTGTTGTGCAAAACAGAGAAAGAGATAGTGCTGTACTGTTGCCTGCTAATGAGACAGAGAGAGAGAGAGGAGGTGGGGGAAGAGAGAGGGGAGTTGCACCACTCAGTTCACACGGGTGTGATTTTATTTATGATTATTGTTATTTTTCAAATGTGTTACTTTTAATTTTGCTGCTGTCTCCTTGGGGAGACAATTTTGTACTGAGAACCGAATGATGCTATGATGCTTGTGTATAAAATGTATTGTCTACCCCGGCAATGACAATAAATACAATAAGTAAAAAAGAAATAAAAAAGGCAGACAGAGATAATATAGCTGGTAGCTTGACTAGCAGACAGACTAGACAGCTGATGATGCAGGGTGTTGGCAGGAACGGCCGGGTGTCGACAGGGATGGCGGACAGGGTTTCTGTGACACTGGGCAGCTGAGTCTCTGTGACACTGGGCAGCTGAGTCTCTGTGACACTGGGCAGCTGAGTCTCTGTGACACTGGGCAGCTGAGTCTCTGTGACACTGGGCAGCTGAGTCTCTGTGACACTGGGCAGCTGAGTCTCTGTGACACTGGGCAGCTGAGTCTCTGTGACACTGGGCAGCTGAGTCTCTGTGACACTGGGCAGCTGAGTCTCTGTGTTCCTGGGCAGCTGAGTCTCTGTGTTCCTGGGCAGCTGAGTCTCTGTGACACTGGGCAGCTGAGTCTCTGTGACACTGGGCAGCTGAGTCTCTGTGACACTGGGCAGCTGAGTCTCTGTGACACTGGGCAGCTGAGTCTCTGTGACACTGGGCAGCTGAGTCTCTGTGTTCCTGGGCAGCTGAGTCTCTGTGTTCCTGGGCAGCTGAGTCTCTGTGACACTGGGCAGCTGAGTCTCTGTGACACTGGGCAGCTGAGTCTCTGTGACACTGGGCAGCTGAGTCTCTGTGCTGCTGGGCAGCTGAGTCTCTGTGACACTGGGCAGTTGAGTCTCTGTGACACTGGGCAGTTGAGTCTCTGTGACACTGGGCAAAAATCGATATTAAAAATGGATTTTGGACACATAATTTTGATAGCCATCCACATCTCTGCTGTCATGTGGAACTGCAGTAAAGTTACATTTACATCCAGGATTTTTCAGTGTAGAGATCATGATACCAAAACCATACCAAAGATCATTATATCATACATACAGTACAGGGATCCTTCCTGTCTGGACACTGTTGCGGTGTTGTACAAACTCATTTCCAGATGCAGAGAGACATGGCCTGATTCACTAAGCTATAAAGTACCTCAAGGGGTGCATTTTCGATAAGCACTTACTAACAACTGATGTCATCCACAGGGGCTTATGAGGTTCCATGGCAGACTCCATGCTATTTGATAAACATGTAAAATCATTTAAAAAATGTATATATTATTTTTGTTATGTAAACACAGGGCAAAGTTACATGCTATCGCTTTAAATTGTTATTTCACAAATTTTCGAAAATCTACAGATTAGCTCATTTATTTTTTCTATCAATACAGATGGACAATGGATTTTTTTTTTTGTGCCTTGGAGTTTGTTTGGAAACCATTGGTCTGGGATCTAATTGCTTGATCAAGTACAGCAGCATGCTGCATTTTGTCTGGAAGGCATTGAACTTTGCATGGCAAAATATCCTATTGATTGAGATCATTGAGTGAGATAGCTGTTGAGATGGAGCTGCTGGGAATAACTGGCATTTCTTGGCTAACAGCTACCTTATTATTTATGATGTAGGCCTATTAGCATTAGTATATTTTCCTCTTGTTAAAACAGTTTACACTTCCAGAAGCAAACAGAAAAGATGTGCCTCGAGGAAACAAACATTTAAGAACGATGTCCAAACCTCACTCCCTTATGCCCTTTTGTCTAAATGTTTCTCCTATGCTGTAGGACGTATATTCCGAGGACGATGGTTGTAATTGAAACCTGGACTTGCAGCTCTCGACTGTCTGCTCCAATTTTAGACTGCACATGATATGTTATGGGGTATTCCCCTACCGTGTGTGTGTGTGTGTGTGTGTGTGTGTGTGTGTGTGTGTGTGTGTGTGTGTGTGTGTGTGTGTGTGCGTGTGTGTGCGTGTGCGTGTGTGCGTGCATGCGTGCGTGCGTGCGTGCGTGAGCTTCACACTTCAGAGAAGAAGTATTGAGGTTAATACATGCATGCAGAGGCGCAAGACGGACCGAACGCTAGGGGGGGACAAACAGCGGCGCCGCAAAGCGGCGCCGCCAAAAAATCCGTCCCCCCCGTCCCCCCCACCACCCTAGGGGAGGGGGGGATGGGGGGGTCTAACCACAAAAACGTGGGGTTATGGTTAGGGTTTGGGGTCGGACTACATAGAGGTTGTTTCAGTGACTCAATGTACATACAAAACTGCGTTTTGGCACAGTTATTATTATTATTATGAATTACCTGGCTGTGATTCCTCCTCCTCCTCCACAAAAACGTGGGGTTATGGTTAGGGTTTGGGGTCGGACTACATAGAGGTTGTTCCAGTGACTCAATGTACATACAAAACTGCGTTTTGGCACAGTTATTATTATTATTATTATTATTATGAATTACCTGGCTGTGATTCCTCCTCCTCCCCATTTGTCTCAAAACGTAAAAGTTTAACCACATTATCAGCAGCGCCTCGAACAGGTCAAAACTCACTGACCATCTGATCTGTAAGTTAGCCTATCCTATATAAAATGTACAACACCTGGGAAGTTTTCAGGAGAGGATGTTTTAACATCAACATATATAGTTAGTGTTAAACCCATGCAACTCGAGAGGAAAGAAAAACCTGCATGTTGACAGTTGTGCTTATTGCGGCGTGACCGGCGTCGATTTCCCCAAATCCCCCAAAATAATAATATAATTCCCAAAGTGGGGTCCGGGGACCCCCAGAGGTACAACTACATGATAGTTTGTGGCATGTCATGTGGACGCTCTCAGTTTTTTAAATTAACATTGATTATCAATTGGAGTCCCACTCCCACGGCACCGCTAGACATGGCATTACAATAGGGTCCGTCCGAGCTGTATAAATCTTCTCTTATGGGGGTCCTTCTCTTCTCTTCAAATGGGGGGGGGGGTCCGCAGGCTAATACGTGTCCATTTGGGGGTCCTTGACATGAAAAGGATAAATTAAATCCATTAATCTACTGATCGTCTGACGGTGACCAAAGTGGTGCGTGACACCAAAAGTGCTGACCTATTGAAATCTGTTCCTGTATTATTAGAATCATTACAGAGTGCAAAGCACATTGGGTCACTGATGGCGGTTTAACAACTCCCAAACTTCCGACAACAGTAGAACGGGCCAAACCATTTTGGGATTTAAACAGGGGTGGATCAAATATATGCTTCAAAATATATCGCGTTTATGAACGCAGGATTTCAAAAGTATTACTCCTAAGATAACTTTGGAGCCAGGGGGGATACAGGGGGGGACCCCCCCAGCCAGGGGGGACCCCCTAACTCATCTGGGGGGGACCAATGTGACGCTGGCAGGGGACGAAACCCCTCCGTCCCCTACCTTATTGCGCCCCTGCATGCATGAATTATACATCCATTCCATTTCCATGGGTTACATTCAAACCTAATGCCAAAAATAGGGGCCACTACCGGTAACCACTTAAGCCCAATTAATATCCGTTGTTTGTTTTCACATCCCATAATGATGTTGTGAGCTTGTAGAGCTGTGCTATATTTCACTATTTTTGGGGTGGTCGTGGGGGACAAATGGGGATGCCAGGGTTGTGACACTGACACATAAATGTGTGACAAAATGTATTTCCTGTCCTGGTATGAGCATTGAAAGAAAATGAAACATAACATACTCATGGGTGATAACAGGGGAATATATTATTATTGTTTAATTTGGTTGAATATTTAACTTCTCATATAGGGCGAGCTGTAGGGAAAAACCATGTTAGCAATAGTTCCAGGAAGTGAGGTACCAGGAACAGCAATAAAAGTACAGGAAGTAAGTCGGCCGTGGTTCCATTTTAGGTATCAGAAAGAGTGTTTGGTGGTGTTTGTTGATAAACCACAGAGTAGTGGGGCTGGAACATTTCCGAGGGTTTAGCTCTGATTGAATCCATTCAAAGCTTGCCTGCAGTGGCCTCCTGACTTGAAGGTCGGGTGCATGAGGAATATACTTTTTCCCTTTTGAGCAATACATTGCCTTGATTTTGATTGACATGCTATTATAGGTCAACACCAGTGTTTTGAATTGAATACGAGCAGCAGACCAGCACAAAGAGTTGCAGTAGTTGGTAGCCTGGTGATGACTGAGCTCAGTCCTTGGTAGCCTGGGGTCCACCTATGCTTTCTATGGCATAGGCAGGATCTGCTGGGAGAATCTAGACGCAGCTGCGTGACATGAGACTAATTACTTAGAGCGACAGAGCGAGAGAGCGAGTGAGTGTGCTTGTGTGCATCAATTTAACAATGGTGCATAGTGACGATCAGAAATCAGCAGAGTGGTCGACGTTTGCACTACTCTGTCGAATTGAAGTGGACTCGGCCCCAGACTTTTTTTTCTTCTTCAGTCTTTGGGGGAACAAAGGTCTGATCCTCCTGAAGTTGTAAAGTGCAAACCTACAGGAGCAAGTACAGTGTGTGTGCATTGAAGGACAGCTGATTGTCCAGGACCACACCCTGCTTCTTGGCAGCTTATGGAAAGCTCCTGCAGGGGGGAATGACACGGAAAATGAAAATATCTTGGAAGAAGGCTCTGTTTTGTCTACGCTGAGCTCAAGGTGGTGGGAAGACATGCACTGTGAGATGACATGCAGAGATGCACTCTTCAACCTGCATGGAAGGAGAAAAACACTTGTGTGTATGCAATGTGTGTAGCAATGATAGTCGACAGGCACAGACTGAGAAAAATGTAAAGCAATAGAAAGTGATGATTGGTGATTATTAATCTTTGATGAAAGCTCTTTCACTTTTTCACAAAACATCAAACGCTGTGGTGATGTCTTTGGCTTTTCTTCTCCTCTTCAGTTCTTTTCATAGAAGCTTGCTCTCTCTTTAGCCCCCCCCCCCCCCCACACACACACACACACACACACACACACACACACACACACACACACACACACTGTGACACACACACACACACACACACACACACACACACACACACACACACACACACACACACACACACACACGCACATACATACACGCATACATAAATGCATGCACATGCACATCCAACAAGGTTAGGCCACGGCAGGTGCAGAATCATCATTTAGCTTTTCATTTCCCCATCCCTACAGGTCTATTTGCCCCATTACACTCTCAGTTAGCCTCTCCACTCACCCTGCTGTTCTCTCTTTGGAACATCAACCTGATCATATCACTCACCCTCCCTGACTCTCAATAAATTGGACTGCTGCTCGTACAACCGTTGGACTTGCCTTGCTGGTTGGCTGGCTTATTCACTAAACAGATGTGTTCCTCTGACTACAGTGTGAAACTGGCTTATTCACTAAACAGATGTGTTCCTCTGACTACAGTGTAAAACTGGCTTATTCACTAAACAGATGTAAAAGTGTAAAACTAGAAAAGGTGCCCTTCTGGGCACAGGTCTCCACCAGGAGGATAGGAGTGTGTTAGGAGTAAAACTTTTGTCTGTTTGTTTTTTGCAACAATTTTCTTCATTTTGTTGAGGAAATGCAGAGCCAGATCACTCATAGCATCTCTGGGGATATAATTCTGGATGAGCAGGACATTGCAGCCTGCCTTCATCTGGTGGTTGTATAACAGGGCAACAACAATACATAATATAACATCTAACAGCATATTAATAATGCTTAGTAATGTTACAAAGATGAATGGCATGAATAGCATGTTATTGACAAAGGTGCGTCATTGTATTGACAAAACAGTGGACTTGCTATTCACATAGTCCATGAAAGTTTCGGATACAAAGTATGTTTTGCTGTTTTATAATAAAGGCATTCATCTAAGGATAGGAACATTTATGGAGCCGAATCCATGCCAATATTATCTGTGTTCGTAAAAGAAAATGCGTAAAAAAGAAATCTGTAAAAGAAAAATGCGTAAAAAAACAATCCGTAAAAAGAAAATGCGTAAAAAAACAATCTGTAAAAGAAAAATGCATAAAAAAACAATCTGTAAAAGAAAAATGCGTAAAAAAACAATCTGTAAAAGAAAAATGTGTAATAAAACAATCTGTAAAAAGAAAATGCGTAATATATACGGATAGTGTTTTTTTGTGTTTGGACTTACGAACAGAAAAAATGCCAACCTCAGTTACAGATGGTTTTTTTGGTTCCCCAGTGAAATCACTGCCAAAATCACATGACGGCTGAGAACCAATCACATGAGGCCTTTTCCTCTACCCAATCAAAAAGCTCCATAAGTCTGCCTGGCAACTGAGGTTGCCATGTTTGTCTGGGGGGTTATAAGTATAAGTTTATGAGTTACAAGTTTAGCTATATATCCATATCTTGTCTTAAAACAACCACTCAATGGCCAATTGACTAATTCATTATTTTAGTAGCCTATATTAAATAGGGGGGTCTCAAGGTTCGGGGACCCCCAGGGACCCCCCGGGACCCACCCACCCCCCCCCCCGGGACCCCCACCCCCAAATGGTAACTCTGTCATTTCTCAACTGTTTTTGACGGGGGTGGGCTCGTTGTGATTGTGTCGCCCCCCTGGGGGCGTCTTTGGGGGTCTCAAGGTTCGGGGACCCCTGGGGACCCCCCAGTGACCCCCAAATGGTAACTCTGTCATTTCTCAACTGTTTTGGACGGGGGTGGGCTCGTTGGAATCGTGTCGCCCCCCTGGGGGCGTCTTTGGGGTCTCAAGGTTCAGGGACCCCCAGGGACCCCCGGGACCCCCCAGGGACCCTAAAATGGTAACTCTGTCATTTCTCAACCGTTTTGGACGGGGGTGGGCTCGTTGGAATCGTGTCGCCCCCTCTGGGGGCGTTCTCAGGGTTTGAGGTTTGGGGACCCCCCGGGACCCCCAAATGGTAACTCTGTCATTTCTCAACCGTTTTGGACGGGGGTGAAATGAACAATGTTATCTCAACAATGCAAAGCACAGTCAATGAACAACATACACAGTTACTACAGGGCTCGGCTCATGAGAACGTCCGGCCCTCTTAAACAATAATGTGTGGTGCGGTTGCACGCGACGCTCCACTGTGTCACGAGGTCCTTCAATCGAGGCTGCGGTGTTAGCGTTGACGTCCTTCCTCACCGACCTGTCACTTCTCGGCAATGGACGAAACGGATTGGTAGCCTCTTGCTTCTGATCTGATGTTTAATGTGAATTATGTACCAAAGAATATTTGTATATACAGTATATGAAAGTAATATTACATCAATTCCAATACCACATCTAACATACTACCCCACAATAATACTCATAATTGACTGCAACCAAACATTTGTAGTCCTTAGCTGTTTAACATGCAAGTGAAACTCACACACAAATCAATGGACAAAAACAACACAAAACTGTACATTAGTAGCTGCACAGTACTTGTAAGAGGAAATTGTTTGTTTTCTTGGTATTTCTTGGTATGACGCTATGAGCCACCTTGCAGATACACAAACTGTCAACACTGAAACACGCCTAAAACAGCAGACTTCCTCGGGTAGGTGTAACGCTAATAAATGTCAGGCGGAAAAGAGCGATAAAACACAAAGGTTCCGCCCTAGAGAACTTTGGTTCCTACCTAAATAAATAACTGAAAAATACTACACTGACTGACACAGAGGCAGTTACATTAGTGTTAGAGCTTTGTAACATGATGGGTAATTTGTATATGCAGGTGTGATTTATTGGCGTGGGTGTACATAGGCTATAGCTGTTGGTATTTATATTTAAGTGTATGATGAAGGAGGAATATGCATTCAACAGGGTACTGTAGATGTGCCCAGAGAGGCAACACGATTCCAACGAGCCCACCCCCGTCCAAAACGGTTGAGAAATGACAGAGTTACCCTTTTGGGGTCCCTGGGGGGTCCCCAGGGGTCCCCGAACCTTGAGACCCCCAAAGACGCTCCCAGGGGGGCGAGCCCATTTGGGGGTCCCTGGGGGGTCCCGGGGGGGTTCCTGAACCTCCAAAACCCTGAGAACGCCCCCAGGGGGGCGACACGATTCCAACGAGCCCACCCCCGTCCAAAACGGTTGAGAAATGACAGATTTACCATTTGGGGGTCCCTGGGGGGTCCCCGAACCTTGAGACCCCCAAAGACGCCCCCAGGGGGGCGACATATTCACAACGAGCCCACTTCCGTCAAAAACGGTTGAGAAATGACAGTTACCATTTGGGGGTCCCGGGGGGTCCCTGGGGGTCCCTGAACCTTGAGACCCCCAAAGACGCCCCCAGGGGGGCGACAAGATTCCAACGAGCCTACCCCCGTCCAAAACAGTTGAGAAATGACAGAGTTATCATTTGGGGGTCCCTGGGGGGTCCCCAGGGGTCCCCGAACCTTGAGACCCCCAAAGACGCCCCCAGGGGGGCGACACAATCACAACGAGCCCACCCCCATCAAAAACGGTTGAGAAATGACAGAGTTACCATTTGGGGGTCCCCGGGGGGTCCCTGGGGGTCCCCGAACCTTGAGACCCCCCTATTTAATATAGGCTACTAAAATAATGAATTAGTCAATTGGCCATTGAGTGGTTGTTTTAAGACAAGATATGGATATATAGCTAAACTTGTAACTCATAAACTTAAACTTATATTTATAACGTAGCCCCAGACAAACATGGCAACCTCATTTGCCAGGCAGACTTATGGAGCTTTTTGATTGGGTAGAGGAAAAGGCCTCACGTGATTGGTTCTCAGCAGTCATGTGATTTTTGGCAGTGATTTCACTGGGGAACCAAAAAAAACATCTGTAACTGAGGTTGGCATTTTTTCTGTTCGTAAGTCCAAACACAAAAAAACACTATCCGTATATATTACACATTTTCTTTTTACAGATTGTTTTATTACACATTTTTCTTTTACAGATTGTTTTTTTACGCATTTTTCTTTTACACATTGTTTTTTTACGCATTTTTATTTTACAGATTGTTTTTTTTGTATTTTTTTTGTATTTTTTTTTTTTTTGTATTTTTTTTATCCCACGATTTTGTAACCCATTTTTCACCCCTGTGTCAATCATCTAATGTGATCCTGGGCTCTACACACCCTCCGCCAACCTGGGGAGAGCAACGGACTTGAACTCATGCTTCCTTCATGCCTGAGTGTCCAAGTTGCTCTTTTACACCTGACAGGGGGGAGTTTCCCTGGTTGGACGTAGCGTGGAAGGAACACGTTATTCCAACCAGTTCCTTTCCCCTCCATCAGGCGCCCCGGCTGGCCAGGGGGAGGTAGTTTTAGAGACCAGGATTACTGCATGTTTTTGTGAGGGTACCTACCCTAGGGGACACGGGGAGAACATGCAAACTCCACACAGAAAGGCCCTTTCGCCAACCCCGCCTTCGGGTATGGGCACTGATGACGCGGAGGAGGAAACATGCCGCCAGCACCCACAGCTGTGGGTTGTTTTTTTACGCATTTTTCTTTTACAGATTGTTTTTTTAAGCATTTTTCTTTTGCAGATTGTTTTTTTACGCATTTTCTTTTTACGGATTGTTTTTTACGCATTTTTCTTTTACAGTTTTCTTTTTTACGCATTTTCTTTTACGAACACACAGATAATATTGGCATGGATTCGGCTCCATAAACATTGCCAGTTTCACTGCACTCGGGCACTGCGTTTATGATTTGCAGCATTTTGTACAAACGGAGAACTTTGGAAAGCAATCTTAGCCAATCAGTGTAGAATCTGAGAAATCCAACAGATTTGTCTAGATCACATGACTACAGAGATCGTGTGTGAGATTTGGATGAAATCTGTGCGAATAATATAAACAATGTGTTTAGCACAAACCGGCCTCATGGTGGCACTACAACCGGCAGATGTGGAGGGATGCAGGGAAAATGTTTTTCCATGGCCTCTAGGGAGTTGTACAGAGATCGATGCAGTTAAAGGTAAAAACAGGAATTGCCCTGTTATAGTGCCACCGTTAGGCTGATTTGGGGAAAAAATAAGTGTCATGTCATCCTCGGCCTAGTGAAAATGTGCGTGTATAATTTCATGAAATTGCACACTGTGTTTGTGATTTGTGAAAGCCAATCTTAGCCAATCAGGATGGAATAGGGGAAATAGTGCAGATCCGTGTTGATCACATGACTATGGAGATAGTGTATACAGAATTGTGTGATGTTTCGATAAAATGTGTACGAGTAATCTACAGAAATGTGTTTTGCCAAAATTGGCCTCATGGCCAACAGGCCGTTGTGGAATATTTTGGGCAGAGGTTCGTCGTTGGCATCCAGGGAGTGTGTGTGTACAGTTTGGCATGGATCGGGACAACGGTGCCGGAGATTAGCTGGTGACGGACGGACGGACACACACACACACACACACACACACGGACAGACGGATTGTAAAACATACTCTCTCCGTGCCGTGTACCTTCCAGTTTTGGATTGCTGTTCTACCTCGATAGGGTAAAAGGTCTCCACCGTGGACCATGCAGACAACTGGACTGCCCTCAAACCACCCTTACTGTGAGAGTGAGGAGAAGATGAGACGCAGAAATGCAACAGTGGCTCTCAATCCCCTTTGATAGTGCGCCTTCACCACACGCACGCACGCAAGGCATTATGAATAAATTGTGATTGGAAATCCTTCATGTAGATCAAAGCAAGCTGGCACGAATTTGGTCACGTTCATTAAGTTAATTTAAGAGTCATGTTTAATGCATGTTATATTTGACCTTTACAGCATGTTAATGAAGGACTGAGCAGGATGCAAGTGGCAAAAGTAAAAATAGTAAGTGATATTGTGCGTGCGTGCATGGCTGTATGCGTGGCTGCGTGAATGCACACTTCACTTCAGCCCCTCGTAATGTAGCTATTTCCCATTATTTCAATTAATAAAATGTTATGGCATTTATTGCCACCGAGCCACCCACACCCGACGCCCTCACTGAATCTAATGCTTATACGCAGCGTGGCTGATGATATTTCATTCTAAGTGAGTAGAATGAACCATTGGATCTCCCACAGCTGTTAAATGACGGATGTCTCCCCAGAGAATAAAGCCATTTCTTTTTGGCTCTCCTGTCTGTCCAGCGTGCTAAGTGTCCATCAAAATCCCTCTATTTTTAGGGCAAGGGGCTAAACGCACACTTGTCTTCGGCTCCTGAATATTCCACGTTTTCTTCTGAAGACTGAAGTCACCAGAGACCCTCAGGAAGCACAGACAGACAGACAGACATGTGGGAGAGGAAAATGTTTCTCTAAATTATATTGTTTTCTCATATTGCTCTGGCAGTGATGCCATGTCACACAAAGGGGATAAAACATAAAGAGCTCTGCTAAATCATTAATAGGAACAAGTGCCACAGTGTTGTTTTCCGAATAGAGCTGGCTGCAATGTCACCAGAAAAAACACCTAGACCCCCATGCTCCTGTGAAATAATCTGTCTAAACATTTAATCTAGCTTAACATGGACTGACTCCCGGGGCGAAAACTTCATCCTACGGACCAATAAAATCAGCTAAATGGCTTTTAAATGGCAAAGGTTGCTTTTGATGGATAGTAATAGCTGTCTATAATGTACAAAATGGACACCTCTGATGAAACCTATGGATCAATAATGAATTACAGTCCACTGAAAAGACTGTTGCCTGCAGTTGATAGGCCCATAAAGACCATCTCTCTGTTGTTGATAAGGAGCTACCCTCTCCACACAGTTGAAAAAGTGTGGAGATAATGGCTTTGCAAGTCTGTCCACATGTCGAAGTGTCCTTGGGCAAGACACTGCACCCTACATTTCCTCCAATGAGTTGGTTGGTGTGAGCTTGCCCACATTCACACACTGTGTGAATGATTTCGGCACATTCACACACTGTGTGAATGTGGGAAGTTAGGATGCTGGCGTCGACTGTTCCCATATGAATGAACCATTGTAAAGCGCTTTGAGCACTTAACGCGCAATTCATTCATTAAGTCTAAGGGCCGATTCATACTCCTATTTTACCGCTGCTTCGGCGCTGTAGTGCCGAAATGATTTCGGCTCGTCAGAAATTTTCAGTAGCACCGAAGAGCCGACTTTAGGACGGTATCCACCCCCCCGAACCTAAAATGACGTCAAATTGTAGGCTCTACAGCGCCGAACCGACTTTTATTCGGCTCTAAAATAGGAGTATGAATCGGCCCTAAGACACACTTCAAAAGTTGAAATGGTAAATTAGGGGGTGCAGTTGGTAGTGCTGTCGACTCACAGCTAGAAGGTCCCATGGGTTCGACCCCCGCTGGGGACACTGTGAGCACTGGGGATGTGTTTTCTCCTCTGTGTCATCAGTGCCCATACCCTAGGTTGAGTTGACCAAAGGGCCTTTCTGTGGAGTTTGTATTTTCTCCCTGTGTCCCCTAGGGCCTAGGGTAGGCACCCTCACAAACAACATGCAGTAATCCTGGTCTCTAAACTACCTCCCCCTGGCCAGCCTGATGGAGGAGAAAGGAACTGATTGCAGTTGTTGGAATGACCTGTTCCTTTCACGCGCTACGTCCAACTGGGGAATAGCTCCCCGCAGGTGAAATGAAGCCGCTTGGACTCCTCAAGCATTGAAGGAAGCATGAGTTCAGCCCGTTGCTCTCCCCATGTTGGCAGAGGGAGTGTAGTGCCCAGGATTACAAGACAATTGACACTGGGTGAAAAACAATTGTGGGATTAAATAAATAAACAAGTAGAACAAATAAATGGTAAATTAGAGTTTGAATATACAATTGTAAAGAGTTTGTTTTGTGGATGGAAAATGTTCTATTTGGAAATGTCTTACGCATAATGAATCAGAATTTATAGTTTACTTCAATGTTTACAAACATTACCAATACAAATTAATAGTTAATTTAATTGCTGTAGCCAAGCTGTTCCATTGAGATTGGCTAAGCAACATTGTGTCAGGCTTTCATTCACTCAATCCTTCATTCATGCCTTCAGTCAACCAGTCACTCGCTTGCTCGTTTGCACATTGTACACACGCACACGCACGCACACACCCTCACACACACACACACACACACACACACACACACACACACACACACACACACACACACACACACACACACACACTTGACCAAGGCTGACAGACATCATGGACTAAATATATTATCATGGTGGCAGGAATGTTGCCCTTCCAACAGCTTGAAGTTCACACAGGTCAAACGGCGTCAGGCTACATCCCATAGCTCATATAGCTCCAGCACAGTAGCAGGATCAGCTCATACTACACAGGGCTAGAGATGAGATGACTGACAGAGAAGGACATTGAGAAAGGGATGAAGAGATCTACGCTGTAGTCCCAGCATGAATCATGCAGACAGCCTGGACATGTGGATGAGTGCGTTCATATCGGACTCCCCCCTAGTGGAAGTGTCTGACCGCTTCTGTAAACTCTCCTTCTCTCTGTCCGTCCGTCCGTCCGTCCGTCCGTCTGTCTGTCTGTCTGTCTGTCTGTCTGTCTGTCTGTCTGTCTGTCTGTCTGTCTGTCTGTCTGTCTGTCTGTCTGTCTGTCTGTCTGTCTGTCTGTCTGTCTGTCTGTCTGTCTGTCTGTCTGTCTGTCTGTCTGTCTGTCTGTCTGTCTGTCTGTCTGTCTGTCTGTCTGTCTGTCTGTCTGTCTGTCCGTCCATCCATCTGTCCTTCCGTCTGTCTGTCCGTCTGTCCGTCCGTCCGTCCGTCCGTCCGTCCGTCCGTCCGTCCGTCCGTCCGTCCGTCCGTCCGTCCGTCCGTCCGTCCGTCTGTCTGTCTGTCCGTCTGTCCGTCTGTCCGTCCGTCCATCCATCTGTCCTTCTGTCTGTCTGTCCGTCCGTCCGTCCGTCTGTCCGTCCGTCTGTCTGTCCGTCCATCCGTCTGTCCTTCCGTCTGTCCGTCCGTCCGTCCGTCCGTCCGTCTCTCTCTCTCTCTCTCTCTCTCCTGGCTGAAGCCATTGAGATGCAGAATGAGGGGTGTGGATAATGGACTGTGCCACAGAGTCACGCTGCTCGCTCTGCCAGCCGTAGTCTGCAACACACATCCACTGGTTTCCACCCCAGGGAGATGCTGGCCAGGGGCCGTGTGTGTGTGTGTGTGTGTGTGTGTGTGTGTGTGTGTGTGTGTGTGTGTGTGTGTGTGTGTGTGTGTGTGTGTGTGTGTGTGTGTGTGTGTGTGTGTGAATGTAAGGAAGCACTTTCAAGGCAACAGCTACGCTTATTAATGCCCTAGACTGAGTGCTCTCTCTTTTTTCACTTAACCCCCCCCCCTTCCCGGTCCGGTCCGTCTGCCTACTTCTCTTATGTTCTTCAGTGTCTGTAGTTCACGCACGCACGCACACACACACACACGCACGCACGCACACACCCACACACACACACACACACACACACACACACACACACACACACACACACACTGCGGGGGGAGGCACCGACCGGAGCTAGGTATAACAGGAAGTGGATGAATGTGCTGCTGCTACGGTGTGCCCTCCCCCCCACCCCCATCTCCCAGAGGCATTTGGGGCACACGGCCGCCCACCTGTGCCGTCTGTAAAATAAAATTATAACTAGAAAAAGTGCCCTTCTGGGAACAGGTCTCCACCAGGATTCTTCCTCAGCCTAGTGGGAATATGCGTGCACAGTTTCATCGCAATCGGATGCTGCGTTGAGGAGTTGTGGCGATTTGTACAAAGCGGGCTACTCCTGAAAACTGTAGGAGCCAATCGTGGCCAATCAGGATGGAATATGAGAAATCAAACAAACCTGTCCTTTTTTTTTTTTTTTTTTTTTTTGATATTTTTTTGCGGCTTACGCCTTTTATTGATTTTTGAAGGGACAGACAGTAGGCTGACAGGAAACGGGAGAGAGATGGGGGAAGACATGCAGTAAAGGCCGTGTCGGGTCCGGGAGTCGAACCCGCGGCACACTGCGACTGGATTACCAGTCCGGTGCCCAGACCGTTACGCTACGGCCTGGGCCCAAACCTGTCTTGATCACATGACTATGGAGATCATGTGTACCGATTTGCGTGAAATTTGGATAAAATCTGAAGGAGTAATAATAGAAAATGTGTTTTACATATGTCGGCCTCCTGGTGGGGCTATAAAGAGCAGATGTGAAAAATTCCAGACAAAGGTTTTTCCTTGGCCTCTAGGGAGTTGGCATACAAAGTTATCCACAGATCCGTGCAGTTAGAGGTAAAAACACTTTTCGGCCAGTTATAGCGCCACCTTGAGGCTGAGTTGAAATTGTTGATGTGGCATTTTGTCCTCGGCCTAGTGGGAATGTGGGTGCACAATTTCACGGAAATCACGCGATGTGTTCATGATTTGCAGCATTTTGTTTGAAACTGAGCACTGAACTTTGGAAGCCAATCTTAACCAATCAGGATGGAGTGTGAGAAATCTGAAAGACCGGTTTCGTTGAATGGCTCTAGAGAGACTGTGTACCAATTTGCGTGATGTTTGGACAAAATCTGTAGGTGCACTGTGCAGAAACTTGTTTTGCACAAAGCGGCCTCCTGGTGGCGCTATAACAGGCCGTTCTGGAAAGTTTGGGGCAGAGGTTCATCGTTGGCATCCAGGGAGTGTGTGTGCAAAATTTGGCATTGACCGGGTTAACGGTGGCCGAGATTAGCTGCTCACGGACACACGGACGGACACACACGCACACGGACGGACGGACGGACACACACACGGACAGACGGAGTGCAAAACATACTCTCCCCCCATGCCTTCGGCCTGGTGGAGACAAATATACATACAGAGATGCAATGACAGTTGAGTTGAACAAAGTTTGGCGGAGCCTGGTGGTGGCTGATGCTAGCACACACAGCCACACACCATACCATACACATACAGTCTGGTGGAGTGTAGGGCTGTAGGCTAATAACGTGAAGGAAGAGGGCTGTAGGCTAATAACGTGAAGGAAGTCAGAAGTGTCTGTGGCGGGTGTGCAGTGGGCTCTCCCAGTACCGAGTCCCGACAGCCGTACGTTCACAAATCACACCTTTACAGTGCCCCGCTGTTTACAAACCATGAACGCATGTTTGGAATTGTTTTCACATGCTGCAGCTGCTGCATGCTCTGTTCACAATCGCGACAGGTACTGTCGCAACTGCTGTACAGTGCCCCGCTGCGCTATTTATAAGCCAAAACACAGTCAGTTTTGGCTGTATTCACCGGTGAGCGGGGGGAGGGGGGCGGCTGGGAGGCTGGGGGGGAGGGGTGGTCCATCGGGGGCTCCTGCTGACATCCTGCGTCAGGGCCCGCTGACATCTAGTTACGTCGCTGAAGCTGTGTGTGCAGTCGTTGCACTCCAACTCACTGAAAACCAAAAAGAAAAATGTCACCCTTTAACCTCATTACACTGCACAGTGAACACGGGCCCTGCACAGTGAACACAGCGTACAGGCAATTCTATACAGCCAATCCTATACCGTACAAATCGCCTGAGCTTTGATAAATCTAATAACGCACCCTTAAATAGTCTCGAAACGGCCCCGATTTTACCACATGAAGAACCGGAATACGACAAAAGAATGGAAAACCAATAAGAAAGACTTAAGGAGCGTTCAGACTCGGATGGTTAGAGCGGCTCGATTACATACAAAGTCATTGCAAAGATGAGAATGCACGTGCGTGTGTGTGTGTGTGTGTGTGTGTGTGTGTGTGTGCGTGCGTGCGTGCGTGCGTGCGTGCGTGCGTGCGTGCGTGCGTGCGTGCGTGCGTGCGTGCGTGCATCATACTGTAGGCCTACTATACACACAATGTCATATATGGCTGCCTCTGCAACCCATAAAGTAAGGTGAGCTACTGAATTTCTTAGGCAGCCATTGTGCCCCTGATGTTATTCTAATGGTTCAGCTTACACCGTCCGAGACTGTCATAACTCTATATGGCTCTATCCATGTCCATGTTAGGGTGCAGGCCACTTAATAAGACACCTGGGACCAGGCATAAAGAAGTCCATAGAGGTGCAACGTGAGGAGGCGGGATGTAGTTGAAGCATATTTAAAGGCATCATAAAAGACCACTGGACCTTTGCCATCCAAGTCAAATTATGCCAGAGTGCTGCTATACTGTATAGCTTTCTCTGACCAGCCCTACATCCTCTTATGCCTCCTGTGCCTGCCTCCACCCCTCCCTCTCCCTCCATCCCTCCCTCTCCCTCCATCCTTCCCTCCGACCGCCATCCACTGGGTGTGGATGGCGGCGTGCCACTGTGGCCTCTAGGTGCCTCTTGTCTGGTTAAGGAGAAGAGGGTTTTGTGGCCATGGCATCTGGCAAGGTCAGCCTGCATACAGGAACCAACTCTATATGCTTTCTATGCAAACAGAGAGAGAGAGAGAGAGAGAGAGAGAGAGAGAGAGAGAGAGACTCTTACTGACAGAGCAGCGTGAACGCAAATAGGCCCTGCACTGCCGCAGAGTGGACCCGCTGAATGAGGAAACCTGTTTGATTTAATCCTCGCAACGGTCTCGCCCTGAACCTCGCACGCACACACACAGATTTCACAGACATTATCCGGGGGGCCACTGTTTGCTGTGAGGCTAATGCCCGGCGTGCCGAGGTGTCCGACCGAGGATGCCAAAGGTTCGGATTTTCCCATGATAGCCTCTCTCTCTCTCTCTCTCTCTCTTTCTTTATTTCTGCGTAGAGGGTGAGTAACCAGGAAGGAATCTGCCCTTTTCAATGTGCTGCTGAAAGGAGGACTGTGAAATTGTCACCAAAATTTAGCGGCATATAAACAGGGTAAGGAGGGGGAAGAGGGGGGGGTTGTCCACAAGGCACCTTGTCCAGTCTCACTGGAGTCCTTTCCTTTCAGCCCCTCCCTTCCTCTCCTATACCTCCATCTGTCACACACTCTTCTCACCCCACCTCCTTTTTTTCCCCTGTTGCTGTCTCCGATTAAATGTCCTTTCACTCTCTCGCTCTCCAACCCCACTGTGAACACGTCCCATACTGTGAGGACAAGGGAACATTTTTGCACGCTATTCTCAGAAGGCATTAATTAGTCTTGAGCTTTTCTTATCCCGAGACAGATGCTAAATACTCTAATTAAAACAAAGAAGGATTCAGACTTGTGTTTTGTCGCCTGCTGTCGTGAACGAAACAACAATGAAAAACAATACAAATTGAACTACTGACGGGATTCTTGCTTTTATCTAACAGTGGTTTCAGGAGTGTCGACTCTATCACATTCCCACTCAGAGGACTTCCAAACCTCATCACTGTCCCTGGCTTTCAACAAGAATGACCACACGCACATACATTTCCCCCAAAACGTCTTTCTTCTTCCACGCAGGTTGCTATGCAACGTCTTCGGCAGCCACAAGCATGCCGTGTGAATGGAGAGGAGGGTAACTAATGTCTTCGCCCAATGATCATGCTCTCAACAGACTGCTCTTGTCTGGTTAAGACCAAACAAAAAGAAAGAAAAAAAAAAAAATAAGGAAAAAAAAAACATTATGCTACTTCCTCAATGCAATCAAACACACTGGACTGCACATGCTGAAAGGAGCTAATACTCAACATGTGTTTGCAGCACCCCCGTGAGGGTCCATTTTTACACTTTGAATTAAATCAACACCGAGGAGGGTTTTGCAGGGTTTGCATTTGGAATGCAACATTCTTTATATTCCAACAGTCCACTGCACAGAATCTCAGAGGGGAGAGATTATCAGTCTTTGTTAGAGGAACAAAGGAATAGAGCAATGAGTGGGATAGAGAAAGACAAAGAAAGAAATAATAAAGACAGAGACGGGATGATACTGTATATTAGAGAGAGAGAGAGAGAGAGAGAGAGAGAGAGAGAGAGAGAGAGAGAGAGAGAGAAGCCTTACTTAGCAGCGGTGTAATGCAATGGAGTGATATTTTCTAAGACAGGATGTGGTCTGTAGAATGAATGAGCAACAGTCTAATATGACATAACATACGTAGCACCGCCAGGGTTATTATACTCACTGACAGTTATACACACACCCACTCGTGTGTGTACTGTATGCACACACACACACACACACACACACACACACACACACACACACACACACACACACACACACACACACACACACACACACACACACACACACACACACACACACACACACACACACACACACACGTCTCACACACACACACACACACACACACACACACACACACACACACACACACACACACACACACACACACACACACACACACACACACACACACACACACACACACACACACACACGTGTAACTGTAAAAGGAAAATGATGTAAATGGATGGAACAGAATGGGCCTGACATTTTTCTCCTACTGTAGTGTACCAGCAGCAGTGGCACTCCATCATCATCTATATTCCTCACAGACGTGATGTCACAGCCCCCCCCCCCCCCCTCCCCACCTCCCACCCCCAATTTGCCTCAAACATTCACTTGTCAGGTGAATTCAATCTCAACATCAAGATGTCGGACGCAATGACCAAGACCTTGCTAATTCTACAATTTTGCCATCGGAGAGGAAAGACTGCTAAAGTAGAACCTTTTAGTCTCATCACAGGGAGCTGAGCAAGGCTTCCCTCTGTGCGTTCCCTTGAAAACACATTTAATCCATTGTAACCGAATACAAATGGCAGCACATGCGAAGAAATGTCCAAGAATTAGAGCCATGCTCCAGAGCTAAATCATATTTCCGTGCACTTACAATGCCTCTAAAAGCCTGAGTGATGTGTTTTCTGAGCGTGGGGAAAGGCCCATGGGGCCATGGTCAAAAAATAACAACTTGAGACCTTGTTTAAAATCTTTGGCCATCCTAGAATAACAATGCGGCTGCAACGCACCTCTGCCATCAGTTCTTTGAAGAAATCTAATAACTTCTCAGAAAACCACATTCTTAAGGTAAATGTAAGTTCAGTTGTTTTGAACAACTCCCTATTCTCAACAGAGTAAATGAAAATAGAAAATTGCTTACACCCTGCAGTGCACTAAACATATATTAGGGTCCGGTTGCATATTAATGTTATCCATCAAACAGAGAGAATTGTGCGGCTTCCTGTTTTCTTTCTGTATACAATATATCTCATCATGATATTATTTTATGCTGTATATTGATAATGAGACCATTGGATATAATGTGTTCATTACATAAATAGCTTTTATTTCATTAACAAGGAAGAACTGAATGTTTTTTGTTTATGTATATATTTTTAGTTCTCCCATATGCTCAAGCATATCAGCTCATCTAAAAATATAGTAACATTACATTCAATGTGTTCACTTAACATTGTGGACTCAATATAGAACATCAAAAAAGCAATCAATATTAGCTACATTCAGTAATCATGTCACATTTGATATTTGTGATAGTTGTTGTTGTCAGGGGGTGACACCATTCACACCAATGACTGTGTCATTGACAATTCTTCTAACTTTTGACAGTTGAATGCTCTCTGATCATCATCCTCCTGTGTCCCCTGAGGCCATAATATAGTAGCAGTAGTAGTAGCCTTTAGTCCAGACTGCTTCTAACTTAAGTTCTGATATGGCTTTTTCCTCAGCTCTTATCTGAAGAGATGTTTCTTTTTTAAAGGCAGGCATTAAGAGGCTTAGCCACTGTGGTGCTTTAGCAGCCAAAAAGGTCACTCTTGCAAATTGGGTTCATTAATCTTCAAATGTATGGCAGCCCTGATGGGAAACTCTTCATACACAGACGCAGATTAAAGTGGGAAATGCGCCCGTATAGATTAGTCTGAGGAGAGAAACTCTTGGAATTTGATAAGGACTCTTCAGACGGAGTTGAGACTCACCGGCCTTCTTGAGTCAGATTGCCAGCTTCACTCATATCAGAGAGAGAGAAAAGAAGAGCTGTTTGGACTTATGGGAAGGGTCGGCAGGCAGGATATGTGAGCTGGGAGTAGAAGAGTTTTACTGAGCTATGATTATGATTATGGCGAGACATCTCTCTCTCTCTCCCCCTCCCTCTCCCCCTTAGTGCTCACTTTAACGTTCAGGCTGAGTGCCAAATGATGAAAGCGCACCTGGTCAAGCAGTAGATGATATAAGCCTCTGGCTGCATCAGTCTCTCTCTCTGCAGTATGGAGGAGGTAAAGAGATCTTCTCTCACTTCACTCCGTTAGAGAGATATAGTCCTGGGCTTCTGTCCATCACCTCAGGCTCAGTGGCATCCTCACAGAGCCAAGGAGTAAAAGGAAACGACAAAGATGCATAACTCCACACCAGTCTCCAGTAGATGATGATACATACACAGATATAGTAATAATATCTGGAATTTATATAGGCTATAGTGCTAAGTACTCAAAGACACTTAGGCCTACCGGTAATATATATACGGAGTACAAATACATATCATATTTCTGGGCTTATAGATAAATATATACACATACAGTATCTACTCCTAAAGTGTAAAGAGAACTAAAATTTAAGTAACCCTCCAAGGTCTACATTAGTTCAGTACAGCCACCAGCCTACAATGCAACGACCACTACACCGTTGGCCAATTTGGCCCTGCAGCAGTGTAATCATCACCAACATCTTACTGTGTCACCCACCGGGAGGAGAGATTATAATGATGATAAAAAGACAAGTACAAATCTATTTGTTTAGCTACAGTATATCAGCAGGGCTCCAAATGCGAATGCGCATGAATACAATTATTTGGCTCAGTGTGAGATGCAAAAGACCCCCGTTAGAAATGATCCAAACGTCATAAACCTAATCTGCGACCAATAAATCTTTACTCTATCATCCGTTAGAAGCACATAATCGTAAGCGTTACGACCGTGGCTCAGCCTCTCTATCTCATGAAGCCCCTATGTCTTTACCGTGCTCCCAGCTCGCTTATCGTGGCCTTGGGCCGGAAACACTCGTGGGGGAAAGACTATAAATGCCTGCGCAAATTAGATCTGGGCCTACTAATAAACCTAATCAAGATTTCATTTATCCGTTTTGTTTTGACAAACTGTCATCGTAGTCCAGATGGTGCTGTGTGTTTCCCAGTCTTTGTTCCACCATCATGATGCTCATTAATGATGTATGTCTCATGAATGACTTATCAGCTTCCTCTCTTTGCCCTTTTCTCTATTCTCTCGATGTCACACGCACAATTTCTATTATGGTCCCTCGCATGCTATGGCCGGAAATGGTCCAATCACCCGTTGTGAACATACAGAAGCCAAATGTTTGCAGAAGTGCTTTAGTTATACTAGTGGGTTGGAACTTGTAATTTTTGCTTTTGGTGACTATAGTTTTAGAATTTTGGCGTGGTGTTAGGTAGAGTTGCTCCGATCACGTTTTTGGGAGCCGATCTCGATCACCGATATTTTTTTTCATGATCGGCTGATAACGATACACCTATACCGATACCGATTTTTTAATTTTTTTACTGCAGACATTTTCATACACCCAGTTGCTTGGAAATCGCTTAACTGGCAACCTGGCTGAGTGGCCGTTTAGTTTAAGCAACGCAAACTAATTTGGCTCGGTTTGTGGTCGGTTTGCAATAAAACCATAAGCATTTGAAACTCCCGGCAGCCATCGTGGACACCATCTTGAAAACGATGCCTTTGTAGTTTTTTTCAAAAGTTTTAGTATGTTATTTAGCACAACCAATAGTAACTTAATCCATTGAAAAATCTCTTTTATAATTTTTTTGGGGGTTTTCAACCATACATCTATTCTATATTGGAGAAGTTGTCACGTGGCGCAAAAGTGTGTCACTAGCCAATGAAAAGATGTGCCCATGTGGCCTGTGGCCACTAGCCAATGAAAACTCAACCAACTCAACCAAGCCACACCCGTCACTAGCTCTCAACCCCTACCTCCCTCTTTGGCTGCTGTAATGTGATCTCCCCTATGGATCTCTCTCTCTCCGCAGAGAAACCTTACCTATAGTCGCCTCACCATTTAGCTTATTCCTTCTAAATCTCTGCATTTAAAATATAGGTCGCTCAGCGAATGTCTTAGTTACATTAACATTGTTCTTAGAAAGTACTTGGTTTGTCCCTAACTACTACGATTAGACAGATCGCGTTTGTTATTTCGCTACTGCCAGTACTTCTGATTGCACGCACACACACACACACACACACACACACACACACACACACACACAACACTACCCCGTGTCCCACACACACACAACACTGCCGCGCAGATTTAAGCTGTCAAACCATACAGCATTGTCATATTTAAAAGGCGCTTTATAGCTTCTCTCAGCTCAAAGCTTGTATGAATAAGGAGATAAATGAACAGCTGACGTCGGTGGGAGAGGACGTCAGCTGTGTGTGTGTGTGTGTGTGTGTGTGCGCGCGCACGCGTGTGAGAGGGAGGTAAACAGTCAGCAACACGTTAAATTTCTACTTCTACTAAAGAAAGAGGCAGCGATGGAGCCATAAGTCCATATCCATAAATTCGGGGACATAAATTGCGCAAAATACTGTTAAACATGACGGCATCAGCCTGCTGCATCCTCCTAGCTGTTGTGTGCTAAGCTAAATCATCATACAGAACAGTCAACACGGCATTGACCAGGGTTGCCACATTGACTGAGAGGGAAACAAGCAACCAGGTCTATGAAAATGTTAACAGGCCAGATCAAGTCAGAAAATAAATCTAGAATAAGCAACAATATTGCTGACTGTCAAACATCATTGTCCAATGTTGTTTTACAGCAGTGGTTCCCAAACATTTTCATGTCATGGACCACTAATATTCTATATGTATATATATTTATATATATATAATATATTATATATATATTTACTATATATATTTACTATATATACACACCGGTATATATACAGTGTACACAAACCGTATATCTAGGTGTGCCCCGAGACTTTTAGGCTATGAAAAGTGTGCCCTGGGACAAAAAAGGTTGAGTGCCCAAAAGGTAGATCACGATCTACCAGTAACGTCAGATCAGGGGTTTTGTCGGCTAGCGCCAAAAATGCTCCCCGACAGCATAATCGGAGCAAATACCGGGCAGTGTGTATGAGCCATAACGTTTTGACTACACTACACTATACACTAATAAGGACACATAATAATAACTAATAACCCATCCATGTGGAGTCAACTCTCGCAATTTCCTTCTTCCCATAGTGCGCGGCAAAGTAACTCTGGGATGAGCGGCCGCAAAGCGGCCGCGAAATTCTAGTATCTAATATTCGAGTCAGCAAACATGCCACTAGGGGGGGCGCACCCAACTCATTTGCACAGCTTTTTCAAAACCTTATTCCAAAATTCACAAACTAGTCACCAAAAGACCCACGTCTTCATGGAAGACGTGGGAGAACAAGTAATGACAAACTGAGGAAAACAGCCATCACTCACATTTCTTTGAGAAAATTATCTTCAAGTGAACATCATCATTAGGGAGACCTAAAAGGATCTAATGAAACTAAACTCATAAAAACTTCCTGCAGTAATCAGCGGGGGTGCAGATGAGATCCCATGCTCCACCAGCGCCCCACCCGCACACACACGCATGCACGCACGCACGCACACACAGAATTCTTATTTCATATTCTATCCGCTGGGTGTGTAATGACGCCCGTTATTAAAGCGGGTAATTGTCTTACTGTGGCACTGCGTTATTGGATCCGGAGGCATTTTGGTATAGGCACGATTGGAGGCAACAGGGATGTAAAGTCGCTGAGCAGTGAAATGGGGTGCAGACACACAGATGATGGTATCAGCATCAAAGGGAGCCGCAGGTATTGTGCTGTGTGACCCTCCTGAATGGCACGCAGCCCACCTGTTACCCTATCCACCCCCCAAGAGACTCTCACTGCCCCTCTCCCCTAGGCGCTCACAGAACCAGAGGATCAGATAAATACCCTCTGCACGGCAAGGTTTAACCCAGGCACCGTAACACAGAGATAGGTTTAACCCAGGCACCATAACACAGAGATAGGTTTAACCCAGGCACCGTAACACAGAGATAGGTTTAACCCAGGCGCCATAACACAGAGATAGGTTTAACCCAGGCACCGTAACACAGAGATAGGTTTAACCCAGGCACCGCAACACAGAGATAGGTTTAACCCAGGCACCGTAACACAGAGATAGGTTTAACCCAGGCACCGCAGCACAGAGATAGGTTTAACCCAGGCACCATAACACAGAGATAGGTTTAACCCAGGCACCGCAACACAGAGATAGGTTTAACCCAGGCACCGTAACACAGAGATAGGTTTAACCCAGGCACCGCAGCACAGAGATAGGTTTAACCCAGGCACCATAACACAGAGATAGGTTTAACCCAGGCACCGTAACACAGAGATAGGTTTAACCCAGGCACCATAACACAGAGATAGGTTTAACCCAGGCACCATAACACAGAGATAGGTTTAACCCAGGCACCGTAACACAGAGATAGGTTTAACCCAGGCACCGCAGCACAGAGATAGGTTTAACCCAGGCACCATAACACAGAGATAGGTTGAACCCAGGCACCGTAACACAGATATAGGTTTAACCCAGGCACCGCAACACAGAGATAGGTTTAACCCAGGCACCGTAACACAGATATAGGTTTAACCAAGGCACCGTAACACAGATATAGGTTTAACCAAGGCACCGTAACACAGATATAGGTTTAACCAAGGCACCATAACACAGATATAGGTTTAACCAAGGCACCGTAACACAGATATAGGTTTAACCAAGGCACCGTAACACAGATATAGGTTTAACCAAGGCACCGTAACACAGATATAGGTTTAACCAAGGCACCGTAACACAGATATAGGTTTAACCAAGGCACCGTAACACAGATATAGGTTTAACCAAGGCACCGCAGCACAGAGATAGGTTTAACCCAGGCACCATAACACAGAGATAGGTTGAACCCAGGCACCGTAACACAGATATAGGTTTAACCCAGGCACCGCAACACAGAGATAGGTTTAACCCAGGCACCGTAACACAGATATAGGTTTAACCAAGGCACCGTAACACAGATATAGGTTTAACCAAGGCACCGTAACACAGATATAGGTTTAACCAAGGCACCGTAACACAGATATAGGTTTAACCCAGGCACCGTAACACAGAGATAGGCAATTGACTACATTCACACAACGGCCATTTTGCTCTCACGTTATATTTGTGGGGAAGAAATGTCACCCAGGGTGGCATAATTTATTTAACTTAATAGCAAAATGGCTGCTGTGTGAATATGGTGAAGAGCATCCATGCATGTCTAGTGAACTTACCCTGGGTAAATTAAAGCTAAAAATAAAGAGATATAAGTGTTCCTTCAGAGGAATCTGAAGGATGGATATAGCAGAGCTTCCTGCTGAATGGATCATTACATACAACAACACTGAACCGAGAAAGAATACATGAGGTTTTCCTCTTCTTTTTGAGAGACATATACAAATGATGTGCACATGTCTTTTTGTCATACCAAACTAGCCAGAGGGAAAGTGAGAGAATTATCTCAGTGGCCCATTGCCTCTCCCATTCTGCCTCTCCCATTCTGTTCTTTTATCATCTCCTAAGCTGTTTGTCTGCCAGATATGCCATTAGACTGTTTTCAGATATAATAATAACATATAATATATATGATAATATGATAATAATATCCCTATATTTCACATCAGTAATTTGAGAAGCTTTTGATTAAAGCGGCTCACGGTAAACAAAAAACAAGAGTGTTGATTTAGGGTTGTGTAAAAAACTGAGCTGTGCTTTTGTGAAATTCATAATATGACAGCCAAGTCTATGGCCTTTCTTTAAGATATTTGTTGGGCTTTTTTGCCTTTATTGATAGATTTACAGTAGGTAGACAGGAAACGGGGGGAGAGATGGGGGGAAGACACACAGCAAAGTTAATCAGGATCTGGACACACTGCGACACACTGTCATGCTGAATTACCAGCCAAGGTGCCTGTTTGTTTCTCAAAATACAGAACAGGGCAACCACACATAATAATAATAATAATAATAATAATAATAATAATAATAAAACTATTATGCTTCATAGTTTAATAAATTACAGGACAATGTGTGGGTTTACTACAGTTAAAACCTCTTATTTCTAAAGAGGGAAGGATAAATCATATAATACATATTTATGTCTGTAAGCCCTTGTTCACGATATTATCGTGAACAAGGGCTTACAGACACAAAGAGGGATGTGATTTATGATCAGATCATTGTCTGCAAAGATGCAACTGTTGATGGCACAGATATGTTGTATTGTGGCACTGGCATGAAATTCTTGTCCAATGTGGTATTGCTGACTGTCCTACATGTGTTAAATTCACACTTGAGCGATTTGACTCATTTTCCTTCAGGGTGATACAGCAATACTTGAAAAAGACCAATACCGGTCGAAACGTTGTATGTCCTGCCTGCTGTGATTGTGATTGTGAATAAAATACAAAGCAAAGTTACCCAGGGTAACTGGACTAAGCTGAAGAACTTGTTTACAGCCAGGCCCTGCTCATAGAACATTTCATGGTAGGGGTTCAATGCCTTGCTCAAGGGCACTTCAGCGGTGGTAATTTTAACGTGCCGGTCCCGGGATACGAACTAGCGACCTTCCGATATCAAGACCGCTCCGCAAACCGTTCGGCCACCGCTGCCTTGGAACATTACCTTTGCCTTTGCTTTTCTTTAGGGTGGTACAGCAAGCCACAAACACTAAAACAAATATGTGAAAATTATTCATGGAATATTATAGGAATGGGCATTGCAAAATTGATACATGGCCATAAAGTGAAATATAAGAAACATTTTAATAAAAGTGTCCACAGACTCTACAAGCAAATCAAAGCGATTAAATAAAAATGTTCTTTGTTTCTGTACATCAGTCAGCCATTTGCATTATGTTTGTTGATAGTTTTGATGTCAGAGAGATGCCCCCCCCCCCCCCCCCCCCCCCCCGCAAAAGAAAAAGATGGAGGATTCACTGGATGAGGAAATGCGTCTCACATGACACCATTTCCAATTAACCAACGGCAGCACCAACAGAGAAGCCGGACAGAGGTCAACACAGTCAGGTTATGATTCTGCCATTTTACTGCTTCTCCCGTTGAATAACAACAAGCCGTCCTCCTTCACAACGTCATTGAACCCTCGTTTAACGCTGCCCCCACAAACACCATTAATTCAGTTCCTGCCCAGCT
The DNA here is from genome assembly GCF_964188405.1 of Protomyctophum parallelum. Classification (NCBI taxonomy): domain Eukaryota; kingdom Metazoa; phylum Chordata; class Actinopteri; order Myctophiformes; family Myctophidae; genus Protomyctophum; species Protomyctophum parallelum. Next base: position 31,799,316 of record NC_139699.1, read on the forward strand.
GTGCACAGTGTGATGGTGAGCTAGAGCTGGCAGGAATAGAAGAAGGCAGAAAAACAGACAGTCTGCGTGCTCTGCAGTCTACATTCTTGCCAGCCAGCTGGTGTCATTGCCTGTTCTCCTGTTTTGGACTGAAAAGGTGATTGCTCAGTGGGGGCTGGGATTGGGATAATAGTTTGGAATCTTAAACACAGCACTTTGGACCGGAGTCATTTCATCAGCAGGGGGTCGCAGAGCTCTCGACACAGAATCCACTGGCACACTATTACGAGAAGGGTTGTCCTTTTTGTAAAAATGTGAACTCAAATGCTTTTTCTCTCAATCTTCACAAAAATAACTGTGAACTACATGATGATCCAATTAGTTGAACCATAGGCCATACTGTATATGTAGACCCATAGGCCATATTTGTTTACAAAAAATTATTATTACATTTTAGATTTGTATTATCGTGAGAACGATGGCTTCCACTTTCGCATTGCAACTTTTCAGGACTAGAAAGCCTGCAGTTTCTATTAGCTTGGATTCCCCATCGATGATGTCACTGTTGGATGGGTTTCTGAACTGCCGAGTTGCAACCCGATAGGCACAGAATAGTAAATCCTCGTCCCCCGGAGTAGGGAAAGTCACGGGGCATCACCATTTGCTCACCAAGAAACGCATCGGAAGATTTGGCATAGCATTACTGCAGAGGGATGTTGCTCTACATTTGGTGACATCCACTGTTTTCTACCTGGGAGGGGAGGGGAGGGGAGGGGAGGGGAGGGGAGCGGGACTCAGATTGGGGAACCAATAGGATCCAGCTCACACTGGCACCTGCCCCTCTAGACCAGAAACCACACAGGCTGAGCCAGGCTACATGCTCTGTAAAGGACCCCCAAAGTCTATTGATGATAAGATAATAATTTCTGTTGTTTTGTTATGTTACTGCCTCTTATATTACAAGGACTCTGTAAGCTCTCTTTTCATCAGGTTTTGTTTTCTTTATGGTAATGCTTTTATTTTGGAACCATGGAAGGAAGTGAATGTTACATGTTAAGGAAGTGAATGTTAAGGGGTGACCTATCTGGCGCAGATTCAGATGGAAGGAAAGGCCAAAGAAAGCACAATGTTGCTCTGAAATAAGGTTCAATGATTTACGTCTCATTTAGCACCAACGGGAACAAGGTAATGTGTCTGTTGTGTTTCCATGATTCTGTGCAGTTACTGTACATTGGATGCGTTTATATTAACAGAGAAAGTGTTTGAATCTATTGCTGACAGTCATGTAAATATTAACTTTTGCCATAAGTAAGGTTTGAATAAATGGCTGTAATGTAATGTGTAATGTTGTCAAAGGCTACAATGTCAGTAAACATTCACAATGCATCGTAACGTAACATGATGAATTCTTAGCAATAGATCTGCAATTTTTATTCGATGTTTGCCTATCATGACATGCCCAGAATAGGGATGCTAGGGTTCAAGTGTTTAAGCAGCAGAAAAGCTTGACTCCGCTTGAGCGAGAGAGAATTCCTGCATGGATTAGGTGTGTTTGCTCCAGGACGGTACGGATGTCTGCACTGCAGAAACACCATCTTTGTGTTTTGCTAAAGCACAGTGGCACACTTCTTCTGGTATTTACACAGCAACTGGAAAAGCCAAGCTATTTCCTCATTTTGCCAGACCAAAGGCAACCGAAGCAGAATAAACAGGCCTTTCAGCCCGTCCTGTGGGAATTGTTTTCTTTTCACAAACCACCGCATGGATTTTCAACATTAAAAGCCAATGCCAGGATTTTCTTTTCTTCAAATAACTAAGAGAGGCGAGTTTATTTGCCTGCTGTCTTAATATATGCAAAACCCAGCGAGTGAGTGTGTGTGTGTGTGTGTGTGTGTGTGTGTGTGTGTGTGCGTGCTTGCGTGTGTGTGTGTGCGTACGTGCGTGCGTGCGAGAGAGAGAGAGAGAGGGAAGGGATATCAATGGCAATGATGTGTCTGTGTGCGTGCGTGTGTGCGTGCGTGCGTGCGTGCGTGCGTGCGTGCGTGCGTGCGTGCGTGAGTGCGTGCGTGCGTGCGCTAAATCAACAGTGCACATTTTCCAGTAGAATGATCACCATCATCAGATCACTTCACAGCCAGTTGAGCCTGATGCATAAATATGTCATAGTAGATAATGAATAGTGTCAGTGATGTTTAAGGTACGTGTCAGGGCTTACAGTGAGCCTACCTATGCCCACCGGCACAACATAACCTTTTCATAATCTATTGAAAAGGCATGATTGTGTCTGTCACATCCTTCACTTCAACCCTCTTGTCTCCTGACTCATGGAAGGCAGTCCATCACTGCATATTAGCAGCACAAGGAGCTGAGGGGAGAGATAAGCATGAAGGCCGGCTGATCAAACCACACACCACTGTGGTGACAGAAACACACATTTAGCTTTGATCTCTTGACTCTACCGGAGCAGGCAGACAATAGTATCATCCCTGCAGTCTTTGAACCATGGTCTTCCTCTCTGCATGCGTTCTCTCTGTGTGGCTGTCCATATCAATCTGGGTTCACAGCTGACTGTCGGGCGGCGCCTACACATTCAGCATGACAGCGAAGGTAAAGATACGTTAGACTGGAGGTGGAGCAGCTCTCTGTATTTGCTGACAGGGAACACTTCTTACTGATGGTGATGTTCGGAGACAGGGGCCCTCTGGTGGAGCTGTGTGAGGGAGAGGCCGACCATGGAAGAGATTAAAGCTGAGATTCTGAACTGTGTTCCTTTAAAAGCTCACATAAAGATCACAGACAGTCGCAGGCATCTTCAGCAGTGTTTTTATTGGGAATATACACTATAATATAGCAGTGTTCTGAATGTATATAACATGTATGCACAAGCATAAAGGTTATTCGCTTTTCCAACCAGCCTTGCAATCTTCTAATTATCCAATTGTCCTATAATCTGGACATGCATTGCACATGCACGCATGCACGCACGCACGTATAGTCATTGTACACACTAGACCTATACACGGATGTAATCATTGTACACACTAGACCTACTGATGCAGTCATTGTACATACTAGACCTGATGTAGTCATTGTACATACTAGACCTACTGATGCAGTCATTGTACATACTAGACCTGATGTAGTCATTGTACATACTAGACCTACTGATGCAGTCATTGTACATACTAGACCTGATGTAGTCATTGTACATACTAGACCTATACACTGATGTAGTCATTGTACATACTAGACCTGATGTAGTCATTGTACATACTAGACCTGATGTAGTCATTGTACATACTAGACCTGATGTAGTCATTGTACATACTAGACCTGATGTAGTCATTGTACATACTAGACCTATACACTGATGTAGTCATTGTACATACTAGACCTGATGTAGTCATTGTACATACTAGACCTGATGTAGTCATTGTACATACTAGACCTGATGTAGTCATTGTACATACTAGACCTGATGTAGTCATTGTACATACTAGACCTGATGTAGTCATTGTACATACTAGACCTGATGTAGTCATTGTACATACTAGACCTGATGTAGTCATTGTACATACTAGACCTGATGTAGTCATTGTACATACTAGACCTACTGATGTAGTCATTGTACATACTAGACCTGATGTAGTCATTGTACATACTAGACCTAATGTAGTCATTGTACATACTAGACCTACTGATGTAGTCATTGTACATACTAGACCTGATGTAGTCATTGTACATACTAGACATGATGTAGTCATTGTACATACTAGACATGATGTAGTCATTGTACATACTAGACCTGATGTAGTCATTGTACATACTAGACCTGATGTAGTCATTGTACATACTAGACCTGATGTAGTCATTGTACATACTAGATCTACTGATGTAGTCATTGTACATACTAGACCTGATGTAATCATTGTACATACTAGACCTGATGTAGTCATTGTACATACTAGACCTGATGTAGTCATTGTACATACTAGACCTGATGTAGTCATTGTACATACTAGACCTGATGTAGTCATTGTACATACTAGACCTGATGTAGTCATTGTACATACTAGACCTGATGTAGTCATTGTACATACTAGACCTGATGTAGTCATTGTACATACTATACGTACTATAACCCGGTGCACCGGCCTACTCAGGAACAAGTCACGTTTGGAAAAATTTGGATGCATGGATGGACGCATGGAATGATGGATACGATAGATAGATTGATATATTCATTTTTATTTATTTCTTCCAGATGTCTGCATATACTGTATACAAAACGTATGCTCAAGCATAACGTTTTTTTTCTTTTCCAACCCGCCTTGCAATCATCCATATCAACAACCAACACAGCTGCTCATATATTTGTTGTTGTCTTCACACAAAACCATGCATGACAACACAAATATCCACAGAAAGACAGACAGACGCGCACAGATGATGGACGGAGAGATTGTTTTTGGAACATATTAATAACAGATAAGTGGCTGCTGTGTGTCTGAGCTGTCAGTTGTGGATCATCTCATTTCCTGTCCTGGGCAGCCCTAAACCCCCTGTGTGTTATTACAAACAGCCCAGATCGTGTAACAGGGGAGGGGGATTACTGGGGGAACTAATTGAGGCTGCTCTGTGTGTTCTCTGATGGAGAACAGTGGGGGGACTGTTTGACCAGGCAGGCCCGATACTCAACCCTCCCATGTCCCCAGCAAACCACAGAATGGTCATTACAAACAATGGCCCCCGTCTAAGCTCACAGAAGTGACCGGCCACTGGTGAGGAACCAAGTCCTTTTCCGGAGCTGGCGGGATTCCCCCAGTCCCGCAGCGGTATATTACATAGGTTTTAGGGTTACATTCACACACCTGGCTGTGTTAGACAACTGATTAGTGAGTGACCTTCTGGCATATCTAGGTGTGTAGGGGCTAATTTGCCTCTCGCAGAAAAAGAACAGATTTCTAACCAAAAACTAATAAATAATATAAATAATAAATAATAACTATAAAGTAGATTTTTAGCACTGAGTTAGAATTACAACAGGGCAGACTCACTCTAACCACCCAGGTGGGATGAAATACAAAACCTAGATAAAACCATTATAGATTTTCTCCCTGATGCATTTGTGGGCTCAACCTTGAATGCTCTCAGTGTCATACTCTCCCTTCAGCCCTGACCTATTTGTATTATTGATGACCTAATATATATTATTGATGGCTCATGTACAACAACAGCCACAGCCCATAGTGGTACCAGCCCTGGCTCAGTACCAGTCAGTGGTATTGTCACCGTACGGACAATAGACAGTAGGGCCACCAGCAGCAGCAGTGAAAGCACTGGTCTACAAACACAATGCACAACAACTGTCAACTCATGTTTGCTTTGAGAAGAACAGCATGGCTGTCACATGGAGCTATTATTATCAGGCCAGCCCTGGGTTACGCATGCAGTGGCTTTCAGTGTGAAACAAGAGTGATCCTGTGTCATCACTTTCTCAGTTTCCCCTGTGACCGCATACTGTAGGCGCTTGGCCAAGGCTTCACATTAGGAGCCACGCAGAATCTCCTTTGGCAGGATGACGTACTGTACACGCACAGAATGGCAAAACAGAAGATGAATAATGTACATAAAAAGTGGTGTGTGTGCCGTGCATCTGCAGTACTGACCTCCTTTTAACACTTCAATATTGACCCACTAAACAGCCACACTGCTCCACATAAGTACAGTTATGCTGAGGAGCACACGCGCGCGCGCAAACACATGCATGCACTTACACTCTTTTTCACTATTTTCTCTCTCTCTCTCACACACACAATCTTACTCACTAGAGAAGATCCAGGCCTCAACTGGGTTGAAGAGTCAAGAGAAGCAGACAGTGGGGGATGGAAGGAATAAGGGATTATATTTCCACTCGTCTTTATTTATTTATTTTAATGCATAGCCTACCCAGTTCAAACCAGTGCCAGCACAGGCGCCATGGCTGGCCGGAGAGGCCTGATAATGCTCTTAGTACTGGAACTCTGAGAGGCAGCAGGGAGCTTTTAAAGGATGTAGAATCATACCGCATCTCAAATGACATCCAGTAGCTCCAATACTGCAATGCTGTTGACCACACTTATATTATGTCGAAAGGCTCTCTGGGCATAAGTATAGCATTGTGTATAGGGTCAGGTGGTTATTTGAGCTTTGCCTTTGGGAGGCACAGTATAGACCCGGAACAGGACAAGGGTTTGCGATTGTAAGGAGTGGAGGATGTCGTGGATTGGTGCGTGGGATAACCCTCCGGTCAGCAGGTCTGTCTGCCCTAACCCTCCGGTCAGTAGGGTTGTCTGCCCTAACCCTCCGGTCAGTAGGGCTGTCTGCCCTAACCCTCCGGTCAGTAGGGCTGTCTGCCCTAACCCTCCGGTCAGTAGGGCTGTCTGCCCTAACCCTCCGGTCAGTAGGGCTGTCTGCCCTAACCCTCCGGTCAGTAGGGTTGTCTGCCCTAACCCTCCGGTCAGTAGGGCTGTCTGCCCTAACCCTCCGGTCAGTAGGGCTGTCTGCCCTAACCCTCCGGTCAGTAGGGTTGTCTGCCCTAACCCTCCGGTCAGTAGGGCTGTCTGCCCTAACCCTCCGGTCAGTAGGGCTGTCTGCCCTAACCCTCCGGTCAGTAGGGCTGTCTGCCCTAAACCTCCGGTCAGCAGGGCTGTCTGACCTCCCTGTGGCGGAGAGAGGACCATCTTTGGTGCACGATTCTGCATGGTCTAAAACACAAATGTGTTGAGGGTGTTTCTGCCTACAGTTTCCCTAGTTATACGGCACGCCATCTGCGTGTCTTTCCGTTCACTTTAGGTTGCTTGCCTTGAACCTTGGAGCATTGTTATTTAATATTTATATGATGGATTCAGCAAGTTGGAGGAAATGCAAACAATTTTCCGCTGAGAAAAAGTGAAAGTGTGTTACAATCTAGCTGCATTACTAATGTGATATAATGATTTCAGGAGAGGGGGGAAACTAGCATTTTATTTGTCTCCTCATTTATGTCCATGACACATCTGTGATATCTTTCCATCAACGTAATGATCACAGATTATGTAATATGTTCTTTATTCAAACCATCTAGAGACGCTGCAACGCTATTATTGTCTCCACCAGGCCGAAGGCATGGCCGAGACTATGTGTTGCACCCTGTCCTTCCGTCCGTGTGTCCGTCTGTGAACAGCTAATCTTCGGCACCATTGACTTGATCGCAGCGAAACTGTGCACACATACTCCCTGTATGCCAGAGCAGAAAAATTCTTCACATGGGCTTGTTATAGCGCCACCATTTGCAAATTTTTTAACGGTAGTCCTACAGATGTGATGTCCAAACATCACACAGTATCATTCAACAAAACGGGTCCTTTTTGTGCTCAGTTTTGAACAAAATGGTCGCATTTACTATGAAATCCTGCGTCTCGTGTCCGTCTGTTACACCACCATATATGGTGCGTCTGTCTGTCACACCACCATATAAGATTATTATTATTATATGGTTGCCAATCCATCATGCCTCTTGACATTACGTGACATCATGCATGGAGATCCTTAATCCTCCATATATGGTCACGCCTCATGACATCACGCCTCCTGACATGTCACGCCACCATATATGGCTCCATATATGAAGATTACGACTGTCACGGGGGTGTAAGTTATATCTTCTGCAGTTTAAAGGACAATAACAGTTTAATTCGCCTAAATTAGTTTGTGTACATAGGTGTGCAGTATAATAATTTAGTAGTCTAATTGAGTAGATCTCAATGTATGTATTTTTAAATGTCATTGTCACGGGGCAGCCCGTGCCCTATACACATACACATTGATGGAGAACAAGGCACACACCGAAACTACACAGTTGCATCCAATTAACTAAGTTTGCTGGCCGACTTGGAAAACTGTTGAAATGGACATGAGTGCATATTTTTATTGTTGTAACTCACAGTGAATTGTAAAAGAGAACAAGTACTTTGCACTGCAGGTATTGTCACAGCATATATGTTTGTTGTCATTGGTGTTTGATTGTGATTGTTTGGCACCTGGCTCTCCTGCAGTACTGAGGATCCTCTTGATTGAGTGGAGGAAGGTACCAAGTGCTAGAGAGCAGGAGGGGTGTCTCTCTGGGTTACAAGAGACCTTGTGTTATGTTTTCTATTTAGCTTGATGTTGTGTAAGGTATCTGAAATGTATTCGAATTGGTTTAGTTAAACTAGATAATTGTGTAAGTTAACTCATGGGCCATAGTTAGCCAGATGTTGAGTTAAGTGGGTTACCAATTACAGAACTGTTCCTTGGTACAGTCTTGCCTAGTATAAGAGGGAGGCTGCAGGGGCAGTGAGTCAGTTCAGTTGGGCTTGGGGCAACCAGAAGGTAACACCCAGGGAGAGCAGCTAGGGGGCCCTTGATGGAAGGGTTATAGCCTAATAGAAGTTCTGGGTTTGGTTTCCTATTTGCTTTCAAGTAATTTTCTGTCTTTTGTAAAGTTTAGTCTTCAGTGTTTCTTTTGTTTGTCAGGCCTGTGTGTCCACTGTAAATTCACTGCAACCAGGGAGAATAAAACACCCTAAAAGGTATTTTTGGACTATTTTTGGAGCCTTGGCCACTCGGCCAACGACACTGACCTCATCTAACCCTGGATAACCATACATGGAGAAGACTGGATCATCACCTAGATCTGCATATATGGAGCCGGCCAGCAACTCTTGTTGATCTGACCTCATCAAACCCTGTACACTCAAGACACGCTCCATATATGGGCAGTTTGGTCTGACCCCCCATGCCAAAGTGCCAGCGCTTGCCCAGCAGTCTGCCCTCTGCTGTCACCCAGGCGGATGCGTGCACTAGAGATTAGAGACCTAGAGATTTTGTAGAATCTGGCCTGAGTCCTAAATGGGTTAAGACTATAGTTTAGGGCTGGTCTGAAACACAATGGGCCAGATTCACAATGGAAATATACGACCAGGTGTAAATGAAATGCGTAATGATAGCATATTAATCCGTCTGATCAAGCTCACGTGTCATTCACCAAAGGTGATTCGCCTGGTGTCGCCTGGTTTAATGGAACATCCATGCCGATTCCACGCCATAAGGCAACAGGAAATATCTGTCCTCGGATGAAAAACGTCATCACAGCCTGCAAGTTTGAAGTGAACAGTGAACTAGATCTAGATTACATAAATTGAGCCTTTGCATATGGCTGTAAGGTCATCGGGGCTAGGGCAAGTGCTACGGGCCATGATGGAGTCTGAAGAGGTGGGTTTTCAGACTACGGCGGAAGATTGGGAGTGAGGCTGCAGTTCTGATTATAATGGGAAGTGCATTCCATAGTTTTGGAGCCAGAAGAGAGAAGAGATTGGGACGTGTGGAGCGTTGCCCCAGCGTTTTTAGTGAAGGTACTTCACTAAAAACGTAGAGCAGTTTATTTTGACAGGCGAGTCTCTCGCACGGACATCAAGCAAACAGCGCGAGTTATATATAAACGAAACGGACGGAATCAGGCCTGGAAGTACCGCATATAGAAACTTGCCAACTTATTTTGGCACGTGATTGCTTGCTGAACGTCAGAACGTTAAAAAGTTAACTGTGTTAATAAAGTTCTTTCACGATAATGAGAAAGAAGTTAATTTGTACAGTTCAACCACATGACCAAATGCTATATTAAAACTCTGCAATGATATTATAAAAGCCCTTTCTACTGATGAATTGTGCACTGCACCTTTGCAGAGGTAACATTTTAATTAATTTGATTTATTGATTCCTGGGGTGATTGATTCCCTGCCCTGCACTGTCGCATTTGGAAAGCAAATGGAATATTACTGTATATGGACATGGACACAGGACAGATTTAATCCATTCCGGACCAGTTTTGCCTCTTTTTTTTCTTGGGGGATTCATCCGTTTTTGGACGTCGGAAAAGCTAGATTTCATCCGATCCAACTAGCTGTTTCCTCATCAAGGTAAGTTGACACATTTTCTTCTTTTATGTATGAGTGTGTTGACAAATGCTGAGCACATCTTTTTTGATATTTGGGGACTATAATTGATTCAGCATGAAGACTAAAGCATTCTAAATACATATACGCATGCCTTGCTCATTCGTACGGCACCCTCTGAGCTGACTTGGAAATGAGCGGATTTTACGACCAACATCCGCCAACGTCACGGCCAAGTTCAAGTTCATGAATGCCACACGTAACATAACGTGCTCGTAAATGTCTGTGAGCTCACGATATGAGCATAAACTCACAGGACTCCATCCGTCACGCCCTTTCTGTCTCACAACAACACATACTGTACTTGTGAACAAGTATATATCCACAAAGAAAGACCTAGCCTTAGAATAACCTCAGAATGTGGCTATATCCTCTAACAGCCCCATGCAGCTCTGCATGTTTATCAAAATGCTAATGTGTGTGTGTGTGTGTGTGTGTGTGTGTGTGTGTGTGTGTGTGTGCGTGTGCGTGTGCGTGTGCGTGTATGTGTGGGGTTGTTTTCCTTCTAAACAGTATCAGCTTAATGGAAACGCCACTGAGACAGATGGCTTTAGTGCCGCTTAAGTCACCCATCCATTAGACTCTCCAGCTATAGCCTCTAAAGCTAATTGGTGAATCAAATAATCAGAGTTAAGAGGCTCAGAGGAGACATCCACCTGTGTGTGGTGGATAATGTTCTATCCCACACTTACAACAACGTTAATGCGCTGCGGTCTGATTCCTGACCCCATGGGTCAGTGTTCCTCAGTTCATTGGAGCCTTTATACGGAACAGGTTCAACTAAAGTCTGATTTACAACGTATAGATATATGAGCTTATAGAGCACCAAGTCTGGCGTATATATGTTACACCAGGGTTTCCAACCCTCCTGAATCCGACAGGAGCCCATCTCCTGCGGTGCTCCTGAATTGCCATTTCTCATGCCAAGTCTTGCCACATACGACTCGAGAGTCTCGAGTACAACATGTCCTTGGGTAACAGAAGGAACCAAGAAGTCCTCTAGTCTAAGAGAAACTCTAGGGGCGTTTGAACGTTTGAACAGGAACACTGTATCCTCTAAAAACAGTTGGACAGTTGGACTGCGCAAAATGTACTGTGAAGTGTGAACCTCTACTTGGACTGTGATCGTCTAAAAACAATCACACCTGTGTGAACTGAGTGGTGCAGCTCCCCTCTCCCCCTGCCTCTCTCTCTCTCTCTCTCTCTGTAATTAGCACTAGGCAACAGTGCAACACTATCTCTCTCTCTCTCTCTGTTTCTGGCACAACAAAATAGAGCATTAGGGTGTGTGTGTGTGTGTGTGTGTGTGTGTGTGTGTGTGTGTGTGTGTGTGTGTGTGTGTGTGTGTGTGTGTGTGTGTGTGTGTGTGTGTGTGTGTGTGTGTGTGTGTGTGTGTGTGTGTGTACACATGTTTTGGCACATTTGCATGTTTGGATTTTACACTTGATAATGTTTGCACTTTGGTACATTGTACCATTTTATTTTATGTTTATACTTTTGCATGATTTTGTTTTAGGATAATGTTTGTACATTGCATGCTGTATATATGGTCCATGTTTTCTTATTTTATTAACACACACACAACACACACACACACACACACACACACACACACACACACACAAATCCATATTATGGATATGAAGAATCAACTGACGGCGAGAAAACACTAATGCTACTGCCGCCAAATTAGTCATTTTTTTGTCAGAAACAGACGGTATGAAATGTGAGCTACTGACTATCGTAAACAATATCGTAAACACCTCCCCTACAATATTGCAAAGACAGTTTGTTTATTTTTGGACCACAATGCTTATATTTGACGATTTTAACATGACCCAATGTTATTCTAAATAGAGAAATTATACTTCCGCAACCTAGGGATGAGCAAGTTATGTCAGGACTATATAGATCTGCTACTTTCACGTGAGATACTGACACGCAAGCAAGTACAAACCAGGCTTAACATGTTAGGATCTGTCGAATATTTATCAAAGGCCATTACGAATGCTTTTCATAGATCGTCTAGCTCATTCATTATGGAATTATCATCGTCGCCGACCATTGTGCAGCATCCATAAAGAAATAATGACATCCCATTATGAGCAGTGTAGTGGTGAGCCTATTTAGTATGTCACCTCGCTGCGATGAGAATTTGTTTATTTACGGCAGGCTGAGTTTTGATTACTCAACATTTGACGGGAACAAATCCACAGCCAATTTCCCCCTGAACCATCAAGCGTGGTAAAGACAACAGGGCCTTGATGGATTCTCCCGGGGAAGTGATCATGTCAGCCAGATATCAGAACACTCATTAAAAGACACATACCGCTCCTTTTGAACACGTTTGATTAGATTTTTAAATTACTCATGTTCCTTGAAGAATTGCCCTCGGGGGAACAGAACAACTTGAGACGTGCAAAATTAAAGTTGATTCTGATTTCTTTCCCCACCCAGGGTACTAAGTTAAGTGGTGCATTTACTCCTTGCATATTTTTTGGGAGGGTGAGTCAGTGGTATCCGTGCACTATGCATAAATGTCTTATAATATCGAAGTACCTCTAGTGAAGGTGAAGCGAAAGCAAAAGTAGCCAGTTAATGGGAGAATCATCTAGCACTGATGTATTGCGACCAAACAGCATATGAATCAGCCAAGGAAATAGAGAGTGAATTAGTATGGGGACAGATCACCTCCCCCAGCCCTCTGCCAGTCTCCCATCATTTATTATGATGATCTATGGCTGCTCTTTATGCCCTGACTTGATATTTCAGACTCATGTGAGGTGTGGATCATTAGGGAAAGCTTTTACCATTAATAAGCAGACGTTGTTTACATGAATAATATCCTGAGAGGCAGTGAGGTTGAAGCGGTTAGAGGGAGGCATTCATCTTCTCCACACCAGTAAATATCATGCAGATGCTATTGATATTTACTGGGTTAAAGTGTGTGTGTGTGTGGGGGGGGGGGGGGGGGGGGGGGAAAGGAAGTAAGGAAGTAAGGAAGGAAGGAAGGAAGGAAGAAAGAAAGGAAGATTAGGATCCCTAATCCTTCCTTCCTTCTTTGATTAGGTATAAGAAGGAGGAAATACTAATCATCAACACAAACAAAGTTGCGAACATAGTACATCTAGCACATCCACAACACATTGCAGCACGCTGCTTTGTGAGCTTGTAGATCGTCTATTTTCGTTGCTCGGGCTTTAGAGTCCTGACAGCACAAATCAATGTTTAGGATCTGAACAAAGGCCTAAATGATTGGCATAAATGTCAATCTTAGTGTCCAAACAATGCCGCTTACTGTGTACTGTAGGTATGTATATATGCCAGCATGAGTAATCTGGGACGGGCTGTTTGTCCAGGGAGTTAGCCCAGGCTGTGGGTCTTATCAGGCCAATTAATATCCAACCACTGGTAAACAGGTCACAGCCCTATCTGCCCACTCACAACAGGGTTGATAAGACAATCAGAGCAGAGCAAAGTTGACTCGTGGGACATTATCCGTGCACAAACACAAAGTACACATCTACACATGCATGCCTCGCTGTCTCGTCGTTCAAGATTCAAGAGATTTATTTGTCTCGCAAGTATGTGTGAAATATCGGTGTGACATGCTCTGCCAGACTGTGCTAACAATATAATAAATAAACAAGATATAATAAAACATGGTTTAAAAACTTAGCAGCACTATGCCACTATCTAATAAAGTGATAAAATGTGCGTCTAAAGTGTGTCAGTGTTTACTAGGGGTGCAATGATTTATTAGCCCAAGGTTCGGTTCAAATTTACAAATGAAAAATGTTTCTCTATTCAGACACATTCCAATATTTTCTGATTATTAATATGATTTGGTAAAAGAAAAATCAGCTGTTCATAAAGGCGTATTACCGTGCAGGACGGTTCCGTTTTAACCGAGAACCGCTGCTCCCCTATAGTGTGTACACTGTATACCATAAAGTGTGCAAAAAACAGTAGGCCAATATACAGACAATTTCAAAAAGGATTTTTACAAATAATTATTATTATTATGAATATCATTATACAAACATGAAGCACAAGGTTTTCTGTACAGGCAGGGATGTCCGTATATAGGACACGCACACGCACACACGCGCACACACACACTCACGCACACACGCATGCACGCACACACACACACACACACACACACACACACACACACACACACAGAGGCTATGCCATATGCCCCAAGTGCTCCTACTAATTAAATTTATGAAAGGTTAGCCACGACAGATGCATCACTTGACCTTTAGGAAACATCTTTTAATAACTAAGTGAGAGTGTAAGTAAACAGACCGCACCGTTATCATGTGATGTCTGATGTTGGCGGCACGGGGGAGGTGAAGGCACTGCTAAATCATGTAGCGCTTTGACAATGTATCCGCCTCAAAATCAGCACCCTTCTGACCTGCTTGTACGCGTTAATGTCACAACAGTATGTGTCCAAACGGTTTCCCGATGTCACAACAAAACATCATCTCCAGCAGATATTCTCAATTGGCATACAGCATCATATTCCAGTTAGTCTCACTTAGCCAGACAACTATTACACAATCTCCGAATGCATTATACATTATGTATGTAAAATCATTGCTGTAAATGTTATTTTTTGTACAGGGCGCCATTGAAAAAGAGACCCCGGTCTCAATTGGATTCCCCTGAAATAACGGTTTCAATCAAAATATAGAGTCCATGGAACTACTTTTTTTATATATATATTTTTTATTAGGTTTTTTCCAAGACATACATGACCACAAACAAAACATAGGAGATAAAACAAGAGACAAAACAAAACAGTAAACGGAACAAACGGAAACAAAACAAAACAGACCCTCACAAGTATCCACCAGTATCTCACCCTCCCATGCCCCGGGGGAAACAGAATAAGTTACTGGGTTTGAGATCCATGCATTAAAGTAATTAAATGCTAGCAATAATGGAAGCAATGTAAAGAAAACAAATTAAAACAAACTATTTCATTTTTAAATATATATATATATATACATACATATACATACACATATACATACATACATAGAGTCTGGAACTACACCTCCAGAAATCCGATTAAGGAAGCTGACATTTCCGTTTGCGAAAATATATTTTAAAATATCTATATCTATATATATATATATATATATATATATATATATATATATATATATATATACAGTATATGTCATTTTCTTATTTCCATTTCTGCTAAGCAGCTACCTATATGCTTACATGATTTTGTTACACGATTGACAATGATTTACATTACCATAAATCTGCGCGACTGTAAAGACGAAATGGAAGGTTGACAGGAGGCTTCACTTCCGCTTTATCGCTTACTCATGATCAGAGCTTCCGTGCTCCAGAATGTATGCATTTGAAAATTGCGAGAGGCAACAGTCTGCCAACACGAGACTAGTCATGTAAATGGTAAATGGTGCATTTATATAGCGCCTTTATCCAAGGCGCTTTACATAGATTGTGCATTACATTCACCCATTCACACACACATTCATACACCGATTGCAGCGGAAGCCATGCAAGGTACCAACCAGCACATCGGGAGCAATTTGGGGTTCAGTGTCTTGCCCAAGGACACTTCGACATGTAGACAGGAGGAGCCGGGATTCGAACCGCCGACCCATGGATCATTGGACGACCTGCTCTACCTCTTGAGCCACAGTCGCCCCATATTAACATTGCCCTGCACTTATTGGCTTTGTGGTGCCGCACAGAAATCAGCTCTCCTGGTTAGACACCGCAGAGCACCTAGGGCTGGGCATTAACTGAAAATATACAGAAACCGATATTTATAGAACCAATAATTGTCTTATAACAGAATCATCAAGAAGTAAGGTTTTGTTTTTGAGTGGTGCACACAGTCTCCTTTAAAGGGATATGTGTGTCCCTGTGTCTGTCTGTCTGTCTGTCCCTGGTGGGTGTTAAGAGCATAGAAAAAAAATAGATGCCTCATTGGCCGCTGCAGTTCGTTGGAGCGATGTGTGTGCAAAATGGGGCGGAAGTGCGCAGGAAGTGCAGCTGATGGCACGCTGTGTCGCTGCCAAAGTGACGTCACTCATGCGACTCCCCATGTCTCTCGTTGTCACTGTGACTACTGGCCAATCACAGCGCGTCTTTTCCGGGACTTCTGTTACGCACGCGGAAGCTTGGCGAGCTTCCGCTCATGCTTCGCAAGGAATCTTTTGCCCCTTCTCGAGAACACACGCCCCAGAAGAACACACGCCCCAGAAGAACACACGCCCCAGAAGAACACACGCCCCAGAAGAACACACGCCCCAGAAGAACACACGCCCCAGAAGAACACACGCCCCAGAAGAACACACGCCCCAGAAAGAACACACGCCCCAGAAAGAACACACGCCCCAGAAGAACACACGCCCCAGAAAGAACACACGCCCCAGAAGAACACACGCCCCAGAAGAACACACGCCCCAGAAGAACACACGCCCCAGAAAGAACACACGCCCCAGAAAGAACACACGCCCCAGAAGAACACACGCCCCAGAAGAACACACGCCCCAGAAAGAACACACGCCCCAGAAAGAACACACGCCCCAGAAGAACACACGCCCCAGAAAGAACACACGCCCCAGAAAGAACACACGCCCCAGAAAGAACACACGCCCCAGAAGAACACACGCCCCAGAAGAACACACGCCCCAGAAAGAACACACGCCCCAGAAGAACACACGCCCCAGAAGAACACACGCCCCAGAAGAACACACGCCCCAGAAAGAACACACGCCCCAGAAAGAACACACGCCCCAGAAAGAACACACGCCCCAGAAGAACACACGCCCCAGAAGAACACACGCCCCAGAAGAACACACGCCCCAGAAGAACACACGCCCCAGAGCCGGAAGAGGCTCTATACCTTTATGTCTATGGTTTAGAGTAGGACCTTTGACCCTGCTGTTTAGACAGCACGACCTATTGACCCCTGCATATGCCGGGCCATAGCTAATAACACACACACACACACACACACACACACACCCTCACACACACACACACACACACACACACACACATTGACCACTGAGTGCTGGCATTTTCTTCATTTCAACCTGTATATTCGAGCCTTGCACCGTAAGGATTTTATTCTAACCTGGAGTGTTGCGGGTTGTCTGCTTCGTACAGTACTTTCTTGCTCACTGCAGCACACACACACACACACACACACACACACACACACACACATACACAACGTGTCACGGTGTGGCGCTTGTAGAATTTCTCTCGTTATACTGTATATGGCATATGCTTTAAATAATCATTTATTAATCATAATCGATGCAAAGGTTTGAAATGATTGATTCTGCCTTTCCCCAGAGGGTCAGTGCTCAGGCAGGCGAGCAGGGATCAGTAGACATCCGGCTCCCACACAGACTCATCCTCTGTGCCTGCAACTACCGTGTTAACCCATTCTGACCTGAGATTAGATTCTAAAAGTTTCTTTGATTTTTCAAAAATAGCAGACCTACAAGCTCGTAGCGCGCCACTCGGTGGCGCGCTATGAGCTTGTAGATCTGCTATTTTTCAATAGCTAAAGCATAACGTAATGGTTCCCGCCAAAAATGGGTTAAATTGGAATTACGGCCCATGCTGAAATCTAATAGGCCATAGGGGAGAGGGGAGTAAGATTGGGAGTATAAGTATAAGAGATGGGCATCAAACCGGAGGGGGTGAAGTGATGGCTGCTGGGAGACTGAGAGACAGTTTGCGTTCCCCGGCATGGAATCAGTGATGAGTAATGGGAACAGGGACACGTCCTGGCTGCCACTTTTATTAAGATTACCAGAAGTCCCGCCTCTATGCCTATATGACCCAACCAGGAAGCCTCTATGCCTATATGAGCCAACCAGGAAGCCTCTATGCCTATATGAGCCAACCAGGAAGCCTCTATGCCTATATGACCCAACCAGGAAGCCTCTATGCCTATATGGCCCAACCAGGAAGCCTCTATGCTTATATGACCCAACCAGGAAGCCTCTATACCTATATGACCCAACCAGGAAGCCTCTATGCCTATATGACCCAACCAGGAAGCCTCTATGCCTATATGACCCAACCAGGAAGCCTCTATGCCTATATGACCCAACCAGGAAGCCTCTATACCTACCTATATGCCCATAGCACTTACCCTAACCCCTTAGATAGCATTTCTGTTGGCTTAGATAGCATTTGACACAGACTTATAGCATGTTATGTAGACAGCACTATAATTGTATTGTATATAGTCATAGCACGCCATAGTACATATGTATAGCATAGTAGTAAATATGTATAGTTTATATGTATAGTGTATGTATAGTTTCATTATATAGATATTCCACTGTTACTTTCTTAGCTTACGCATGTTTCATGATATTGATAAATGCTTTTATGTGATGTATTCCCATGCTTTTGTTCTTGCTTAAATGTAAGTCGCTCTGGATTAAGAGCGTCTGCTAAATGCCTAAAATTGTAAAATTGTAAATTGTATATGACCCAACCAGGAAGCCTCTATGCCTATATGACCCAACCAGGAAGCCTCTATACCTATATGACCCAACCAGGAAGCCTCTATACCTATAAGACCCAACCAGGAAGCCTCTATACCTATATGACCCAACCAGGAAGCCTATATGCCTATATGAGCCAACCAGGAAGCCTCATGCCTATATGACCTAACCAGGAAGCCTCTATACCTATATGACCCAACCAGGAAGCCTCTATACATTGACATAACAACGCGTCATCAGAGCGGAGGGAGGGGCGTCAGCTGCGACTCCGCGGCTCCGCCCACCCCCCAGGGTAAGATTTGTGATTTGTGATTTGCTCTCGTTCACTGCAATGCAATTTGCGGCATTTTCAAAACAATATTGCGCAGAGTAGCGATTATCAAACGTATTTGCAATGCCATACGTTGAAAGATCTGTTGCCCGCGGACAAGGCACGTTACCTCCGCAAGTTAGATATTATCGGCATGGATGTTTGTCCGTATGTGATTAAGGATTGGAAAAAGTTGCATTGGCAGCCATAGAAAATTCTGCCCAGGGTAAAAAACCGGATGTGATGTTTTTGGGCGTTCCTGTCTTGTTAAAAAACCGGCTGTGACGTTTTTGGGCGTTCCTGTCTTGTTTCGTGTCAATGGATACCTATATGACCCAACCAGGAAGCCTCTATGCCTATATGACCCAACCAGGAAGCCTCTATACCTATATGACTAGTAACCAGGAAGCCTCTATATGCCTATATGACCCAACCAGGAAGCCTCTATACCTATATGACTAGTAACCAGGAAGCCTCTATATGCCTATATGACCCAACCAGGAAGCCTCTATACCTATATGACCCAACCAGGAAGCCTCTATACCTATATGACCCAACAAGGAAGCCTCTATACCTATATGACCCAACCAGGAAGCCTCTATATGCCTATATGACCCAACCAGGAAGCCTCTCTGCCTATATGACCTAACCAGGAAGCCTCTCTGCCTATATGACCCAAC
Source organism: Protomyctophum parallelum (assembly GCF_964188405.1). NCBI lineage: Eukaryota > Metazoa > Chordata > Actinopteri > Myctophiformes > Myctophidae > Protomyctophum > Protomyctophum parallelum. The sequence goes on from NC_139699.1 coordinate 31,818,835, forward strand.
CAGGAAGCCTCTATGCCTATATGACCCAACCAGGAAGCCTCTATGCCTATATGACCCAACCAGGAAGCCTCTATGCCTATATGACCCAACCAGGAAGCCTCTCTGCCTATATGACCCAACCAGGAAGCCTCTATGCCTATATGAGCCAACCAGGAAGCCTCTATACCTATATGACCCAACCAGGAAGCCTCTATGCCTATATGAGCCAACCAGGAAGCTTCTATGCCTATATGAGCCAACCAGGAAGCCTCTATGCCTATATGACCCAACCAGGAAGCCTCTATGCCTATATGACCCAACCAGGAAGCCTCTATGCCTATATGAGCCAACCAGGAAGCCTCTATGCCTATATGACCCAACCAGGAAGCCTCTATGCCTATATGACCCAACCAGGAAGCCTCTATGCCTATATGACCCAACCAGGAAGCCTATATATGCCTATATGACCCAACCAGGAAGCCTCTCTGCCTATATGACCCAACCAGGAAGCCTCTATGCCTATATGACCCAACCAGGAAGCCTCTATACCTATATGACCCAACCAGGAAGCCTCTATACCTATATGACCCAACCAGGAAGCCTCTATGCCTATATGACCCAACCAGGAAGCCTCTATACCTATATGACCCAACCAGGAAGCCTCTATACCTATATGACCCAACCAGGAAGCCTCTATACCTATATGAGCCAACCAGGAAGCCTCTATACCTATATGAGCCAACCAGGAAGCCTCTATGCCTATATGACCCAACCAGGAAGCCTCTATGCCTATATGACCCAACCAGGAAGCATCTATACCTATATGACCCAACCAGGAAGCCTCTATACCTATATGACCCAACCAGGAAGCCTCTATACCTATATGACCCAACCAGGAAGCCTCTATACCTATATGACCCAACCAGGAAGCCTCTATACCTATATGACCCAACCAGGAAGCCTCTATGCCTATATGACCCAACCAGGAAGCCTCTATGCCTATATATGACCTAACCAGGAAGCCTCTATGCCTATATGACCCAACCAGGAAGCCTCTATGCCTATATGACCCAACCAGGAAGCCTCTATGCCTATATGACCCAACCAGGAAGCCTCTATGCCTATATGACCCAACCAGGAAGCCTCTATGCCTATATGACCTAACCAGGAAGCCTCTATATGCCTATATGACCCAACCAGGAAGCCTCTATGCCTATATGACCCAACCAGGAAGCCTCTATGCCTATATGACCCAACCAGGAAGCCTCTATACCTATGAGCCAACCAGGAAGCCTCTATGCCTATATGACCCAACCAGGAAGCCTATATATGCCTATGGCCCAACCAGGAAAAAGGCGTGTGGCTTAACGTTTCATCCCTTTAGAGAATGATGTAATTAACAGGCTCCGTTGAACAGCTCATTCTCAGCGGACAAGACGAGATTGGCCTGGTTTCTGGAGGAGGGATGTGTATGTGTGTATGTGTGTGTGTGTGTGTGTGCACGTATATGTGTGTATGTGTGTGTGTGTGTGTGTGTGTGCACGTGTGTGTGTGTGTGTGTGTGTGTGTGTGTGTGTGTGTGTGTGTGTGTGTGTGTGTGTGTGTGTGTGTGTGTGTGCGTGTGTGCGTGTGTGCGTGTGTGCGTGTGTGTGTGTGTGTGCGTGCGTGCGTGCGTGCGTGCGTGCGTGCGCGTGCGTGCGTGCGAGAGAGAGAGAACCTCATTTGCCAAATATGAACAACATCCCTGGTGTACCCCAGGTTGTCCTTGAAAGCAACCTTGAGTATTCTTTGTGTTGCTGTCTGATACAGCTGTATTGATTGTACAAAGTTGTTCTATTTAAAAACACAAATAATAATGCGTACTGGTGCGAATGAGGCCAAAATGATTTTTTTACCAGGTGAAATATCAATATCTGGCCCTCAAACACCACAAACATTTTAAATAATTCCCCAGAGGAGCAGACAACATTTATCAGGAGCCATCATCAGGAGACCACCACTTTGTGCCGTCTCTGTCGTGTCCTCTGAAGTCATGTTAGATTGTTAGAACCATGCTAGTCATATGTATGACTTTCACTTGTAGCATCACAAGTCGACATAAGCTTGGACAAAATGACACCGCCGGGCATGTACTGTATGTTTAGAAACAAAGCGCTCTTACAAAGCGCAATTACAGTGCAGACAGCTCCAGCCGGCCCTCATTAGTGATTAGTGAAACTGCCATCCCAAACATGCTTTATGAGCGAGTGAAAGACAAACAGCATGTGGTTGGTAAGCTTTCTAGTAGTGGTAACCAAGCAGCTAGATAAAGAATAATTACATTTTGAGAAGATATTTAGCAATTTCTTGTTTTTGTTTGAATTTGTACTTTGTATTTGTCTTTTATTCTTGTGTGACCAGTAGGCTACAATAAACAATATTAACTGCTGCATAAATGCCACGGAGCATTCTTTGTCATAATTAATATCGCTTGGATTGTCATCTCGTTAATTATTTATATCTGTTTAATCAAGGTTTTACATCATTTCTGTGATATAAACACTGTGATGCCGTCTGCTATCACTCGGTTGTATTATGCATGGTAGAGAGAGAGAGCTCTTTAATTATCGTTGTTTATTTCATTCAGGCTGTAACTTCCATTTCAACAAGAATGGAAAAACAACACGCTTCCAGGCCCTGCAAGCATTATAGTAGCCTAGTACATACGTATTGTATTGTAATGATGGTGGGTTTCGGATCTAAAGGAGTAGTCATGACAACTACTTTTTAACACTCTTTTATTCACAGCACAGCACTGGCTCCCAAAGCACCAAACCTAACTAACTCTCCAGCTGTGTTGATTCTGTCGACTAAAACTATATATGGCGAAGAATGTTCATCCACTACCTTTTTTCACTGACGAACTAAATAAAAGCTAAGCTTTTTAAATTCATGCAGTTTAAATTCATGCATTACGACACCATCAAGGCCCACCAAGAATGTTTTTGCTGACAAAATAAACTGTACATTTAGTCAGCTGAAACCATTTAGTTGACTAAAACTTAGCCTGGAGTGAGTGGGGTCCACCTATGCTTTCTATGGCATAGGCAGGTCCCGGCAGGATCCGCCAGGAGAATCTAGACACAGCTGCGCGACATGAGACTAATTAATTAGAGCGACAGAGAGAGAGGAGTGTGTGTGTGTGTGTGTGTGTGTGTGTGTGTACGTATGTGCGTGTGTGTGTCAATTTCACAAATGCGCAGATGACCAGAAATCAGCAGAGAGTGATCGACGTTTGCGCTACTCTATACTCTATAGGCCGAATTGAAGTGGACTCTTTCCCTCTTTCTCCCTGGAAATAAAAACATCTGTGATTCCAAGGCTAACTAAAACTAGACTAAATAAAATTAAATGACACTATAACTATTTTTTTTGTCAAAAGACTATGACTAAACAAAATCTAAATGTGCTGTCTATATAGGAGAGGGGATATGCTCTCAGCAGCTAGCTAGCTCCCCTTGTCACTCATGGTGGCTTAACTATTAAACACACATAACATCAATTATCTAACATAAAGCAACATAACATTAATCAACATGAACCATAATGACCCGACCAATAAAACTGTGTGTGTGTGTGTGTGTGTGTGTGTGTGTGTGTGTGTGTGTGTGTGTGTGTGTGTGTGTGTGTGTGTGTGTGTGTGTGTGTGTGTGTGTGTGTGTGTGTGTGTGTGTGTGTGTGTGTGTGTGTGTGTGTGTGTGTGTGTGTGTGTGCGTGCGTGCGTGCGTGCGTGCGTGCGTGCGTGCCATGATCTGGGCCGTATGGTCAACTGACGGCCAGGGTGCCATGCACATGCGGCCCCAACCTTCACTTAATGCGGCCTGCGGGTTAATGGAATACTGATATATTGATTTCAGCTGTTCCCATTCCAACCATGACCCGCTATAAATACGTCAGTCTATATTATTAGTTGAATTACTTTTTTGTCCAATGTATTTGTATTGAAGTCGAAAATCTAAAATAGCAAAAAAATAGAAATTACAATGATTGATGATCCAATTACAAAATAGCAAAAATAGTGGATCTACAAACTCAAAACGTTTTGATCAGCTATTTTTGCTACTTTTGTATACTGTGAGGGCTGGGATCCCAGCTTCACATTTGCATTCTACTTTATCTTCTAGTATTGACATTTGCAATAATTATACTATAATTCATAAAAACAATCAGTATTTGAGACTGGCTTGGTGACAATATGCGCTGTTGTTATAGTTCCTGAAATGGCAACATATGGGGCAGGGGGTGGAGTCAGCTGTGATGCAGAGGACCATACCAACAGACTTGATTGAGGGGGGAATTGGGAATTGTTTAGTGATTCCAGTTGTCTCTAATTGCTGTCCACCCCTTTGTGTATTTAATGGTTTGGTCCACTACTATATAAGCCTCCCTCATGTGTCATTTGAGCAGGTCCGTTAGTTGAGTTAATTTCCTGTTTGGGGCCACGTTATTTTTATTTGAAATTTGAGTTATATTATGTTGACCTCTTAAGGGCCCTACAATTTGTCACTTTTTGAAATTAAACACACTTTGAGTTTGAAACCTATGTTATCCTTAAGCTTTGACTGCTCGGTCCCTCACATATACTATAAGATAAGATGTCTCTGCCCGAGAGCAACTATGCAATGTGGCCTCCTGGAATGAGTGAGAGAATATAGTGGCCCTCTCCAAAGTTGTCCACTCCTGATCTGGGCCATGGTCTGTCCCTCTGCACCTTCTGACCATGTTCTTTAGCCCTGGACATTTATTTCTTCAACTTTGGGCTATGTTCTTCAGCCTTCAAACATTTAGTTGCATCCTTTGTTCTATTCAATGTGTGTTTGTTGTTAGTCTTGTTTCCTTGGCTGTTGCATTGTGTTGTATTTTATGCCTATAGTTTCTGTAGTTCTATAGTATACTCAACCTAGGTTTCTAGGTTTTGTAGTTCTGTTTATCTGGTTGTTACTCACATGTCTTATTTCGAAGTATTGCCTTTGTGTTTGTCTGTTGCCTGTCTTGTCTCACCCTGTGTTAATCAGTCCCCTAGTTTATCCCTGTGTTGACTGACTGTTTAGTGGACCTGTGTCTAGTTCTAGTGTGTCCAGGTCTTTGTCAGTTCGTCAACGTAGTCATGTGTTTGGTTTGCTCTTTGTGTATTCCTAAGACTTTTTTCCTTTATACTCCTAGAACTTAAACTTCATTGTGGTTGGGGATTACAACCAAACGTTTTTTCTGACATTCTGTAAATTGTGTATTATTAGACAATTGCTATTCTCTGTTCCACAATGCTCATAAACCCCAATGAAAACCTTCCAGAACTTGAAGCAGGCGTTGCCCATCGTGAAAAAGATCGACTGCTAGTCTGATGAATCAGACACTGTACTACAGGACTGTTTGGATGCACTGGGATGTGTTGTGACCATGTGGCGGATCTATTGGTGGGGAATCTGATTGGCCCCAAGTGCCCCTCTTAATAATTGTCTTGCGTTCGTAAATACGCTCTGAGCACACAGGTTAGTGCTCTCTGGTTGTTTGTACATTCAGAGCACACACCAGACGCACACTTTTTATCATTGGCAACAGCAATGGTTGTGGCTAGTTTGGGACTCTGGATCTGGTCTGTGGGTTTAAACTGCCATAGCACGGCATAAAGCTAATAGAAAATGGTGATCCGTCACAGAGATGCAGGGTGGGGGACCGATGGGGTTGATACCTGAGCTCAGATTTTCAGAGTGCATTTATGAATACACTAGCACTCTGCATTCAGAGCCATCATTAGACTCAATAGATGGACAATTCAGGCTTCCTACCAACCATTCTGCTGCTGTGGCTCATATCCTTTTTTTTTGCATTATGCAATTATTTTGTCACGGTGCAGTTTCTTTGCCCATGTCAACTTGGGAAGTCAGTTCAGATTCAGATTGAGCGTAAAAACAACTTTTGGGTGAGGAGGACCCCCTCGTAAACTAAATGCTGCATCTCAAGGGGCGTATGCTGGTTTTAATTATCTGGCAGAAATACGAGGTATTTTATCCTATATGTGTTTTGTGAAGTCCACATGGGTGCACTTTCTTGTTATTTTGCCCTGAGCACCATATTGCCTCACACCATCTCTGCATGTGCCTCATACTAATCCTGCGTGCACTGGGGGTGGGCATCATAATAGCCTGCAATGGGGCCCACTGTAACCAAGTTACACCGCTTCTCTCCAAGGCTCATGACCAGGGGCCAGAAAGGGGCCATACTCTTTTGTGTGTGTGTGTGTGTGTGTGTGTGTGTGTGTGTGTGTGTGTGTGTGTGTGTGTGTGTGTGTGTGTGTGTGTGTGTGTGTGTGTGTGTGTGTGTGTGTGTGTGTGTGTGTGTGTGTGTGTGTGTGTGTGTGTGTGTGTGTGTGTGTGTGTGTGTGCGTGCGTGCGTGCGTGCGTGCGTGCGTGCGTGCCAAAAACTTGTGTGATCCTTTGTCGTCGTGTTGAAAAATAATCCAAACGCGTCACCTATCCCACTCTGTCTGATGGAATCCCCATAAGTCTTAAAACGTATTAAAAGCGCAAATTAAACATTGAAAACATAACTCGTGGAACTCGTGATTGGGGGGAAGCTGTTCTACCTCTATTAACTCGGGAAACTCGTTAAAGGGAGGGAAAGTTATAGCAAGCGTTGTGAGCTTGTAGATTGGCTATTTTCTGTCACGGTACGCTCCTCTGCTCTTGGACTTTGTCTGTGTTTTGGGACTTATTACTTGTATTTATGTTCTGTACCATATTTTGTAGTTTTGTCTCCTGCCTTGTCTCACCTCCCTGTATTTGTGTAAGCCTAACCACCTGTGTTCTGTTGTCTGTTAGCCTATCCCAGTGTTGATTGTGTGTTTCAGTTCACCTGTGTGTAGTTAGTCTTGTCTATATATATATATGCCCCAGTGTATTCAGCTCCTTAAAGGTATTATGACATTATTTATAACATAATTTTAACAACATTAAAAGTCTTGGCCATGGTCCTTCAAACGTGTCTAAAAGGTTTGAACACTCAACTCCACTCCAGTATTTCTTGCCAGGAGTTTTTGTGTATATGTGTAATCTGCATCCTGAGAAGCCATGGAAAAACACATTCTTTTAGCCTGTAGATGTCGGTAATTCCCCCTTTCCTGTCAACCCAAGATGCGCTTCTTTGACAACTTAGTAGGAACGTCACCGTCAAAAATAAAAGAGTCATCTAGGCCAGTTGGTATCCAGTGTAAGGACTTGTGTTGATTGACACAGCCAACAACAGAGCAGATTGATTTTTCTCTAGAAGCCATTATTAGTAAGTATTACAAAGAAACAAAGTCGCGGTCACAATGAGGAAGCGGAGAGGAGAGGGGCGGAGAAGAGAGGGTAGGCAGGGAGCAGAGGGGAGGGGGCGGAGGTTTAGCAGGGATCTACGTATATGCCTGCCGTACAACCAGATGAGACATTTTTGCATAATTATTCACAAAAGTCCAGACAGCAGAGAATACACTGAATGTTCAAACTTCGTTTTTTTTTGTGAAATTGATGTCAAGAAAAGCCAAAAAAGCCAAAAAATCTACAAAAATTTGTTTTAAATGTCACAATCCCTTTAATGTCAGTTCGTTGTTGTGATTGATGTGGTCAGTTCCAGTTTCCCTAGTTAGTTATTCCAAGTCCTAGTTATGTCCTAGTTGTTTCACAGTGTGCGTTTTTGAGTATTAAAACCACTTTAATTCACTCCTCTGCCTGTGCCTGGTTCGTTCTGCACCTGAGTCCTACACCTCCAGAACCACATTGTGACAATTTTCAGCATGAAACCAAGTGTAAAATCAGCCATTACGGCATGCCAAAATACATTTTTGTCGACAAAATCGACTGTACAAGTGTACATTTAGTTGACTAAAATCGTATATTTAGTCGACTAAAACTACACTAAAACTAAAACATTTCAGATGACTAAAATATGACAAAACATGTAATCAAACTTTGCTGTCAAAATCAACGCTGCCTTGAAACAAGAGCAAGACTAAGAAGTATTTAGCTCATCCTGTACGGAGGCGACACTCAGCTGGGTCTCGATCTGTAATCTGATATGGTGTGTAATCCATGCCATAAAACTACATGGGTCATTTCCACTTAGATATAACTCAATCCCCCATCTGTATTTACGCAGGGCTGCTTTGATCTCTTTGCGGAGATGATAACAGGCTTTTAGATGTTCCCCCTTTGTCTCCTGGACTTGTGTGGGGACCACAAAAACAATATACTTAAATATATAACAATTCGAAGCCTGAGAATAAGGTGGCAGAGGATGAAGCGTGCAGGGCATTCCAGGGCAGGTGATCACAGCATCCGTTACAATGAGTAGTAGATCCATACGGCTTCAAGTCATTCATCATTGTCCAGGACTCCAGGTGCTGAAAGAAACCACATAGCAAATAAATCACATAGTTGGCCACGCACGCTTCCTCTCTCTCTCACACACAATTTGAGAAGGCTAACCCTAATTCTTGGTTAATCTTTTATTTTTATATATACAGTATATATTATTTGTTATAGACAGAGAGACAGTAAGCTGACAGGAGATGGGGGGGGGGGGGGGGGTGACATGCAGCAAAGGCCGTCGGGATCGGGAGTCGAACCCACGGCACAATGGATTACCAGTAGCCCAAAATAATCATTAAAATAATGTTCAACAAGACAAAACATACTTCCAACTAGAAAAAGTGCCCTTCCGGGCACAGGTCTCCACCAGGTTATCCACAGATCCGTGCAGTTAGAGGTAAAAACACTTTTCGGCCAGTTATAGCGCCACCTTGAGGCTGAGTTGAAATTGTTCATGTGGCATTTCGTCCTCGGCCTAGTGGGAATGTGGGTGCACAATTTCACGGAAATCACGCGATGTGTCATGATTTGCAGCATTTTGTTTGAAACTGAGCACTCCTGTGAACTTTGGAAGCCAATCTTAACCAATCAGGATGGAGTCTGATAAATCTGAAAGACCCGTTTCGTTGAATGGCTCTAGAGAGACTGTGTACCAATTTGCGTGATGTTTGGACAAAATCTGTAGGTGTACTGTGCAAAAACTTGTTTTGCACAAAGCGGCCTCCTGGTGGCGCTATAACAGGCCGTTCTGGAAAGTTTGGGGCAGAGGTTCATCGTTGGCATCCAGGGAGTGTGTGTGCAAAATATGGCATCGACCGGGTTAACGGTGGCCGAGATTAGCTGTTCACGGACACACGGACACACGGACGGACGGACGGACGGACGGACGGACGGAGTGCAAAACATACTCTCCCCACATGCCTTCGGCCTGGTGGAGACAATAAGTTAATCATTGCAGTCACAGTCAGTTTGTGACAAAGAAGCAGCGAAAAGCCACGGTTCTTCTACATCTTCTACAATTATCCATGAGGAAAGCTGAGAATCATGACAGTTTGCAACAATATGAGCCTGAATGTTGTTCACCTGATATTGCATGCACACTATAATTTACCCTCATCTGTAGCACTGGACTCCGTCCTATGCGTCTTTATTATTCTATATAATCAACTGATAGTAGATGCCCATGGCATGGAATAATTCACGAGCAATGCCGCAATGGAATGAAGATAACACATTTTTATTAAAAGAAAACAATGTGCACATATAATTTCAATGGGTGGCCAACAGCTGCTAGCATATAGACATGGTCATCAACGCATGTAATTGATTATTCATATTGAATTTACCACTTCACTGGTATGTTATGATTTTTGGCATTGTTTTAATCAAATAGGCTCCTCCCGCAAATTGGGGAAGCCAATTAGTTATAAAGAATAGGTATGGAATATCAAAAATGTGTATAAAGTTTGTCACATACTGTACAAACTCTGTAGTGGGAGTAGCAAAACCTGTTTTGTGCAAAATGCGGCGGAAATGTCAGGAACCAACAAGGTTTGTAGGACCCAAGGCAGTGCTGACCGTCGGTATATTTATTCACCATCGAACACCACGGGAACACAAACTCCACAAAACTACAGAGGACTCCTAACACTCTAGTTACAAACTGGCAAAGAGGGACAGAACACATGAGGGTAATATCACTCAGGAACTAACTCAACACAGGTAAACCAAATAATCAATAATCACAGGTCAGGGTGAGACAACAGAGGTAGCAGGGTAGCAGGACAACAGGAAACAAATAGACCAGTCACCCACGTACAAGAAGAAGATGCTACAGGTACTGTAGCTCCATGGGTAGCTCCCCCTTCACACAACCCTATCAGGGTGACGCTTCCAGAACACAACGTGGTTGTGGACATCGCTCGCTGCCTGCTTTCTACTAACACATCCATCGAGGTGACAGACAGGCTGACAGGCAGCACAGAGCATGCAGGCAGAGCGCACCACGCCGGGATGGTTATATATTTCATAATACATTAGGCTACATAAACGTTGCTGCGCCACCTATCACAAGGCATTTTATTTACATCATGCTTTTACATTCACCATTGCTGATGAGCAGCGCTTTGTAGGCGAGAAGGGAGGCTTGTTCAGGAACTCCATTATATCATACAGTATATGGCTCTGCATCAATGTAATAAACATATGCGCTGTGAGCCAACGTGAGCCATGATGTCATACGTTTTGCGGATTCGCCGTTATGCCTGTTTATATGGAGACCATAGGAGACGGCGTTCTCAAAGGGTCAATAAAAAATGAGAATGCAACAGGACTTTGCCGTTTTATCTGGAGATGGTCGCCGTCTAAAAGAGGCCTTAGTCACCATCGAACACCACAGGAACACAAACTCCACCAAATAATCAATAATCACAGGGCAGGAAAACAGGAAACACTGCAAAATAAGAGTACGTGATAAGACCATAGGAAGTGCTTCAAAATAAGGTACACAATAATATAACAGCAGTACATGACAGGAAATAATGGTACAAGACTCACAACATAATGCAGGCTGGTATAACGACACCATGAGACTGATTTCAGATATTTGGGGTGAAGTGACTTCCTTGGCCTATTGGCAGAGTGCACAAAATATTTGCTGCTGAGTGGTCCAGCAGTTTGCATGATTCGCTGGGCACATGCACGCACGCACACACACACACACACACACACACACACACACACACACACACACACACACACACACACACACACACACACACACACACACACAGTTAAGCTACCACAGATGCCTGTTTCGGTTGTGCTAGAATGACAACCTGCAAGTGCATGGCTGTGTGACACTGTGTGTGGCACAGGGGCCTGTTGCAGCCCAAAGGGAAGGAATCGGTCTCCATGTTTCCATGTTCAGCTTAGTCAAGCTCATTTTATGGTGCGTCAACAAAATGTCTCTTCCACAAGCCAAGTTGTGGGTCGCTAATCCTCTGCAACAGTGATTAAGTAACTTATCTCTAATCTTCCTCCTTGGGGTCTGGGTGGGGGTGTCCCAGCTACAAGAGGTTCTACACCCACCATAGAGACACAGCAAAACAGCCTGAGGAGGGCAACAAACAGCAGCACATCGTTCCAGTAGATTTGGCTTTCAATGGGGCTTCGTTCTTGAATAATGTGTTGGCTGCTTCCGTGGCGCGGTGCTTTGGGGAGAAGAAGGGAAACATAATGATGTAAAGAGACATTTGGCTTCCAGAATCGTCTTATCTTCTCAGATGTGCAGCTGTTAAGTCAAATTTATATTTTGATGGTTGTCAACCTCACTCAATGAAACTCTGTGTGGGGTTCTCGGCTGAAAAACACACGCCACAACATGTAACATTACAACCACCATAGCCCTCAACATGATGAAAGATGAAAGATCCTATAAAGATGGTGCGGCAATGATCAGTTCACACTGCTTTTATTTAGTCATTTTGTTGGTTTAGTTAAAAAAAAGTTGTGAGAGGCCTGCAGATTGCAGGAATGCCCAAGCCAAGTGCTAAGGCATTTGAAAATTAATTTTCAGTGTCGGCGATAATTGGCAGTCGCCATATATGGAGGAGACGATGCTTCCTGTACCCGTGATCTGTGTCCTGAAACACTTGTTGAGTTTTCCAAGTTAGTGCATACATCTACTATTGTTTGTGTTCAAGAATGTATTGTGTGTGTGTGTGTGTGTGTGTGTGTGTGTGTGTGTGTGTGTGTGTGTGTGTGTGTGTGTGTGTGTGTGTGTGTGTGTGTGTGTGTGTGTGTGTGTGTGTGTGTGTGTGTGCGCGCTTGCGCACGTTTGTGTGTGCATGTGAGTGTCCGTGTGTGTATTTTGTCCCGGCTGAATTACCCTCAGTGCATGGGATATTAATCATCTGCTCAACCAACTCTCGTTTAGGAGCTCACTATTATTCTGCAGTGAGCATACAGTTAGCACATCAGACACAGTCAGATCTCCCACGTGGGTACTTGCCTGGTTCTATGTTGCGTCTGGGATATCCAAGCGTTTGCAGTGCTTGGTCTCAGCGGCAGTAATTCCCAGCCAGCTCCATCTGTTAGCCATGGTAGCAATCCTTGTTCCTTGGCAAGTTTATCATGGTTTTGGACAGCATGGACATGGAGAATATTCAATTCTGCCCAAAGGGCATGGATTGTTTTCCAAGTTGTCTGTTTGTGGGTTTAGCAACGGGTCCGGGGACCCCCGAGGGGTCCTTGAGTGGGTTCCAGGGGGTCACCAGCTAAATGAGTTAATATACTCATTAAAGTTTTAGCACTTTAACATTGTGAGCTTTTAGATCTGCTATTTTTAAAGAAATCTTGCAATTTATTTATTTTTTAATATTTTCTTATTCGATTTTAACAACAATCTTGTAGGGGTATCCCTGGCACAAAATAATTTCAGATGGAGGTCAGATGTTTGGACATGTGAAAAGGTGGAATGAGGGGTAGAAGGATGCTAAAGATGGAGAAGAGGTTTCTGGATGCGGTGAGAGACGACATGCAGGTGGAAACTGGCAGGAGTCACAGAGGAGCAGAAAACAGAACCAGGTGGAAACAGATGATCCGCTGTAGCGACCCCCACAGGAATTAGCTGAAAGAACAGGAAGAGGTCCGCAGCCAAATAAATACATATCAATTTGGGGTCCTTCTGTCCTTGAGGTCAAACCCATTGAAGTTTCTAGATCTAGTGCAACAATTATTTATAAGGCAAGGAATAGAATACTACCTGGAAATATAGCAGACATTGTTCAAGGATAGGGATCAAGGGCATAGGTATATGTATTGAGAAGGGAATTGAATTTAAAACAGCTTAGTGCTCACACAACTCTGGTTTACAGGAAGATATGAAACACTGTAAAAATAATTTAAAAAACAGTTCAAGCTGATTATTCTGGAGAGTTACAGACTTTCTGTTTGCGGGATTTATAGACAATAGCAATTATATACCGTATATAGTATATATAATACCAGTAAGACGCCGGCGCGACCTCACGGTTGCGTGCACGCATCCGCCTGGGTGACGGCAGACTGCTGAGCGAGCGCTGGCGCTTTGGAATGGGGGGGTCAGATCAACATATGGAATGAATTCTGTACTGGCCATAAATGTAGCATGTCTTGATCAACATATGGAATGTCAGAACAGGTCAGCTCCATATATGGAGATGTAAGGGTTTGAGGTTTGAGGTCAGATGTAGAGTTATTGCAATGCTGGCCAGCTCTATATATGCAGATCTAGGTGATGATCAGTCATCTCCATGAGGCTATACAGGGATTGATTAGGTCAGTGTCGTGATCTTCATATACAGTATGTCTAGAGTTTGAATGGAAAGGTATCACTCAAAAGGGAAGGACGGGTGGGGGTGGATCAACATATGTCAGAACAGGTCAGCTCCATATATGGAGATTTAAGGGTTTGAGGTTTAAGGTCAGATGTAGAGTTGCAGGAGTGATGTCACGAGGCGTGACCATATATGGAGGCGTGTCACACACGACTGACGCAAAATGCAGATTTTCATAGTAACTTCAACCTACAGTCGCAATTAAATACTGATTTTATTATATGATACGGACATGGGTTATATTCGGTATAACATGATAATATGTAAAAT
>NC_139699.1:31837845-31839548 GCF_964188405.1 Protomyctophum parallelum
GGATGTGGTATTGTTGCGGCGCGGTCCAAGGGTTCATGCAGTGCTGCATGCAGGGCAATGTGGGGCTGGAATAATTCCCCCCACCCCCCAACTTTCACGTTATCTCCTGTTGTGAATTAAACTGATGAAACAAAACAATAATTTAACTGAAACACGTTAGTTTTGTGACATCCTTCTTTTTCCAAATAATTTACTTTGGTCTTGAGGGCCAACCTGTGAGTCCACTGACCTTCAGCAAGGCCAAATGGAAGCAGCAACTATAGGTCAGTAACAGAGCAAGGGGTGAATGTATACAGTAGGTGCACTGTACACCTGCTGCACCTACAGACAACCGCCTCATTTCTGTTTCTGCCGGCTTGGCAGAGTCTCTATAAGCAGTAAAATTCCCAGTGTTCATTTACAGTAACTGTACAGTGTACACTTGGATCCATTTGGTTCCAATTGCACATACAATAAATGAATAGAGGATTCAAAGGATGTTACTGTGTTGTGCTGCAGGGGGTGGGGGTAGGGGTTTACCAGATCAATGTCTATCTGTGCTTTATTTTTACCTCAAACACATGGCTGCGGTAACCACGCTGCTAGTTTTAACTGGAATTGCCCACACTGACTGGAAATGGGGGCGAGGGAGTACTCAGTACTAAGAGCATGCAAATTCAAAACTTCCCACATTTTGAAGGGTTTCGTGACCCGTGGTTTTCCCGTCTGGAGTGGTGGGAGAGAATAGTGGTATAGGAGCCGGAGGATTCAATGATGAGATGGCTTTCAAGTGTGGTGAGTGTGTCTGTGTGTGTTTGTGCGTGCGTGCGTGCGTGCGTGCGTGTGTGCGTGTGTGCCGCCTGCGTGATCGGATCTTCAGACCTGCAGACTGCAGAGCTCTTACTTTGCTCGCCTAATTTCCCTTTGCCTTGCACAGCCAAACGCTCTCCATTGAACCCTGATCTGATCTCGCTTCAATCCTACTGACGGATCTGCTAGTTGGCTGAGATGTGGAGCTTTTGCTTCTGGTTTGAAAGTGCCTTAATCCCACAGTTCCCAAAGTGGGGTCCGGGGACCTCCAGGGGTCCTTGATGGAGACCCTTATGGGTCTGTAACTCAGAGTGTAGGCTACAAATGGATTTTTGTACACTCTCAGAGTTAAATCAACATTGATTTTACAATATAAATTGGGGTCCCAGAGATAGAAATGCCGTTACATGGGGGGTCCGTAGCCCAATGCATGTCCAACTGGGGGTCCTTGAAATTAAAATGGTTGAGAATGACTCTAATAAAAACTCTTCAATTATGGGGGTCGCTGGCATATCTTTTCAAATGGGGCAGGCTAATAAATGTCAATGTAGTGGTCCTTAATGAAAAGGTTTGAGAACCTTCACTAGCCTGAAAGTAGTTAGTTGATCATGCATGTGACGAGGTGTCTTGTTCTTCCTCTGTGTGGAGATATACTTGTGGTTTAATTCTTGTGTATGCCAAAGGAGCTAGCAGTTTTAAACTTTTCATAATACTGGCTGAGTGGAGAATTCAAATTGTATGTAACCTCTGGACATGTGAGTATGACGGCTAAAATAAATAGTACACCTGCTCTGAAATACTGCAAGGCTTGCAGCCAGTCTGGAGGGTGTGCAGTCATACAGTTACGATTGTTGTATGACTTCATCTCTCTCTCTCGTGCGCGCGTGCGATACATGCACGCACGCTTAAGCTAT
>NC_139699.1:31839748-31842248 GCF_964188405.1 Protomyctophum parallelum
AATATGCTGTGCAATTTAACATTTTTCACAGAACGTATTTCATGGCATCACAGGTTACAGTTCAATGGAAATACTGTGCCAGAGGTGTAAGATAAATTAAGTATAGTCTGCTTCATATTATCTGGTGTTTCTGGACGTGAATTACAGTACAGCCAAATAAATACCAGTGGCCAGCTGCTATAGCGCCACCAGGAAGTCAACATTGATTGGACCGGATATTAGATTAGCTCTAGGGACACATACAAATGGACCTGGTGGAGATAATGATTTAGTACATTATTGCTAAATTGTGACGACTCTGTTGTTTTGTCTTTTGTTTGCATTTAGACGGCATGCCGAAGGCACGCACATAAAACATTGACCAGCCATGGTGAAGTGGTAGGATGCTAATTTACATGTTGACTCCAAATAGCTGTGTGCCAACGTTTTCATTATTTACGGGAAAATAATGCATGCTAGAATAAAAGCTCAATTTAACCTCCTGCTAAAACAAAGGAAAAGTGAGGTTACCGTAGATAAGAAATGTCATTCTAGGATAACACTTACACGTACGCACACACACACACACACACACACACACACTCACGCATCGAAGTCCTGGAGTCGACATTAATCAAACTTTATTTCTGCTGGCTGCGCAGTCAGATCCAGAGTGTTAACACTCAGGATTTTATCGTGCGTGCTTGCGTGTGTGCGTGCGTGCGTGTGTTAATAAAAAAAATATTCAATGGCTCAAGTCTACTGTGACTTTTCATCCAAAAAAGGGATGAATCCAGAGAGGAATGGAGAGATACAGAGTGCTAGAAAGTAGAATGTTGAACACATTCAGAAAGAGAAATGAAAGAGAGACAAAACAAGTCGGATCAATGATTGAAGAAAGTAGCAGTTTCTCAACTGCTCCAGGCATTGTTGCACTGTCACAGCATGAAGATTTATCACTCACGCACGCATGCACGCGCTTGCACGCGAGCGGGCGTGAACACACACACACACACACACACACACACACACGCAAGGACACACACACACACACACACACACACACACACGTGCGTGCACAAGCATGCACACACACACACACACACACACACACACACACACACACCTTGATCTAACATCAGTGCACGTAGAGTGTCAGGGCTAGTCTTGTTTATCCTCAGTGAACAATATGAAATATGGAGGCTGTTTCTGTGTCAGGCAGCCTGAAGTGCACACACACACACACACACACACACACACACACACACACACACACACAGGGTGGGATAAATGGGATAAATATACTGGGATAAATAAACGTCTCTGTGCCAGAGAGAGTTCACGTTTGTTTTCAGAGGACACTCCGGCCAAAGCTGTTGTCTTGGCTCAGAGGGCCTGCTTAGACCCGTGCCGCAATAATAACTCCTTCTTGAGATAACTTTCAATATTTGTCCCTCCGCCGTAGGATAGCAAACAAATGGCGAGCCTGATATAGGGTGTCATGTGTTCAGTCGTCCCTCGCCAGTTAAAAGATCAGTCCCTGTTCCATTAATTCAATAGAAGTGTGTCTGTAAAATAAGGCAATCTGTGCAGTTGCCGAGCCGTCGAGGCTCCAAGAATAGACAAAGTCCAAGAATGTAGATTTTTCTTGTACTTATTTACCTCCAAAACTTTCGGCACCGACAGCTGCAGTAGCGCTCTATGACCTGGGGTGGCACTGTTGGGTGGCTAGACGCTGTGTGCCCTGGGGTTTGCACTAGAGTTCAGTAGGTATCTATAACAACAACAGCATAGTTGCACCGCTCAGTTCACACAAGGTGCGATTTCTCTTTCAGGAAATGAAGAAAACCTTATATTTTTTTAAAGAAAGCAATTTACTGCTACATCAAAGTTGATATTGTGACTTTATATGCATTTACTTGCATGAGACTCTGAGAGGGGGAGAGGTGGTGGTGGAGTTAAGGCTCATACATAGTCTGGTTTTCGGTGGTTAGGTGACCACCGAACTACAACATGACGTCACGAGCCGCGGTGAAGAGCAAACCACTGCCACTTTACTTTTTAAAACTTTTCATGGGTTCAATATTTCTGAAATACAGTTTTACTGTTTGTTTTTAGTTCAATGTTTGTTTTAAAAACGCGATTGACAATGAAGGGAAAAGTTACGTCATCTTGTACCTAACACAAACATTAAATGCCATTAACAATAAAGAGAATTTTATGTTTGTTTTGTCACCTAATCCAGCGGTTCCCAAAGTGGGGTCCGCGGACCCCTAGGGGACGCGACGCATAGCCAGGGGGTACCCAAGCCCCCTCAAAAAAAATGTTTTTTTTTTTTTTTTTAGGGGGGTAGTGAATCATGGTGTGTGTGTGTGATATGAAATGTCCAGTACCTCCCCAGTGCCTCCCCAGTGTCTGCCCTGCAGTGCCTCCCCAGTGTCCCCCTGAGTGCCTCCCCATGCTCCCCAGTGTCTCCCCAGTGTCTCCCCAGTGTCCCCTCAGTGCCTTCCCAGTGCCTCCC
>NC_139699.1:31847248-31914161 GCF_964188405.1 Protomyctophum parallelum
CACCGTCAGACGCTAGTGTTAAATTAACCTCAGAGTGCAAACGTTTATGTGTGTATGTGTGTCTTTACTTTAGCCACGTGTATTTTCACTCCCCCTCATACTGTACATATCCATGTACACTATATATATACACACGTCTGTTTGAAGAGGCTTAATATAATATGCATGCTGCCGCACGACATTCTGCTTGCACAAAGACATCGCGATTTGACTTCCATTCAGAGGCTGAGAGAGAGAGAGAGAGAGAGAGAGATGAGAGAGAGAGAGAGAGAGAGAGAGAGAGAGAGAGAGAGAGAGAGATGAGAGAGAGAGAGAGAGAGAGAGAGAGAGAGAGAGAGAGAGAGAGAGAGAGATGAGAGAGAGAGAGAGAGAGAGAGAGAGAGAGAGAGAGAGAGAGAGAGAGAGAGAGAGAGGGAGAGGGAGAGGAGAGAGAGAGAAACCGCTCAACCCCACTACCTCTCTGACACAAATGTAATTGCTTGATTATGAAAGGGTTTCACCCCCTATTACTTCCTGCTTGCTATGAATAGAGCTGTGCTCCCGCCGACAGACGCCATCGGCTGCGGGAAGCCCTCTCTGTCTGAAGTCGCCCCATACACTGTTCTGAGGTCAGACTTTACGGCCTTCTTCTTCTCAGAGGCAAAGGATGTTGTCTGAGGAAGGCCACTCTGATCTATAGAGCCTTATGCCTCAGGCTACATTAGACTTGAGTGCATCTGCAGTCAGAAGGCTGGTGGGAACTTCAGCTCCCCAGTCAAGCTTTGGCCAGCAGTGGTTCCATCGTTCCTAGCCTGGAACTCACCTATGCTTTCTATGGCATAGGCAGCTCCCGGCAGGATCCGCCGGCAGAAACTGTGCGCAGCTGCTGGACATGAGACTAATTCATTAGAGCGACAGAGAGAGAGAGGAGTGTGTGTGTGTGACTGTGTGTACGGGTGTGCGTGTGTGCGTCAATTTAACAAAGGTGCAGACGATCAGAAATGAGCAGAGAGCGATCGACGTTTGCGCTACTCTATTCCCAATTGAAGTGGACTCGGACCCAAACTTCTTTTTTCTCCCTGGAAATAAAAACGTCTGGGTTTCCGAGGCTACATCGTTCCAGACCCCATTCATAATTTTTCTCATATAGATTTTCAAAATAGTCCAGCAGCTTATAGCTCCAATATATAAAGATATCGTTCAGTTTGTGATAAAAGCATGGAATTTGGTACACTTTATATAACCAAAGGCATCCAAAAAATAATTGGATATGGAGCCATCATGGATTTTCAACATGGCGCCCATGGCAGCCATTTTACAAAATGGCCACCATGAGTTTTAGATTGTAATATGATATTGCAGACAAAGTTTGTTGAATTTATTTGCCATATGTACTTGGTAATGTGTTTTTGGATAATTGAACATTCTCATTGAAAATTCAAAATACAATACAATACAATACATTTTTGTTGATGCAGAATTTGAATTAGGAATTTTCTAAGAAGCTTCCTTAAATCTCCCAAGACTCATAATAATGATGGAGTGCTGTGATGATAGAGTCAGCACCATAGTCAGTACCATAGAGTCAGCACTATAGTCATTACCATAGAGTCAGCACCATAGGCAATTTACAATACTTAGCAGCCCATTCAGTTTTCATTTTGCAGATATAGGGATGTTAAAATAATATTTCAATTTTTGCAATTATCATTTGGAGTTCAGCCATTTGGCTACTATCTTGAAATCATATTCAGTTGTGAGGTATTGGGAATTCTGGATCATACAAAATGACTGATTTGACACTGAGATCACCCATATCATACAATCTACTTCTAGTGATTGATGTGGTGAATTATGACCATAAAACATTTGATTCAGTAATTTTCGTCTTTCTCTGTCACAGAATAAAATGTTTTATGGTCATGGATGAATCCTGGATGGATTTATTCTAGCCTTAAAATAACTGATAGGCCTATAATATTTTTTTAAATCTCTTTGAGAAAAATGAATGGGGTCTGTATCGATGGAACCAGAAAATGGTCGCCACTGCTATGCCCTATATCGGGGGTAGGCAATAGGCGGCCCGTGGGCCAATACTATAGCCCCACAGGAAATAATATGTGGTCTGTGAGATAATTTGGAGAATATGATTATTATTATTAATAATATTTATATATTTTTTTTGTATACAATATCGGACTGACAGTATCACATAGGCTATTATATCCAAATAGAGAAACTATCCCCACCTAAAGAAGGTTTATTATACTCTTTTACGTCAATTTATACCAAATTCACGGCCCTATGGGGCGGCGCTGCAGTCTGGCCCCCCATATAAAGTAAACTTAGTTGCCTACCCCTGTTCTATATACTACTGTATATGGACTACCGTATATGGATCACTATAGTGATTACTATATATATATATAGTCACTATAGTCACTACAGTATACAAAACAAAATAACTAGCACAGGGAAAACATGTTAGTTTAACTGAAATAAAAACAAGGCTTTACAAAAAAAAGATTACAAGATTAACTAAAATTAACTACAATCATATAGAGCAAAATGTCCTTAAAGCACAATGTGTTGCAATGCGTTTGTTTGCTATTTTTGTTTGTTGAATCTCACTCCTGATTAATCCATGTTAAAAATAAATCTAAAACCAACACAAACTAAATTAAACTAAACAAAAGTAGCAAATCGGCTAA
Organism: Protomyctophum parallelum; assembly: GCF_964188405.1. Lineage (NCBI taxonomy): Eukaryota > Metazoa > Chordata > Actinopteri > Myctophiformes > Myctophidae > Protomyctophum > Protomyctophum parallelum. Next base: position 31,849,939 of record NC_139699.1, read on the forward strand.
TCAAAAACTAAAACTAATCAAAACTAAAACTTTTCCTAAACTATAATAACGTTGGTGTTCATTTACCTCTTCTGTCAGGTCCGTTTTTAAAGTGGAGAGTGTCGTACTGCTTCCTCTGGTTGTCCAGTCAAACTAGTTGTTAATTGGGCTGCCTAGACTGGAGGAGAGAAAAGACCATTTGAACACGTGGCGCTTTTTGGAATTTGGAATGATCATAATAGGCTAAACGAGGACAAGAGACTGCGAGAAGTGATTATGACACATCAAGGGGTGCGCCAATGTAGTGGCGGATTCATTGTCTGAGGTTCCCTGTTTGTAATGTCCTTTAGTATGTTATCAGTAGCCTATAATGTCCTGTTTATAATGTCTTTTAGTAGGCCGATGGTCCATCAGTATAATGACCCATTTATAATGTCTTTGTATGGTTTATCAGTAATGTCCTTCGGTGTGTATTCATTTGCTTTCGGCTTCGTTCCAATCTTCCTAGCTCTTTCTCTTCCCTCTTCTAAGATCCAGTTACTGGAGGAGATTAGAGAAAATATAGTTAGTGGGGCTATAGGGGGATGAAAGTAGTACAGTGTTTTTGTTCATTACTTTTAGGCATTAGGCCTATATACTTAAACATAATTGCATTTTAGATTATTCTTAGGTTTTTGTTTTGCAGTATACCTTTCGTGCGTAGGATTAATGTACAGGTACAACGGGTACTCTGACAACAGGTAAAACAGGTCTGCATAACTGGGGCGGGGGGTGGATTTCTAACTTGCATCATTCCTGAGTCAACTTCAGTGTGTCTGTCCTTCCAGCCCTCACCAATCTCAGCTCCCACAGCGTCCCACAGCGGGAATCCATCCCAGGACCATCTAGCTGCCGTGTTGTTTTCATACATTTAATTTTGACGATGACAATCAACTTGCGCAATAAAGATTCAGAGGTCACCGATATCAATGAATACAAGAACGGTTGGTACAACTACCTAGTCGGACACGGTCAAATCCGGGCGACCTCAGAGTGGTCACCACCAGGTATTCCTAAACGTAACTTCAGTAAAACTATGCCTAAACCTAACCTTATTCCTTAACGTTACCTCTGTAAAAATATGCCTAAACCTAAACTAAGGGCAGATTCACGCTATGGTCCCAGGTGCGCACTTGGGAACACTTGGCAGATGTGGTAGTGTGAATGGTGCGTACTGTTCCCGAGAGAGGATCACCCAACTGTTCCGGGGACCACATGGAGGTAATCTCGGGAGAGTCGGGACCGAAGTGTACTTGGATACGGATCACTGCAATGTGAAAGCATTGAATACAGTTGAATGAAGTGTGCAGAAGAATCAAGGCCAATGTGAATCATGGCCAGCAGGGACCAGGCAATCGTATCCGGGAACAGTTTGAATTAAATGGATCAAAAGAGAGAAAAAAGATCCAACTTGGTTGTTGTATTGTCTGTTCTGCACGGTTACCATATCACTGTAACATGAACACAGATTAAACAGGAGGTTAAAATGAAGTACCAGGACCATAGGAATGAATTGGCAGATTCTGCTTTGTATGCATTTGTCTTAATTCCTAAACGCATGATTTTGAATGGAATTTCTCCCTTAGACTGCACAGAAGCAACAGATAAAGACGATCGTCAATATTTGGAATTATATCGTTGCCAGATTTCTATATAAGTAACCCATGTTCCACATCGCTTTCACATGTATGTACACCATTCACATGTATGTACACAACACATTCACATGTATGTACACAACACATTCACATGTATGTACACAACACATTCACATGTATGTACACAACACATTCACACGTAACTGAAACGGGACGGAACCCCTCAACGCTGCACAAAAACAACAGAGCAGATTCCCATGCACTGAATGCGCCTCTGCATGCGTTTTGTGCACTGCATACGCATGCACGCACACACACATACATGTATGTGTGAGAGAGGTGGAGTTCAGGCTGTTTCTATAGAGCGAGAGCAAACAGTCCATAAAGGGGCCCTGCTACTCTTCTATTTCAATGTAAATGAGTCTGACTCTGTTAGGGGGTTAAAGAACTCTCTAGGGGCCTGGCGGCCAGCACCGCTTGGGTCACACATGCACATGGGCACACAAACACACACACACACACACACACACACACACACACACACACACACACACACACACACACACACACACACACACACACACACCCTCACACACAGAGGCCCAGATAAAGAGCTCAGAGTGGCTGTCAGAGTGTCAGATCCCATTAGGCCAAAGGCTGTGTGTGTGTGTGTGTGTGTGTGTGTGTGTGTGTGTGTGTGTGTGTGTGTGTGTGTGTGTGTGTGTGTGTGTGTGTGTGTGTGTGTGTGTGTGTGTGTGTGTGTGTGCGTGCGTGCGTGCGTGCGTGCGTGCGTGCGTGCGTGCGTGCGTGCGTGCGTGCGTGCGTGCGTGCGTGCGTGCGTGCGTGCGTGCGTGCGTGCGTGCGTACTATTTTTGCATTTCATTCAACATGCGACACTCTTCTCACACACATCCTACCAGAGCTGCCCCGCCTGGCTGACATGCTGTTTCAGACAAGACACACAAAAGACAACGGACCGCGCCTGAAAAGACAAACATCTCCTACATTTCCTACATGGCACACGGTGGGGGGATAGGCAGGAAACAAAACACGCGCTAAACCATTCTAGATGAGCAGAGGTTGCACTCTAAACTGCCGCAGAGCCATCGCAAAGGATCCCTAAACTCAATTAACATACAAAAAAAACTACTTCTGACTTGCTTTTGCTTGAGCACTGTGGTTCTGGGGGAGGAACACACAAATCAAAGTATAGTGTTGAGAGTGTAAAAAGGGTCAATTTATAGGCTAGCTATAGCCTATAGCCTATGTACTTTTAGGAGTATGGCCGTGCAAAGTGCAAACGGAATTAACCTGCATTTCCAGTTCTTTCAAGTTAATTCACGGAGTGATTCGCCCAATGGTGCTCTCGCATAGGGCGAATCACTCTGCTAATTTCAGTGGGGTTACTAAAGTAACCTCGAGTTTCTATTCGTCGTAAAGTTTATTTTGCCATCAACACATTGGTGTAATGTATTAACAGTTTGACTGTTTTACACGCTTAACCCGCATTTTAATCAACCCCCCTTCACTGCCGAGATTGTTGTATTACCTTTAGAGCATACGCTGAATTATTTGGGCTTTTAATCCGTGAAAATCGAGCGAAAAAAGCTTCCCCCATTTGTTATGAACGACCGCACCACCCGCCATCTTGGTACACCCGGAAGACGCAGCACAGGAGCCTCCTCCATGAGGCGTTGAACCCCATTCGTTTGCATTGGCCTCAATTTCCCAGAAGCCCTAGCAGCCCACAGCATGTGACGATTTCCGGTTTCGTCATCAAAACAAATGCATCTACTCTCTATCTCCGCGGCGAAGATGGATTTTCTTTTTATTTATTACATTACGGCGGATTAAACACATAAAACAAAAGGCGGGTCTGTCGTGTATGGCAGCGACAATAACCTGGAGTAATCCATTCCTGGCATGGAAACTGTTTTAATATAACCACAGGAGAGTGCAGTAGAAAAACAACAGAAACAGGGAAGGTGTTGGGATGAAAGGAGAGGGAGGATTGTGGAGGAAAGGAAATATGGAGAGATTGACTGATTCTCAGAGAGTCAGCGCAACCCCTCCAGTGACCTCCATAATTAGTAGCATGTAGCCTCGGCCTTCCGTGGCTGGCCAGTTGGAAATACTGGCAGGATGGAGGGTCTTGGATACACAGCCGAGAGAATAAGAGCACTGATTTCATTTCTTTCCACAGAGCGTGGAAGGGAGAGGGAACGTGTGGTTACGTGGTAACCTATGTTCTCTGAGTGAAGAGACTATCTCTCCACCCAACATATTTCATATGTATGGGGAATGTCCCCACCTCACTTGTGACGTGGATACCTCTTTAAGACACACCAGTGCACTGGCACGCACGGGTATATAAGGCCCAGGTGGTGCGTGATTACACTGGTTTACTTGATCGACACCGCTTCTGAGCGACATCGAGGTGGAGAGATAGTCTCTTCACTCAGAGAACATAGGTTACCACGTAACCACACGTTCTCTATCGTATCAGAGACTATCTCTCCACCCAACATATTTCATATGTATGGGGAACTCTGTAAGACACCTCGTGAGGAAGCGAAGCAGTCCCAGAACCCCAAAGACAACACCAGTGGGCTTCGACCCAGCACCTACTGAATTTGGAATGATTCATCATGTATGTTCAATGTAATGTATTTACAACCCCTGGAACGGCCGGACAGCCAGACGCCATCCGCCGCCAAATGCTCAGGCGCTAGGCGCCACCCAGAGCCCGGCCCTGCAAGACGCTAAGGCCAGAGACCACAGGGGTGAAGGGCCGCCCAAGCCAGCCCACTAGACGCAAGGCTGGCTTGACTGGTGAAGGTGACAATGACACCCACCGCTGAGTAGCATGCGAGACCAACTCCCCGAAGGGAGCGAATGCTGCATGTTCAGCCGGTATAACCGGGTGAATGTACATTAGACGGAGTAGACTATGTCGCCGCTGTGCAGGTCTGTCAGAGACGCACCTTTCCACAGCGTCCCCAGGTGGAGTGTGCCTGCCCTCCAGGCGGCACTGGTACTCCTACCTGTTTGTGTGCTGGATAACCTCTGTGATCCATGCACTCTCACTTGAAGCACTCAAAGAGCTGGTTCGTTACTCTGTGGGCCTTGTGTGGCCCTGGCATACGAATCTAATGCTCCAATAGGGCAGAGTGAGGACCGACTCCGTCTCTGTATGTCTACTGTCTGTATGACGATGGTAGGACAGAGCTCAATCACCTGATTGAGACGTGCCCTTTTGAAAACATTGGGGAGAAAGGCCGGTTTGGGGCAAGACTATACCATCATCCGGCATAGGCCTGCAGAGCTCATTATGGATTGACAGAGCTCGCAACTCCCCCATTTCTCCTTGCAGATGTGACACCGACAAGACTGCTGTCTTGAGCATGTCACGCTCACTGACTAAAGGTCGTAGAGCCTCCGGAGCTAACCCCAGATGGGCCTGATTGGGTCCCTAACCTGAGCTCCTCTGGGCCTCAGGGCACCCTTCAGGAAATGCTCTTCCTTTCTTTGTAACGAGGTTACTGCAGTCTGCAGGGCCTGCGCTCCCGCTCAAGTCAGCCTGCCGAACACTCGGTCAGCTGACTGTTGAAGCCCTGTTCTCTGAACCGGAATGATCCTTATGTCACATCACGGTTTTACAAGTAAAAAGTGGATGGCCTTCGTTTTTGTGCATAGTTCCCATCGCGTTTATGCTGCGGAGCTAAGCACACACCCAGTGAGAAGGGTGCTGGATGCCACACTGATACCACATAATGGTAGAACCTGATAAATGCTGACAGCATCGATCAAGAGGCTGTCCCACAAAACTCAGATTGGAGGGCATCTCGCCGTAAACCCATGCGGCAGCGAGGCCTTGTGTGGAATGTGCACATGTTCCCGTTGGGGCTGGCCTGCCTGCCCACCTATATGCCTGCTGGATTGTTTCACAAGCCAATGAGTGAAGTCCAGTCTTGGAGACTATCTGCCTAAGACAGTTAGGCCCATTTACCCTGCTCCACCACCCTGCTTATAGGAGGGTGGGAAGGGTGAAAATCAATAGACTGACTGGCTCACACTCTGATCAGGCCGTAGGCAAAATGCAGGGATTGATGGCGACAACACCTAAGCATTGCCATGTAGGAAGCGGCAGCACCCCTCACTGACAGAGACATTCTTGTGGCTGACACTGCAGTGCTAACAGCAAGAATGCTGTCCTGTGAGAAGCCATTGCAGCCCAAGTCTCCACGGGCTTAATTGGCTCATGCCGTAAGGCAGACAATACCACTCCCCGAGGAGGGACTGCTGGCCTATTGTGTGAGGGATGAACGGTATGAGGACCAACTGGGTGACTATTGTGTCGCCCTTGTGTGAGACAGCGGCCCGCCATGTTGCCAGATCCCTGGCCTAGCCACACGATTACCTCTGGATGAGGAGGGAGCTCAACCGGTCTCCAACACACAGAATTACACCCAGGTGTTTAAACGGCCATGCCGTAATACAACCTTATGGTGGTTCTGCTCACCCCTGACAGTCTCGTCACATTCTGCTGTGTGAACAGCAGTGTGAATTCGCTGGAACAACGTGGAACGTGTAAACTGACGCTGTCAACGATACGCCCACGTAGTGCATGACTGTGAATGACAGATAATGCACTGGCTGCATGTTCAGAAGAGCCGGAGGCACAAAGTGCACCATGATTGCCCTCAGCCCTAAGGGGCGGAGGCACAACCTGAGGGTGGCCCGACTCACTAGAGCAAGGGACAGAGTCCCTGCTTTGCCCTCTAACACATGCCGAGGAGCGCTGCGGACTGTGAGAGTTGACGCCTGCAAGGCCTCTTGTTGAGGTGCCGGCCTAGGTGCCCAAAGTGCTGCAGGTGCCTGGCCACGTTGTTGTGGCACTGCACCTCTGAGCGAGCACACACCATTCAGTTATCCAATTTAGGATGCAAAGGCCCTCCCGCCAAGGACTATGTCCAATCGGGGGGCTAGACATATGCCGAATGGGAGGACACGGGACTCGAAGGTTCTGTCATCTAAGACAAGCCGGTCAGTGCGTCAGACCCGGGATCTGAGAATAAGCATCCCCGGTCGAGCATGGCAAGCCAGTCGCCTTGGAGGATGGCCTGTAAGACCCTCAGCCCTTCCTTGCCGGGAGTGCTGTAAGCAGCACCCCACCCTCCCGAAGACATAGTGGAACCCACCCAGGGGTCCACCTGAATTGTCTTCCAGGACAACCGCTGTCCCGAGAGACAGCGGGTGGGGTCTGGGGCCTTAACTGTCAGGACTGAGGTATGGGCTTAGCCCGCCGAGCACATTTTAGCCATACCCTGCCGGTTGGCCTGTAACCGGACCCGTAGGTCCCTGGAACTGCCAAACCTGACTGGGGTTGCACAGCCTGAGGGGTGACCGAGGCAGGCTACTCATGGCCTTGCCGGAGCATTCCTGCACCTCCTGTGCACCTCCACAGCCTCCTTAGGATGCTGTAGCAAAGCACTGGCCTTTTGGCCAAACATGGCCGGTGGCTCAATAGGCAGCGTGGGGGAGCTTGTCCTCCTATCGCAGCTTGGCCTGGGGCTGCCACAGACGGCACCTCACCAAAGGGCATCAATAGCATGCCTGCTGCCACTGCCTGGGGAGCCTGAAAGCCAGTCGCTGCAGCTCCTCAATAAGGTCCGGGCCCTAATGGTCACATAAGTGCCACATATAAGCCGGTGCTGAAGCAGTGACAGAATAACCCTGTGTTGACTAGCTGTGCCTAGATAGCCATAGTGCATTCTCGGGATGAGAAGGAGCTTACTTTGTGGTTTCGAACCGGTAACCGGATTATACCATGCAAGTTTACACCTATAGGTGCGTGAACGGCCTTGCCGTGATACACCGTACAGAGTATTCCGCCCGACAGCCGCGGCACACTCGAGTTGCCAACATTGGCGAAACTACATCACGGACGCGTGAGCTGACACGGTCAGCAATACGCCGTATATACAGTAGTGTGCAAATGGCTGTGATTTCAGGGCTTGCTCCTGGCAGACTCAGCACGTCCTATACCCTGTATAGTGCGCTACTACACCTGAACGCGGAAAGCTGACTGCCACGGCAGCCATACGCTCATCCTGTCTATGACAGAACCCACGGTTCGGAGGATGAGCTTGCTCCGTGGCGTCCCCCGTCGCACGGGTTCTACCACGCAGTCTACACCGGAGTGCGTGAACGGCTTTAGCCGCAATACACTCAAGTGAGCTCTCTCTCACGAGGCGAGGCAAAAACACGGCACTACAGATGCGGAAGTCGCCCCAGCGACAATACGCCTGTATAGTGCGTTTTAATGCTATAGCCTGGCCGGGCTGTTGTTTTGATTGATTGATTTACTGATTTACTAACAGCTTGCAGAATTACAGTACATTTCGAGTACAACTCAATACAAATACTGTTAACAGAGAGTGGGCGATACCATAAAGCATTACACTTGTTTACAATAGGGCCCACCATCTTCAATTCATCAAAACATTTAGAGACGTACGAATATACACAACTATATTCACTGCGCACTCGCAGGTCCCCTCCAGCCCACAGAATATGCAGCATGGATGCGTGAATTGACGCCATGCCAATAATACACCCATATAGTGCGTTGTATTCCACTGCCTTTAAGGATTACCGGGCCACTGGTCCTGTCTGTGTCACTGCACTCAGATCGACAGACAGGCTACACCACAGGAGCGTAAACTGGCGCCCCGCCAGCAATACCCCTGTATAGTGTGTTATATGGCCGTCGGATTCCTTCATTCCTCCTAGCCTCAACTGGCAAGAGGAAGAAAAACATACAGGAGTCAGGATCTTCATGAGCTGCTATCAGCATGACCAGGGAACCCACAGGTCACCCACTGGTCATGGCCATCCTCTGTGGGCATATGTGCCCCACGCAGCCCCAGAGAAACCCCTGCTGTTTCCATTTAATTCAATACCTATATACACTATTATTTTAATATGTTATATTAAATATATACAAATTTAATTGCTTAAACATGCTAAAAAAACGGGGAGTATAGTAATGTGCTTGAGAAGTGAGGGCACAATTTACCCTATGTGCAATTTACACTGCTGTCTCTCAGTCACATATTGATATTCATGTGTTGTTTTTTTTTTTTTTTTTTCGGTAACATGTTTCATGTGGACCCCAAAGACTAGCTGACTGCCATGGCATCAGCTAATGGGGATCTTTCCAAATAGAAAAATAACTAAACAACAGCCAGCTGAGTTCTATAGTCTCTCTCTCTCTCTCTCTGGAGGAGGTTGCACCTGAATTTCCTAGCTGCACTGAGACACAGAGTGTTTGAGTTGGAGACAAACACTCTGCTCCAAACGTTTTGCATTATATAGTGTATATACGTATAAGTTTGGTCCACTAGAACAGGGATTTATGAGAGTCTCCCTCGACTTTCCAGGCAACAATTTACCCTACGATATATCACCGTGCACTGGAGACCAAACTTTGTTTGTTGTGGAATTAGCTCGTCCTGTCTATGACTGACAGGACCCACGGTTCGGAGGATAAGCTTGCTCCGTGGCTTCCCCCGTCCGTACGGGTTCTACCACGCAGTCTACACCAGGGTGTGTGAACGGCTTTAGCCGCAATACACCCCAGGGAGCTCTGTCTCTCACGAGGCGAAGCAAAAGAACACAGCACCAAAGACGCGGAAGCCGCCCCAGCGACAATACGCCTGTATACTATACACTAGTGTATAGTGTGCTGTGTTAAATGATAAGCCTATAGCGGGGCTGATGTTTCGCTGCGCTAAACGCAGGTCCACTCCAGCCCACGGAATATGCATCACGGATGCGTTAACTGACACCAAGCCAGTGATACAAACGTATAGTGCGATTATTCCACTGCTTTACAGGATTACAGAGCCAATGATCCTATAGCGGGGCTGATGTTTCGCTGCGCCAACCGCAGGTCCACTCCAGCCCACGGAATATGCATCACGGATGCGTTAACTGACACCAAGCCAGTGATACAAACGTATAGTGCGATTATTCCGCTGCTTTACAGGATTACAGAGCCAATGGTCCTGTCTGTGTCCCTGCCCACAGGTCGACAGACAGGCTACACCACAGGACGCGTAAACTAACACTATGTCAGCAATACGCCTGTAACGGTGTTTTGGCTGGTGTTACCCTGTTTTTGTTTGCTATACCTACAAACGAGCTGTGTGACAGCAATCCAGAGAGGAGCGATCCACGCCAGCTCTCTAACCTGCCTCCAGCAGTGGATTAATCCGGCTGCCAGAACTCGTGAGTAGTTGCTTTTCAAAAAGTCTAAAAAATGCAGTTATTGTTGATAACTTGCTCTGCACTTCCGTTGAGGAGACCACGTCTTGGACTGCTCGGTGGAGATCAAAAAAGCAGTGTAATCACGCACCACCTGGGCCTTATATACCCGTGCGTGCCAGTGCACTGGTGTGTCTTAAAGAGGTATCCACGTCACAAGTGAGGTGGGGACATTCCCCATACATATGAAATATGTTGGGTGGAGAGATAGTCTCTGATACGATAGAGAACAGTCTAAGCTCAGACAACCTAACCAGAATCAGCACGTTGTATGCTAATACCATACTGTGCAATTCCCTGACTCAGACAGGTGTGAGTCAGTGGATGTCGCTGCCTATAGGGTACCGCTGCAGTCGGAATTGTTGCTTATTCCCGACTAATCAAAAGGTTTTGCTGCTGGAATGCTTTGAAGTTTGATCCTGTTGCTTTGTCATATCGCGTTCTCCGCTTTGATCCCTGTGTTTTATGAGTTTGTCCCTCCTTTTTCTCCATCATCGTCTGCCACATCAGGAGCATAGGCTGACAGCTGCAGCCCAAAAAAAACTGTTATCTAAAGAAGGAAAAAAAGCATCCTTCACTGAGGGAAACTCCAGGCACCGCAGAACACTCATGTGTTGCTCACACACTGCTCCGTCTACCTCTCCTGCCTAATCACTCCTTCTGTTTTAAGGCTTGAAACCACAGCCCAGACCCCCGCAGGCGAGAGTGTGAGTCACAAACATTGGAGTCTCTTTCTCAAACACGCACGCACGCACGCACGCACGCACGCACGCACGCACATACACACACACACACACACACACACACACACACACACACACACACACACACACACACACACACACACACACACACACACACACACTACAGGGTGCTCATTACCCGGTTCACTTTTCACCCAGATGTATCTCCGAAGTCTCAGAAATTGGCCATGCATCATGGCTCTGCATGGAAGCGCAGGCTCAGACTGGTTGGTGTCGCACACTTGCATGCACACACGGACGCGCACACGCGCGCTCGTGCGCACACACACACACACACACACACACACACACACACACACAGGAGCAGACACATTCAAGACACATAGGAATGTGCACGAGCACACATATATAGACATTCATTATAGAGATGGCATTGCCCACACAGGGTGTACGACTGTACGTGTATCCATAATTCCATATCAGGACTTTGCAGGTGGAACGCATCGAGCAGCTGGGGACTGAATCCAAGCCGCAAAGGTTTGTCCATGTGGACTGACAACTGCATAAGAACACAGTATTATAAAATCCTGGTAAATATTGTTGCAGGAAACATTATCCAACTACAATGCTGCTGGCAGCTGCTCACTGGAAATCCTAAAATGTGGTAATCGTATTGTGTCCAGCATATACGGTGACAGACTTTAAAAAACCAAACCAGGATCCTTAAATGAACGTGAATGTTCATGGACACGCATTATGGGGCACATATACGTTGATTCATGTAGGCTATGCGCGCGCACCCCACTGTGCAATAGTCGGCTATTAGCCGTCATTCTAGGAGCTGGCCTGTTCTGACATCACAGTGATATATTTGGGAATGCCTGACAAAGATCTCCATATATGGCCATAAAAGGGACACAGACATAACATGCATGGCCCAAAGTGGGGCATTCATTTCCAACTTGCATCGTTCCAAGTAGGCCAGTGCCCAACGGGCACCACTTTAGTGTACTTAAAGTATCAAAAGTAGAAAGTACTCTTTATGCAGAATGTCTCATTTCAAGATTTCATGTCAAGAAATGAAATTGGCTATTTTCAAATGGACGATATATAGGTCTGAAGTGGTGAATGTGTGTTTTGTAATAATAATCAAACTCTACAAAATAACTAGTAACTAAAGCTGTCAATTAAATGTAGTGGAGTAACGGTACAATTTTGGATCCAAGATGTAGTGGAGTAGAAGTAAAAGTATTGGAAATTGGAAATACTCAAGTAAAGTACAAATACCTCAGTCAAAATTGTACTTAACTACAGTATTTAAGTAGGCCTAAATGCAGTTACAGAAAACAGCGATAATGTGGTAGTACTTGATGAATACCTGCATTTTAGTGTTTGAGATATATATTTGTCAGGACTCGGGACATCCATTTAGAGACTGTGACAATTCCGGTCACACCAGGACATATCTGGTATTTTAGAACTTTGGATTTATGCCCACTGAGTTGAGTCTGCACTACTGTATCATTCTGAAGGAGTAATTGGAGGTACAGAAAAGCCCCACACAAGCAGCCCCTAGAGACTATGCTGCTCCTTACACTCTGTAAATTGGCTGGCGTTTAGGGGAAAAGCCACTGGGTCATGAAAATATAACTGGTTCATCCTGAAATCTCCCTTTGATCATGATATACAGTACCTAATACTATGAGATATCATACCGGTATGTGAGAATGTCACATTTTGGCCCGAGGGTAGTGCTAGAGCAGGGGTGCCCAAAAGGTAGATCGTGATCTACCAGTATATCACAAAGGCGTGCAGGTAGATCACATGATATGGCCCTAAAACACAAATTAATCCATTCTGACCTGAGATCAGATTCTAAAAATGTCTTCTACATCCTGACGGTTTTCTGAAAAAGCTATGTTTCTATGTCAGTCGTGAAACTCGTAAAAGAGAGAAAGCGAGAGAGAAAATGTGTGTGTCCATCGCACAGTGACTGGACAACAGAAATAGATTGTTTTTCTGTAATCTTCTTAACTTGTTCCCCCTGTCATGATGGCAATGATATTGCATATTTTCATAGCCTGCGTCCCTGATACACAATTAGTCAATCATACTGCATAACTAATGTATTAGGGCCAGTAACATAATGCACATAGGGTGTTCCATCATACCAGTAGTTGAGGGTGGCATAGTGGAACCATTGGGATGTAGATATAATTTTCATTTATGCTACTTTATGTAGTTGCCCACCATGGCAACCATCATTTATTCATTTGTTTATATATTTAGTACAGTTGAAACTACATTTCTGAATACTAGTGTATGAATTTATGTTACAGTGAGTGCTTTATATGGTATTGGTTATTATCCATTTGGACTGTGTGGCAAACTGCCGGGACAAACTTCAGGGAAACATAAAACGTGAATGTTAGTTTGTCATAAGCTACTTTTATATCCCACTCTCACTCTCTCTCTCTCTCTCTCTCTCTCTCTCTCTCTCTCTCTCTCTTTCTCACCTCAGTTACCTGTGGTCAGGTGAACCAGCGAATCCCATAATATGTGACATTGGACAATCAACAGTCACCTTGTTGACTAAGTTGTAGGCTACTGTATGCCTATCAACTGTATTGTTTTTAAGAAATGACCGAAATAAAATAAACTAACTAACTAAACTAACTAACAGTGAATAATGAAGAATCCAAGATCTACAGATAATATACGCTTGTCGCTGTGGTTAAGCATCCCTCCTGTCTCCTTCCTTTGTTGTAGGTAGCACAAAAGCCTATTTGAGTTGAGAGTATTCTCTTGGAAGACTGTAATTTCACGCTACAGTGACGTTCTTTTGCATATAGGCCATGCATTTCCATTTTAATGTATAGGCATTTTATATACCTATGTTATCGTTTTGTACCTGTAGACCCCAGTCTATTTTATTTCTGTGGTACTTCCATCCCTAGCATCTCTATTCTGGGGGGAACATTCAGCTTGTTGATCGCCAATTTCCGTGAAGATATTTAGTGTAGCCCATGGGAATGCGATCGGGAATACAGTCAACTAGCTGGCATATGGTGTAATGCCCTGCTCAGTGCTCACACATAATCAGAAACATTTGGGGTTGGGGACGTCCTTCTCGACAATCGGGTGGGCGGTTCAAAGATCCAATCTTAAGCCTCCCGATTTACACATAGAAGATCGGAGCCACCCTGATCATTTTCAGATATGTTCAATATTTATCTGGATGATTACATCACTGCTGTCCAAGTATGATGGCGGGAGATATGTGTTCAGTGACAGAGAGGATGTTTGACACTGCGTGACTGGTCGAAACAACCTGTGGTGCACTGGACAGTTAGCTGAGCCTTGTTGATATGTTGCAAGAACACGACTGTGTCTAACATGTTTTGTCCTCCCAGACATATCAGAACTGTTTGTCAGTTGCCATTGCAAGTTTAACACACTTGGTTATTTGCATCTCTTTCCGCTGTTATCTAAGAATGTCAAGGTGCTGTGTTGCTCCAGCAAGCCGAATAATCGTAATAAAATCCTGTTATGTGTATTATGTGCATGTTTACGATGATGTTATAGGGGAATGGACGAGAGTGTGTGATGCGACCAGATTTCCAATCGCTGACATTTTGCAGTAAGACAGTCTGGACCCGATTCAACTTGATGAATCGGCTCCCAACGATGTTACTCTAGTCTACAGGCAGGCTGTCATAAACTGTCATAAACTGATTATAGGGTTATAAGAATCAAATGCTGCGTTAATTATCCATCTCTCCATCTGTTTGGTAGCGGCCCCTGTCTTCCCCTATCCTCCAGGCCCTGCACCGTCCCACTGTGCCAGCCCATCACTAAACGGCACTGACACAATGCATGTTGTTCCCACTATTTGGCTGCCACAACAAGGACAGGCCAGCACAAAGGCTTCTATTCAGCACTGCTTGCAACAAGGGCATGGCTGATGGTGATGTGAGCAAGAGACTAGAGTCAGCAACATCTGCCTCTTAGCAAAATCAGAAAAAGGGCACTGGGAAGGGAATGCATTTTCACCCGACAACAGCCCTGCCTATATGAAGTAGGTGATTATTTGGAGAACCGCTGTCAAGGGCTGCTTTCTCATCTCCATATATACCCATAGTGGTGGTGATGATACAGCAGGATGCATATATTGAATGCCATCAATGCATTGAAAAGGATAAAATGACGTTTAATCAGAGCATTGAATGCTCTCAGTAGCCGTGTACTGACTACTGACCTACCGAGATCTCAGTCGGCTGCATTCTGTGCAGTTGATCACGGCTACCAACGACGACGCGCATTGTCAATTGACTACGTGGCCTGTTATGACTTATATGTGTTTAGGGGACTTACGTGGCCGGTTAAAACTGATATGAGGTTATATAGGGGATTTACGTGGCTACGGTAAGACTGAGGTTATAGCCTAGGAGACAACCCAAGTCCCTGTTTCTACACAAAACAGGAGGTGGTGCCCTCAGAGGCAAAAACAACGTTTTCTTTGTAGATCGTAGTTCCCGAATCCCACTCCAGATTGGACCACCAGGCATTACCTTGTGTTCGGAGGAAACAAAGCGGACAGGGAAGTTGCTGCACAAACTACTCCTTTAGGAGTTTGTCAGAAAGTTGGACTGTGAGGAATAGGAACTCCCGAGTCCTCACTGGCATATTGGAGGACTCAG
This sequence comes from Protomyctophum parallelum, assembly GCF_964188405.1. Taxonomy (NCBI): domain Eukaryota; kingdom Metazoa; phylum Chordata; class Actinopteri; order Myctophiformes; family Myctophidae; genus Protomyctophum; species Protomyctophum parallelum. The sequence goes on from NC_139699.1 coordinate 31,865,290, forward strand.
GAGGCAATACCATCCTTATAAGGCCAAACCGCACCAATGATTGGCCATGCAACTCCTTGCAACATGCAACTACTTGCAACTCCTTGCAACCAGTATCCCCAATGGCAGTTGCAACTCCAGACAACAGTCTTGTCAAGTCTTGTCAAAACTCGACTATTGTAACTCCCTCCTTACTGGCCTACCAGCATGTGCACTTAAGCCTCTCCAGCTGATCCAAAATGCCGCAGCTCGCTTGGTCTTCAACCAGCCAAAATTCTCACATGTCTCCCCCCTGCTCCGCTCCCTCCACTGGCTCCCGGTCGCTGCCCGCACAGAATACAAAACTCTGATGTTGGCATTCAAAGCAACCAAAGGTATGGCTCCCCCATATCTTGCAAGTATGATTGAACCCTACAAACCCTCCCGCGCACTCAGATCAGCCAACGCAGGGAAGCTGGAAGTACCCTCACTAAAAACGTCGGGACAACACTCCACACGTCCCAAACTCTTCTCCCTTCTGGCTCCAAAACTGTGGAATGCACTTCCCATTGCAGTCAGAACTGCAACATCACTCCCAATCTTCCGCCGTAGTCTGAAAACCCACCTTTTCAGACTCCATCATGGCCCATAGCACTTATCCTACCCCCTTAGATAGCATTTCGGTAGACTTAGATAGCATTTGATAGACTTCTAGCATGTTATGTAGACAGCACTATAATTGCATTGTATATAGTCATAGCACGCCATAGTACATATGTATAGCATAGTAGTATAGATATATAGTTTATATGTATAGTCTCATAATATAGATATTCCACTGTTACTTTCTTAGCTTACGCATGTTTCATGATAAATGCTTTTTTGTGATGTATTCCCATGCTTTTTGTTCCTGCTTAATGTAAGTCGCTCTGGATTAAGAGCGTCTGCTAAATGCCTAAATTGTAAATTGTAAATTGTAACTCGTTGGATTAGTGTAGTTGACTTTAAAACTGTTTTGTTGCAACTCCAAGGAGTTGTGACTAGTTGCGAGTATAGTTGCAAGGAGGTGCAACTGGTGTGGTTTGGGCTTTAGGACCAAGTAGCATTATATGAGAATATATCACTTAACCCCCAAAACATTTATAAAAAAAAGATTCATTGGATTCTGGTAGTATTGGTCATGCTAAATAACATACTAAAAGTCTACCAAAATCTACTCCCCAGAAAGCCGCCATTTTCAAGATAGCATCCCAGATGGAGCTTCATGGCTATTTCCCAAAAGTTGCAAAGTATTTTTCAACTGATTCTGGTAAGATGGCGTTCAAAATGGAGCTAACATTCATATAATAATGTAATATAATATATGGGATGCAGGGGCTGTGGCTCCAATACAGATCTCAGACTTCTTGACTCGTGAGTCATCTATGACATATAATGAAGTATGACTCAAAATGTGGGCAAAGTTTCAGTCCGATCTGACCTCTCCTGCGCACACGTGCACACGCACACACAACCCACGATCGCTTTTCTACTGTCTCTACTCTAACTTATTATTCATTGATCGCATTCAATCTCCTTAGTCAACAAACTAGAAGAAGGAAAAGTAATATGCTGTAATTTAGAACAGTGATTACATTAACGACACCTGGGTGAAGAGAGGTGGCAGGTGGGGGAGTCAGACATGGGGGGGGGGGGCAGTGAAAGGGAGGACTTGATTTAACATGAGAGTAGAAAAGAGAGGGGGAGGGAGGGGGTGTGTGCGTGCATGCGCATGCATGCATGCGTGTGAGTGTGTGCGTGTGTAAGATTCAGAGAGACAGAGTTGACTAGAGAAAGGGGGAGTGAGGAATAGGAGAGATAGATAGATCGGGGAAGCCTTTATTTAACATGCAGGATACCACTTGACTGTAGCCCTAGGTAGGAGTGAAACAGCGCGACGCTGCTTCAGTGCTGCATGCATCCAGCAGGAAAAGTGCAGAGGAAGCGTTTTCCATCTAATGGAAGCCATTAATTATCCTACAACACCCATATACTTCATAGTCATCACTATCCCCGGTTAAAACCAGTAGAAGGGAATAGCTCGAGCAGGAGATTAGGTGCTTTTTTCCCCCTGTCACACTGAGTCTCTACACACAATAAAATGTCCATTTGTAACTCTGTATAGAGCGTACAAATGTGTACTACAAACCTGTAACACTCAGGCCTTTTCTGTGTGTATATCAGTACAGTGACAGTCCTGAGCTGCCGTCTGATATTATCAACAGACGAATGGGCAGGCGGGTCAAGGGTCAAGTCTAGCGCGCTTGTTTTGACTCTCAGGCTCAATGCGTGCTCTGCTCTCTGTTTCCTGTCCTCTAATCTCTGCCGGCTGCAACAGTGTGTGCATGTTTGAGCCTGTTTAACGGAGAGAGAAAGAGAGAGAAAGAGAGAGAGAGATAGAGAGAGAGAGAGAGTATAGGTGTGTAATGTGTGTGTCATGTGAAAGTGGATGTATATAAATATACAGTGCGTGTGTGTGTGCGTGCCTGCCTGCATGCATGCGTGTACAAGCATGCACCCTCCCTCATGCCATTATTGGCATCAAGCCTGCAAAGCCTAATGACTTTACCAGGGTCTTAAACATTTCAATACAGCATGGGAAATATAAAACTCTCCCTGTCTCTACCGTGACAGGTGGCATCAAGCAGAATCACAGGGAGAAATCTATCAAAATATTTATTTGGTGCAACGTGAAGGCGAAATCAATGCAATAACTACAGAGCACTTAATAGACTTCCATTAAAACGGTCTCTAAAAGCCACAGGGAAAAATGGCTGCTTTGCTCTGCTTTGCTTCGACGGCCCTCACTGTTTCCACCAGGCAGCCCCTTCTGGCTGAACATGAGCCAGTCCTGACAACTGCTTTATTTAAAGGACACCCGATATGCCTCAAACCCACCCCAACCGCCCTCCATCAGCCAGAGACACACTGGTGGAGGGACAGGTGGAGGAAATAGGTGGAGGAAAGGGGGGGGGGGTCTGACGCCATGGGTAGCACGTCTCAATTCTGTCAACCATGGTCCACTGTCTGTCAGACAGACAGACAGACAGACAGTCTGTCTGTCTGTGTCACATTCCTCTTGCCCTGAGACAGGGAAAGACTTGTGCAGCCCCCTTCCTCCATGTCTCACTCAGCACTACAGCCACGGTCGAGTGGCAAGGCAGAGGGGTTTAATACTGAGCTGTCTGTAAAGTATATATAGTGTCAATGGTATGGGTTGTGTATGTCTGCCAGTCTGCCAGCCCAGAACACAGACCACTGGGCTTATATATGATGGACGGCAGAACTTTAAAAGGCCAGGAGTAAGTGTGGCTCCTCCTCCCTAGCTTATGCACTCATGTCGACGTTTCTCTGTTCCCCTGAGTTGCCGTGAAACAGAAGCCATGCATGTGTGCATGTTGGAGCTGGCCAAAACCTTAAGTGTGGGGGCCTGGGGTGGATGGAAAGTGTTAACTAACCCCGCGACGACTGGCTGGAGAGGCTAGAATGCTCTGCAGCACAGGGCTAAGGAGGAGAGATTCCCCTAGTGGCGTGTGTTAATTAGGCTAACGGCAGTGGGACATGCGGAAGCCTGTCTTGACGGCTGACCTAGAGAGACTGGATTACCTTCTGCAGCTGCTCTCCTCCTTGCTTCCTCTCTTAATACTACCTTTATTAAAGGGACAGGTGACATTAAAGGGGAGTGGTACATATTCGGGCTTGGTCAGGAACCTATGTACCTATGTGAATGGGGGGGATGTCTTTGAGTGCTGTAGTATAAATTACTCTTTGCCTCCCCTTCCCGCTCACTGTTTCATTGCTGTCGGCATTGGCCAATGGGGCGTGTCAAAACCAGAGGAAACGAGCAATTTCGCAAGCCATAGACGTCAAGCAATAAATAAATAAAAATGAGTATATGGACTCATCATTTACCGTCATTTTATTGAAAATCATAAGTCACAATGTTCCTAGAAACGGCTCCCTGTCTGGACAAGCTCGATAAGGACTGAGATGAGTAAAGGTGGAAAAAAGCAAATGGACTCATTACAATGGTGAGGTGCATGGGAGTGTGTATCTGATGAGATAGCGTGTGAAAATGCATACATACCCACACAATGTGTTTTCCTCGGGTTGAAAGCATCTGCATTCATAGACACAGTTGAGTACTCAATGGTGAGAAGGGACCAGTGTGTTCCTATATCGCTATTCTCACTGCTATTCCAACATACTATTAAGGGCTTTCCTTTCAAATCCCAGCACTTACTATTGTCATGCGGGCAAGGCCATTCTTGCCGTTTCCTCTCATGCAAATAAACGCACACACACGCCCTTGCCCCCAGCGGACAACTGTGTGAACACCTGGCCTGGATCTAGAGGCCATTGACATTCCCAAGGCCTGGAAGCTTAAATCCCTCAGATTGGTCCACCTCTGAGGCTAATCAGCATTTATCGTCACTTCCTACAAAGCCCCCCCCCCCCCCAACACACACACACACTCACTCCTACAGCTGGAAATCCAGTACGTACGTACTTGATAGTTGACAAACAAGGCTGCACATGTGGAAACTACACTATGGCATAGCGTAAAATTGTTAAATAAACAGCCTGTCCAGCCTTTTTTTGTCAACTAGTGGCTATGTGTTCAATTTATCCAGTTTAGTTTGCCATATCCCCGATCAATAGAAAAGATGCCATTTGCAGCATTTATGGTGTTTTGCTGACTTGGGATATTTGCTCCCTCACAGCCCGTAGAGAAAGTCCCTGGATAAAGGGCTTTTCCCCTTAAATCCCTGATAGCCTCACCGCTCCCAGGAGGACTTATAGCTGGCCTGACCAGCAGGCTAGCCACCAGGGTGTAGTAGTGACAGGGGTCTCTCAGGCTGGGGGTTTATGGCTAGTGCTGGGATATGGGGGGAGGGGGATAGGTAAATATTTGGACCAGCAAGTTGTAGGCTTAGGGGGGGGGTGTCTCGTTGGAGCCAGGATTAAAGCACATTGTCTGGGGGGGATTCCAGAGGTTTTGAATGTATAGTTGAACACCATATCTGTGAAGGTTACATTCTAGACGCAGAGGTAGACTATCATGAATGGAGACAGTGAGCTCAGTGTGGGTGGATACAGTTGGCTTCGGGCCCCACATATGCCACCCTACAGCTGCCCAAGAAGTCTGTCTGTCTGTGTGTGTGTGTGTGTGTGTGTGTGTGTGTGTGTGTGTGTGTGTGTGTGTGTGTGTGTGTGTGTGTGTGTGTGTGTGTGTGTGTGTGTGTGTGTGTGTGTGTGTGTGTGTGTGTGTGTGTGTGTGTGTGTGTGTGTGTGTGTGTGTGTGCGTGCGTGCGTGCGTGCGTGCGTGCGTGCGTGCGTGCGTGCGTGCGTGCGTGCGTGCGTGCGTGCGTGCGTGCGTGCATGCATGCATGCGAGAGGCCGTGCATGTGTGGCCAGTGTGTGTGTGTGTGTGTAATGCTGTGTGTAATGCTACATCCGGCAGAGGGGTCTGAGCAACAGTTACCTCCCAGGGCCATGCTCATTGCTCCCACACACAGCTGTTCACCATACAGTCAGCATGTCGCAGACCGACACCTGTCTGTGCATGTGTGTGTGTCTGTAGATAGACGAATGAGAGGAGAGAATATTCTCGTACTTATTCTCCACCCCCCAAAAAAACCAAACATTGCATTGTTAGCTGTGTCATTTTCACTGTGAGCAACACTGTCATGGACCAATGTATAAAGTAGGCTTCTATATGGATCTATATGGGATTATGAGGATATTCAGAGACAGCAATGGACCTATCCCTGAGAGCGTGTGAACAGCGCAACCTCTAAACCCCCCCCCCCCCCATTCGCATTCACACCATTACTTCAGCCAGCTTAAATCCACCGCATGTCTACTGCCATCAATATTAAAGTTACATCCTCGCTCTCATAATGTCATCTTTTTCATTAGCACGTCAACTCGTTAATGGAAAGATGACACGGAGTGGGATCACCTGTGCAGTTCACTGCTACGTTTGTGGGGGGCATTCATTACCGGGCCACAATGATGGATTTGACCGGAAAATGCATGGGTTCAGTGTAGTAATGAAGTGCATGGCATGTGGGAGGAAGCATTTATTATCATTATTGGATATAATGGAAATCTGCACCCCTGCTTAATTTATACCCTGCCATACGACACAACGCAATGTGTCGTGACTCGTGAGCTTGTAGATTGCTATTTCGACGAGCAACAAACTATAAATCAGGCTTAATAGGGAGATTCTGCCAACGGCGGGCGAGTGAATTAGAGTTTCAGAGTACCCAGAGAACTGTAACCTATTGAGGTGGCGACATTGTCTTAAGGTGTCAAGGTTGTGGCAATAGCTTATACACAGCTATTTATTTCAGGCACAAGACAGAGGGACAGTCGTGTCAGTGTCAGACCACGTGCAGGGAAATGTGATATACATCTGCCACGTGAGCCCTCTCACACAACTTCGCAGACGACAACATTGGGATAGAAACTGAAATAGGATCAATAAATAATAAGTCAAAATGTCATGTGAGTCCCTCAATCACCAGGCAGTTTAGTTTATATTGTTATGGCAGTCATCACTAGCTGCAAATTACCCACAGCATTGGCTATGAATAGTATTAGCATTCTCATTTCCCCAAGGAAAAACCCTTATTACTACAATCTAGGGGTATCTGTGTTCATTTCATACCTTCCCATGCGTTTCTGTGAGTAAACGCATGTGACAGTCATCAGGATTGTGTCAAAGCAGACTGAATAATTTCCCAAAGTGCCAAATAAGTTATGGCAAAACAAATTTGCTTCTCTCCAGTCTCGAGCAAAATAAATAAATAATGAAGGCTGATGGATCAATGTGCCTAAGCATAGCACAGGTTAGCTCTGGTCCATAGCTCTAATGTCGTTTCATTTAGAGCTATGTTACCGATGACTTCTGGGGCTCGCATAAAAGCAGACCAGCTTCTCGTCTTTAGCGTAAATAAAAAGAACGTTTTTGCTTCTCACCAATACAAAGGTGGGTTGTGTCATTAGAAAGCCCCCACCACAGGACAGGTCAACTCACTTCAAATTGCAGGGGCACTTTCACAACTTTTTGTCTGCATGTCAGAACTGATATGACTATTTGTCACTTATGTGACCTTTGGTTATGCTGAATGAATCGTGTGCAGAGTCAGACGCGTTAGATGGAGTACATTTGATGGATGGCAAGTCATGCCATGTTGAGTATTGAAAATCTACACAGACAATTAAGGTGAACGCATTTCTATCATTGGAGGCTCTAACAAAAATAATGATTGGGCTGAGTTGGGGCTTTAGTACATTAATTTCTTAATGTAGGCTAGATTGGAGGACAAGACCCATCTCGGCAGGATTGCACAGTCAGGTGACAAATGGTGCCCCAGGGCAGGCGAGTGCCAGAAATGGCCTCTTAATCAATCAGGGGTCACCACAGAGGCTCAGTCCTGACTGCCCCCACCCAGAGACGACCATCTGATAGAACACTCAATGCCAGGACGAAAAGCACACAGCCATCCTTGACTGTTACCACCCTGCTGCTACTGCAATTCTCATCATTCTTTCTGCTAAGAAAACTACCATGATCAAAGGCCCCCCGAAAATCAGTTGTACACAGCCAGCCGTCGGTGATAGTGAGGCATCTGCATTAGGCCCGATTCATACTCCTATTTTAGAGCCGAATAAAAGTCGGTTCGGCTCTGTAGAGCCTATAATGTGACGTCATTTTAGGTTCGGGGGGGCGGGTACCGTCCTAAAGTCGGCTCTTCGGTGCTACTGAGAATTTCCGACGAGCCGAAATCATTTCGGCACTACAGCGCCGAAACGGCAGTAAAATAGGAGTATGAATCGGCCCTTAGTCGCTAACCCGACCCTCAAGAACATTCGGTGTCGTGTCGTCTATAGAGTGAGGTTGGGGTGGAGGGGTATTTAGTTTCCATTGCTGATTCCTCCAGACTACTGCCGGATTTATGATCATTGATCGGCACTACAATGTATCGCTTGCAAAAATTAGCACATCTACGAGTTTCAACGTTAGCTTGTAAATGTGTTATTTTTTTGCAAAGGAGTGTATGAACTAAGCTTTTATTCTCCAGCTCCCATCCTAGACCTTCAGCCCATCTGTAGTGATATTTCAGGCAGTAAATTAGGCAGTGACGGTGTCCTTCTCCATGGCAGACTCAGCCTAAAGGCCAAGCCCTCACATGCAACAGGCCCCACCCCTGCACATCCCCTGGGGTTAACCCACACACTGCATGGGACCCAAGGGAGCATAGCAGGCTATGGGACATGCACAGCCCTTCTGTCATGTGTCTAATATCCCACCCCCCATCCAACATGCATATCGCTTGCCTCCCACCATCCATCTCTCCATCCTTTTCTCCCTTAACCCTCTAACATCAAACCTTCATCTGTCCATCTTGACGTTATTCACTGACCTTTTTATTTACCCATCTGTTTCAGTCCTGTTACTACCATATTTGTATAATTATAGACTCAGCATCTATCCACCCACAACTTCCATATTCATACACAAACTGTGGCTTATTTCCAAACATTTTCCAAATGTCCCCTTTAAATGACAGAAAACTGAATGTTGTCCCTTTTCCTGTGTTGTTCCTTTTCACCTCTAAATAAACTAGCTCAGCTTTTATAATCAGAAAGAAAAACAAAATCCTGGAAGGTCTGTGAAGTGTCTACAAACTGTTCTGTGTTTAGATGCAGGAAATTTGTTTTGTTTCACAAAACAAATACAAAGTGTTAAAGTTCACTATTCCACTAAATGCTATTAAAGTGCCATCACATTGACAAACAAACAGCCATCTTGCAGACTCACAGAGGGGGGAGACTAATGAATCCACCCACCTCTGGACATCGTTCCACTCATCCATATATCTGTCCATCCATCCCCACATTCACTACCTATGTGTTTGCCCAAAACTTTGACACATTGATTTATCCCTCTCACAAAATGATAGATGTGCCTGCTGATTCAGTCCTCACAGGACACAGAGTCAATAGACAGACGTAATGCATACAAAAGAGAGGAGAGGCTTCATGAGGAGAAACAGGCAGATAAACAAAAATGGACAAAGGGACCTATCAGGTACTAGACATGCATATGAAAAACGAAAACCTGAGATAAAAAAAAGAGAAGCAGGGGAACACAGACAGACAGAACTCAGAGGGACAGGCAAGAGCCAAAAGACAAGAAGCACAGTTATCAGGCAGATCAGCATCACAAAACCAGTGTTTCCTGTGGAAGCATTCAGATGCAGATCCCACATTTGTAGCTCATAGTGTGAGAGGTGTCAGGAGTGTGTGCATGAGTGGGTGAGCTATGTATCCTCACACATCTGTTAAATTGTCTTTCTAATGGGGTGCAAATGGGACACCACTGTGACTTTGCAGCCCTGGCTGGAATGACCTGACATGACCATTCAAGCCTGTACTTTGCATGCATAAACACTACAGAACACAATGTGGTGGTATGTCATCTAATCTCAATTAATTCAATTCAGTTTAGCATTATTGGCACGAGAAAATATGTAACTTACATTGCCGATTTCAAAGCATCTCCATAAGTCCTGACTCCTGTCATTTGTGTCACACACAAACAAAAAAGGGCAGCCGAAACAACAGCTATATAGATGTAATTTCCTTTTACACAATCCTGATGTGGAAAAGACAAATCTGTGCAGGCGTGCACAGAAAATGTGGATTTAGGCCTACATTTTTGGACAATCTTTTATAAATGGGTGAATCTGTGCTAAAGCAACACTGCAGATAACATCTTGCCCTATAATGAAAACAATCCTAAATAGCATTGTTTTCTTTTACTAAGCAACAATTCTGAAGCTGCTGAAAAGATTTTTACTAGGCACTCAGCTGAGTGGGGGATGGGTTTAAGAGAAGGGGAGCAACACAGGGTCACTCAAGAGAGGTGGGGGCAGCCTTTTCTTTTTTCTCCAGGCACTAGGAATAAAACGCTCTAGCGAGGGAGAGTTGCCAAAAGCCACAGCGAGAGAGGGGGAGGGAGAGAGAGAGAGAGAGAGGGAGAAAGGGAGGGAGGGAGGGGGCGGGGGGATGGAGGAGGGACTGGAGCCAGAGCGCGGCTTATTGGTAGGCTGTGGAGGGCTCTCTTGATGGATTGACTCAGTATGGATCGAATTACACCATTTGCCGTGCATTAGTTTTGTTTTTCTCTCTGCCCAGAGAGAGCGACCCGGGGAGAAGTTGCTTCACTACGAAGACAATTTTGGATTACGGGAAAACAAAAGGATACATTATATCAATTCAAATGAGGTGAGTTTTCGTTGCAGATAATGGCTTACTTTGTTGCACCAAAACAGTTCTTCCAGAGAAACTAAAGGACTGAGGGGTAACAGATTTATTTGAACCACGTCGCTTGGCTTACTATGCACAAGTAATGGTTGTTGGATAAATATAGCTTTGGTCTAAATTCGCGTGTGCTAAAATAGCATATCATACTCATTCAGAATTTGTAAATGATCTAGAAAAAAATATATAGCACTGGCATTGGCGTTTATGATAGAACTACCATTCACCTCACAGCGCCGAAAGAACGGCGCACCCTTAATGTTTATGTTTTGTTTTCCCTCTGGTTTTCCAAAGTTAATAGTAGTTGAAGAAGGGGCTGGTAGTGGTAGATGGGGGGGGGGGGGGTGTTTGATCGCTGTAGTGTAGCGCTTTGAAGATTTCAGTCCCGGAGAGAGAGAGACACAGTGCAGTCAGGGAGTAAGACGCGGCACCTCTCTAGCGATCGGAATTCATTTCTGTGCGCAACTGGATAAGAAAAGTGGGGACAAATGGAACATGAAAATTGAAGGAATTTTAAAGACTGGTTGTTTTCTCCTTAAATGGATTACAAAGGGAATATAACCTGCATTTGGATCGCCCTACCCATGAATACATTTGGACACTCAAGGTAGGTGTCTACGCCGTGCAATTGTTGGATAAAGTGTGTAAATGCTTGTTTTGTTATTTCTCTCGCTTTTCTCCCAGTCTTTGAATAACCCGATGATTCGTTTTTGTGTACATTTAAAAGCCACGGATTTCACGAAAACCTATTGGCTGGCTGTTATTATTTCTACTATGATACTTTTTGAAAGACTCATAGATGGGATAGAATATTAGAAAAAGAAAATCAAAGTGAAAGATTTATGGCGAGCTGCATAAGACTATGCAATTAAACCAAAGCACACGCGTCGATGGTGAGTCAAGTCTAATTATTCACTGGAGTGGCTCTCTGACTGTCAAAATCTTTTGTGCAGACATTTGTGCTGTTTCTTTGTACTGCGTTATTTCGCAATAGCCTATATTTGTGTTTTCTCGTTAACTAGCACCACAGCTGTGTCAACTGGCCAAAAAAATGCAGGTCACTATACAAGGCTACTATACAAGTTTGAGAAATGTGTGCTTCACTTCAGCAAAGCAGTCAGTCCAGTCACTGGCCCCAGTCAGCAGCACAGCCACAAACACATTGATATGATCTCAGTCATAGCACACATCATAGTAACATTACACGGCAGTACTAGTAGTAGCTACGACGTGAAGGTCGAACCGATTCCATCACTTAAAAGGATGTTGTCGACTGATTATTTCTGTAAACTTTAAAGCACGGTTTCTCTCTTAATTCTGTTGAATTCCACAACGTTGTTGTATGTATATTTATTTGGTAATTGGCTGGAGGGATGCGCAGCGCACGCACGGAAGCTTTTGGAGGAAGATCACAGAAAGCGATGGAAGGTTTCCTCCTCCAGCCCAGCCCCATGTGCATGCATTAGTGGCGGAGGCAATTGAACGCATCAACGCAGCGCCATCGCTGTTGTCACTCTGCTGCTGCGTCTTTTGTTGTCTTTTGTAATGTGTCCACGTTGAAAAGATTTACCACGGATCAATCCTGAATGCCTTTACGCCCAGCCAGGACAATGCACACATTGGTGCCCAGAATGGATTCTGTGGGCAGTATAGGCCTATAGGCTAAAGGAAGCAATATTCTTATTTGGGGTGGGCTATTTTACCGTTAGTGAAACTGCCTACGTGTTAAAAAATTATTGATTTAATACAATAAAAGTTAATTACAAAAGCTGACACTATTGTGTGTGAGTTAAAGTTAGCATTTAAGTGGTTAATTTTCTTTTAGAATCAATGTATTTTAATAGCCTAGTTGTACTATTTAAAGGGACTGGTTAAACAGTCTCATTACCTGACAAAGTAATTGGTTCAAATTAGCTAATTAGGATATCTAGTGCACGCTGTTATCCCTACAGTTGTTGTTAATTATTAAAGGAGGAGAAGCATAGACTACTCAAGGTAATTTAAACAGGTATATTTTAAACCCAACAACACCTTAATTGTTTTGGTCAAGGAGTGGCCTTAGCTAAAACAACAACAACAACGTCATTATCAATTCCATTAACTGAGAATACTGACTTGAAGCAGATTTAATTTTGTGTGATTAAAAACAAAACAAAAGTGGTTCACTTTAATCATAAATCATAATGTCATAGATCCCCAAATTACAGAACCTATGTTGATGCTGACAGCAGCACTATGCTCATAGGTGAACCAGCCATGGGTTAGTTGACCATCCAGCTGGCTTTTGTGTCCACAGGGTCAGAGCCCAGCAACCGGAACGACCACCGTTAACCCCCACTAGAGCCGACTGTAACCCCGGAACAGCCTGCGTTAACCTCTCCAATGATTAGCATTAACCCTTTACAGCTGCACGGTTGTCAAACTTCTGCTGAGTGCTGACCCGAGATCAGATTATTCAATTCTTAATGCATAGTACAAATAAATAAATCTGGCCCTGGTGCAGAACTCAAGTCAACATTTTACTCCAGATGGGCCCTGTGTGACCCCACCACTGTACTACTAATCATCCCTTTGACAAGACCCAGAGCAGCTCCCCCTGAATCCCCAAGAGCAGGGCCACCGGCGGGGGTGGAGCCCTATTGTGTTCTTTTGCCCAAAGCCCCTTTGTTCCCCAGTCACACCTGCAGCTCAACCCCTTTGTGTTCCACTATAGCAGAACTACTGCTGAGAGCAGCCTTTCTCCTGTTTCACTCCTCCTCTTGCCAAGGTAGGGAAGAAAAGAGGGAGGCACGGTTTAGGGTGGCACAGCCCTCACTTTCTGCCAAAGCTCTGAAGCAACAAGTCCACCCCCACCCCTCAGATGCGATCCTTGGGTAAATAGCAAGTGATTAGGGCCAGTGGTTATTATTGAAGCACAAGAAAGCGTATTAGTAATCATTTCAGGGTCTGTGTGGACGGCAGCATTAATCGTCTGGCTGATTCACCACCTCTGTGGCTGCATCTTGATTGCTTTCTCAGAACCTCGGTTTGGGACTCCGGCAGCTGGGTCAGCAATGTCATACGCCACATCCGCACAGAAACAGACAGACATGTACAAATTCATTGTAATATCTGGGGAACGACTGAAATTGAACTCCTCGGTTATCTGATTTCGTGCACTGTGTGTTTACAGCTCAGCGTGGTGCTGGATGACAGGTTGAGCCGCCCCAAGGAGCAGAAGCTATTGTTCAGCGGGGATTACGTTCACCCATCGCATTCGCACGGGAGTTACAAAACGTAGTACCGTTGTTTACTACCCAACTCCTGCTGTTGGGTTTCTTTGTAAAGGTTAGCATGCGCAGCCGTGACAAATAAGGGGGGGGGGGGGTCTGGCAAACTAGTATATCCTTGTTGTCCGTTGGAAAAATGCCCAAAACTTTTCAGGAAATGAAAAAAATAACCTGTATTCCAGTGTTATTATTTAGTCATATAATACTTTTCATTGGGTCAATATTTATAAAACCCACACACACAAAAAAAAAAAAAAATAGCCGGTCTACCATCTCACAATGCGTCGCAGTATGACACGTTGTGAGCTAGTAGATTCTACTAGCTCATACTAGTATCACTACTTCTGTGTGATACTAGTATGATGGGGTTCATGTGTTTGGTCCGACGGAGCATTGGTCCGAACGACAACCTACCTCAAACCCTCACCCTAACCTCCCACGGGGCAGCACACCTAAACCTAACCCGAACCCTCTCCCGACCCCCAACGCACCTCGGACCAATGCTCCGTCGGACCATAGTATGGCTCCCAGTATGATGAAGTAGGACGTTCATTTGCAAGAAAACATAAAATGTTGAAATACAAGGTTTCTGCCCGATGGCAACGATTTGCAACCTGCCGTAACCAATATGATACCAAAAAAGATACTAAAGTCCTCTGGCTCTGTGTTCATTTATCCAATCATAAAGTGTACCAAATAAATGTACCCACAGGTCAAATTAACAGTCAATATTTTACAGTGTAGCTCTAATTTCTTGTGCCATCGATGAAGGACAAAAACCAACAGTCGACTACAAACCCCTGTACCCACCAGTCAAAAAGAATTGCAACCCAACCGCCCCTCTTCTGCACCTCCCCTGTGTTTAACACCATGGGGCCGAGCCAACAACATCAGCAGAGAAAGTTCGTGATTGTAGGACATTGAAAAGCCTGTAATAACAGAGGCAGAAAGGAGGAAGGCTGAATGGCACTATATTGCGTGACTAGCTTCAGCGTCTCCGGGCCTACACACAATCACACATGCACAAACATGTGCGTGCGTGTGCACACACACACACACACACACACACAAACACTGGAAGGCAGGAACCAGAGAGTGCAGAGGAATAGTCAATAGAAAACATACTGGGCTCACTGGAGATTGAGAAGTAATTTTAGATCGCTGACCTCTGGATGTCTTCTGTTTCTGTTTTGCATTAAAGTTTCTGAGGGAAGCCTTCGCCCCCACAGTACAGCTATTACCATGCAGGCAATCATGGGAGCTGAGCCTCTGCTTTTGGCTCTTGTGTCTTTCTCTTGAATTGTTTTGTGAGCAAGAAAGAAGTGTGTTTGAGCAAGAGCTGCAACAAATGAGGGGCTAAATCATGACAGCCAGGGAAATTATTATACCTGTGAATAAAATGCAAGCTTTGAGCACAGCCCCAGGCAGCATGATGTCTAGTTTATCAAATGTCTAGTTTATTTACATCTTGGAGCACCCTCTTTCTATTGTTGTGTTTGGTGGATATTTGTGTCCAAGGCTTGGCTCTTCAATTCTAGGAGTTTCACATTTTCAGTGGCATTTTCGGTTCTGGTCTGGACAGGGTGAAACGTAAATGTTGTGATGCTTTTGACTTTTGAGGCGTGCCGCTGTGGAGCGGCATCATCACTTCTCATTTAGATGAAACTGCTGACATTTGCCCTTCTGTAGAGATCTATGAACTGTTCTGAATAGCTATGCGGAACGTTTGTGGCCAGAGATTCATTTGTATCGAAAATGGGAGTGCAGCAACTTCTGCCGCCTCATTGACATCTGAAATTGCAGCCAGAGTCTGTGACCTTTTCTGCACATCATGAAATTTACTCATCATAGCGAAGCATCAAAATTCTGCTAATAAGTCGACTAATTGCGGCGAAGTGCTGACTTGTCCAGACCTTGCATTACACACAGACATAATGTCACTGTTCATCATAGACCTCCCACATGCTGAATATCTGCGATTACACACAGTGTATGGCAAACACATTGGTATCACTCTGACTGTCATTGCTTGAGTGTCCTTGTCAGTCCTATTTCTCCATCACATCACTTGTGTGGCCAAATGAGAATTATTAGCATCAGCGTTTCAACGCTGATGAAGGCTTGAGGGTCGAAACGTGTTTGTTGTTGCCAACTCTGCAGCATCCTATGCCAACTCTGCCAACTCTTCTAAGAATAATAAAAAAGAGTGCCTTAAAACAAGAGTTCCGTGAGTGCTGGTGTTTTCTCTCTTGGAGATTATTTTTGTAAAATCATTAGCATCTAGCATGGATATTTAACACAGGATTTCATGCCTTGCTGCACACCTGCCTTCATAGGTGTTATATTTGAAAGATTGTAATACATAAAAAAACGGCATCACCTATAATGACATGCCCTATATAGGGACACCAGGTTGAACTTTAACTGTTAATTATTATAAAACGTTTTATATGCTATATAGTATGTTGTAGGAAAATTTTGTACTGATATACTTGTAAAGCGTCTTTGGGTACTCTATAGAATAGCGCGTTATTATTAGTAGTAGTACAAATCTATAGTAAACATTAAAAAAAAAAACTTTTTGTTAATCGTGCATTTCACGTCAGTGTGTGTTGGCTGGTTGGTTGGGGTATGAGATCACGTGACATCATCAGGGATGGAGAACGTGACATCATCAGGGATGGAGAACGTGAATATTAAGCCCATGTATAGAGAACCCTGATGTCATAAATATTGCCAGCAACTCTACATCTGACCTCAAACCCTTAGATCTCCATATATAGAGCTGCCTTGTTCTGACATTCTCATGTTGATCCTTCCTCATCTATCCTTCCTCTTTGATGTCTCCCTTTTGACTGATACCTGTCTATTCAAACTCTAGACAGGCCTGCCCCAAAGTTATTAGTGCAGCGAAAAGCCGGCGAAAACTAGAGTTCTTCACAGGCCAGAAAATTAAGATCTTACTCTCCATGCCAAAGCGCCAGCGCTTGCCCAGCAGTCTGCTGTCACGTGCAGGCGGATGCATGCACGCAACCTCAAGGTCGCTTCTCGCACTCGTGTGTGTGTGTGAGAGAGAGAGAGTAAAACTAGGACGCTCGGACATAAAGTCCATAGATTGTGCCGTTGTGCCGTTGTGGGCAGGATCAATCGGAGCACTAATGGCCTGGCAGCCTGTGCTGACAGACAGCACTGGAGCAGGTGTGCTTAGGGCTAATTGAAAAACGTGTCAATATTGGTGTGTGTGACGTTTTGTGTGTGCATGCATCAATCTTTGCATTTGTGTGTGTGTGTGTGTGTGTGTGTGTGTGTGTGTGTGGTGTGTGTGTGTGTGTGTGTGTGTGTGTGTGTGTGCGCACGTACGTATCCCAGTGTGTTCCCAGCTAATCCATCTCTCTGCCTGCATGTCATCTCCTGGTAAATTGTTTATATCCGTTCAGGCCTTGCCTGCATTAATAATTTGTTTGGGTTATAAATATTTGACTGGACAATGTTCATTAACATGCATGACGCAGCACAGTCCACTAAAGCACTGGTTTACACACATGCATGTCAAACCTCATCCCAGTTTGCCCACAATACAGGTTTTTGCCAATTTAGCTGCAGGGTGTAGCACAGCTCCAATAACACTCTGCATAGACTCATCTGTTCAAAATTAAAGTAAATCTATGTTTGTTTAATAATTAACAACTGAAAGTGATGAGATCAACACAAATGAGTGAATCACTGCAACCTCAATAAACCAGTCCACAAAGGCACAGAGGAAGAGCGGGGTAGTAAGAAGAACCAACGGAGCACTAATAGATGTCAACTAAGGTCACAACTGCACCGGTGATGATTTGTGATGAAGTTGCAAAGCTTTGATTAGTTCTCTCAGCCTTGGCCCAGTGTGAGCCAATCATAGCACAGATGCACAGAGACAGCAGGCCTGCCATGCCTCTGACAGTGTGGACTTCCGCTGCATGCAACCCACACCGAGACACCCCATTGGTCAGTTGGATGACCTTACCCCGGACAGCAGATGCTGGGAGAGGTAGAGGGGAAAGTGCCAAGCTCTCCCTATAAGGGCTCTGTCAGCAGCTTGTATGCTGTCCCCCCCCCCCCCCCCCCCACTAACGCATATAGTTGAAATGCCCTCACAAGGAAACCTGGAAAAGTGGACATAATGTGAACCCTTTCATATGCCTCTCTGAAGGAAGAGCTGTTTTGTTTGGGGCTAGAGGTCATTTTGAGGGCTAGCGTTAAAACATGTACCCCAGTAACCTCCCCAGTGTTGCTGTATCTATTTGAAACTCTGAGTAGGGGGGGTGGGCGATATGGGGGGGTGGGTGGGCGATATGGAAAATGTATATGGCTAAAAATATAATATCACGATTCTTTTTCAAGCAGTATCATGATCCACGAGTCGACATGACATTTTCATGATTATTTAGTTGTTTAGTTGTTTTTTATGGTTATTTTTCAAGTTACTTAACAGTACAACCACCTACACGGTAGACCAAAATACTTATTTTTGGCAAACAAAACCGTTCTACAGAAGTATACATTAAGGTATAGAACTGCAAATCATAGACTGTGCATCACTGTATCAAGACATAAGTTAACTCTGAAAAGGCATATCGTGGAGACATTGTACCGTGGAGATATTTATCACCACCCACCCCTACTCTTGAGTGCACAAATGTAACCAAATGGCATTACATTTTGAAGCTATGTAGCTGTTAACCACTAGTATCCTTATGTCAGGGATGTCATAGACAAAATGTTTCAAAAAGTTTTCAAAACCTTCTTGTAAAAATGTAAACATTAAGAAAAATAGCAGAAATGCCACCCATTATATAGTGTTTGAGTGGCAACGCCATTGGTTGTATAAATGCAATTAGATAGTATGTTATGAATTGTTTAATGACAGTATTTTGTGTGTGCGTGTGTGTAGGTAACATCTCCATCAGTGTGAACCAGGAAGCGTCGTCTGTGAGCAGCCATGGGTCAGAGAGCAGTGTTTCTGCTCGGTGAGCTGCTGATGCTGTTGTTGACAGCCTCGCACACAATCTTCGCAGTCAGCTTCCCTGAAGACAGCACGCCCCTCGATGTCGTTGATGCACACTGTGAGTACAGTAAAGGCTGATCTTATCGCGTTGCACTTGCACGACAAAGATGCTGTATTTAAAACTGTGAAATAATGTGGACACGAAACCTTTCCTTTGCACAATCCCAAGCACAGTAGCTTGGATTGCCGGTATATATTGTTTATTATTCAACTTAATTTGGGAGGCCTTAGATGAGTGGGTAGGACAGGCCGTCTGGGAATTGGAAGGTAGCCAGATCGACCCCCAGTATACGTGTCGAAGCTGTAAAAGCAATTTTCCCTCTCCACGGGGACCAAAAAATACTTCCTTTCCCCTGCTTAAAGTCCATCCACACAACCGCAGAGTCAATATACTGTAGTTGTGCATATACCTGTATGTTAGTTGCAAAATTGAAGATTTTGAGCATTTCAGCAGTAATAAAATCTAAGTGTTCTATTGTCAGTTGTAAATGTATTAAAAAGGCTTATTTTATAATCTGAGGCACCAGGATAGCTTAAAGAGATGTGCTGATCTAGGCTGTCCCATGAACACAAAACACGCACATAAACGGCATTAATTTAGTTACTGAGAGACTTGTAACGACGCAGTAGCATTAATTCCTTTATTGAAATATTAAATTAAACCGGTTTTGCGTTTACACTTCAGAATCAGTGATCCAGTAAGAACTGTGGGTGTTTCATGTTTATGTGCTATTACTCCTACTGGAAGAAAAAAATAAAAGATTTTTGGCTAATAAAAACCAAATGGTGTAGAACATTAGGCATAATCTGAGTCTCTCAGTAACTGTGTGTGTGTGTGTGTGTGTGTGTGTGTGTGTGTGTGTGTGTGTGTGTGTGTGTGTGTGTGTGTGTGTGTGTGTGTGTGTGTGTGTGTGTGTGTGTGTGTGTGTGTGTGTGTGTGTGTGTGTGTGTGTGTGTGTGTGTGTGTGTGTGTGTGTGTGTGTGTGTGTGTGTGTGTGTGTGTGTGTGGTCCAGATTCACGACAGTACCCGGTGTTCAGAGGCAGGCCCTCTGGGAACGAATCACAGCATCGCCTCGACTTTCAACTTATGACCAAGATACAGGACACTCTGTTCATCGCTGGCAGGTAAATAAAACACGTCCACACTACACCCCCGCCCCCTCCTCACTCTATCTCTCTTTAACATTTTCTCCCATCCTCCCTCTCACTCATGCGTTTGCTTTGCAGTCACTCCTTGGCAGTTAAATGATGGTAGAAGGGAAAAAGCTCTTAGTGTTATTGGATATGCAACATGGAGGCACCCTCCTCCTGTCTAATGTGTATGGCGAGCACGCATCCGGGGATGATGTCCTTCAACACCAGGCCCTGATGCTCTGTCAGGGCTTTCCTGGCATCATTACGCGTCTCGATATTAATGATCAAATGGATCAAATTAATTTGACCACTAACACTAATATTGTAGCCGTACAAACAACTGGACACTAAACAGTAAAATCCTGAGTGTAACTCTGACTGTGTACAATTGGAACTAATCCATTTGTACACTCTTAAGCGTTGAACATCGAACTGATCCCTCGAATGGGAGAATTTCTTCATGACCCAGGGTGTGCATTTGACATCAGACCCAGGGTGTGCATTTGACATCAGACCCAGGGTGTGCATTTGACATCAGACCCAGGGTGTGCATTTGACATCAGACCCAGGGTGTGCATTTGACATCAGACCCAGGGTGTGCATTTGACATCAGACCTTTGTACTTTGTATCAAGTGTTAAACTTTACATTGATATCAGTAATTGCTGTCGCCATGCTGTTGCTAGTAATGTGCAGTCAGTGAGCAGTGTGTTCTGTCATGTCTGTCCACAGAGACCAGGTGTACCTAGTGAGTCTGCGAGAATCCTACAGGAATGAGATCATCCCATACAGGGTAAGAAATTGGTCCAGGAGATGCTCTTGACAGTTCACAAACACTCTCAGAGCTCTATAGAAAAATATAGAGCCATTTATCACACCTTGGACAGGCTATAAAATGAGAGAGTGGAAGTAAAAGTGTGTGTGTGTGTGTGTGTGTGTGTGTGTGTTCATGGTTGTGTGTGCGTGCATGCTCGTTCATGGTTGTGTGTGTGTGCGTGCTCGTTCATGGTTGTGTGCATGCGTGCTTGTCATGGTTGTGTGTGCGTGCGTGCTCGTTCATGGGTGTCTGTGCTCGTTCATGGTTGTGTGTGTGTGTGTGCGTGCTCGTTCATGGGTGTGTGTGTGTGCGCACGCATGCTCATTCATGGTTGTGTGTGTGTGGTCATGGTTGTGTGTGTGTGCGCGCGCGTGCTCATTCATGGTTGTGTGTGTGTGTGTGTGTGTGTGCGCGCGCGCATGCTCGTTCATGGTTGTGTGTGTGTGGTCATGGTTGTGTGTGTGTGGTCATGGCTGTGTGTGTGTGTGGTCATGGCTGTGTGTGTGTGTGGTCATGGCTGTGTGTGTTAACGCCCCTCTGTGTTGCTGCTTCCAGAAGCTAACGTGGCGGTCAGGCCAAGCGGACAGAGAGATGTGTGCTGTCAAGGGAAAACACAGAGTAAGTCGCCAACTCATTCCCAATCTCCTCTCTTGCATATTTCAGCACACACTGATAGAGATGTGCACAGTGAGCACTGGCAGGCAAGTAAATTGTCTCTCCCTCTATTTGTTTTTTTGTTTTTTTGCAGGACGAGTGCCATAACTTCATCAAGGTGCTGGTCCCAAGAAATGATGAGCTGGTCTTTATCTGCGGTACCAATGGCTTCAATCCCACATGCAGATACTATAGGGTCAGTGCACACAGAACGCTCTGATGTACTTGTGTGCGCCGTGCACGCACACACTATGGCACACTTTCTTGTTTTTGTTTTCTTGTGCACACTGTTTCATCTGTTTGCATGTACAATTAAAGTTGTCTTTTCATGTCCGTCGATATTAACGTGACACTGCGTATTGTGCTCCTTTTCAGCTGGATAACCTAGAGTTTGACGGGGAGGAGATCAGTGGACTGGCACGCTGCCCATTTGACGCCAAGCAGACCAACGTTGCACTCTTTGCTGGTAAGCCGATCAAGTGCAGAGTTGCAGACACACTCCCCCCCCCCCCCCCCCCCCCCCCTTTGGGAAGAACAGCTAATGCTTACCCACTCATGCTCCCATTGGCAAGAGCAAAGCCTTCATCAATTAGACAAATCAAAGCCTAATTTATTCTGAGTTGCGGATCGTGTCTCACAACGCATCACAGTGCAGCGCATTGCGAGCTTGTACATCTGAGATGTACAAGTTGTGTGCACAACTAAGTATAAATCAGGTGAAAAACGTCATGATGACTCGACCTTATGCGTAAAAGTATCAATACTACAATGTAGAAATACTCTGCTATAGTAGTAGTAAAAGTATTGGCATAAAAATGTACTTAAAATACCAAAAGTAAAAGTATGCACTGTCTCATTTCAATGTATACAAATCTTTTGAAAATAAATCTACAAGCTCACAATTCGTCGCATCGCATTGTCCTTTTACGTGTCCGAAATATATAGAAATTTGAAATGGTTCATGCATGTTTTGTTCTAGTAACTAAAGTTTTCAAATAACTGTAGTGGAGTACATACATATATTTGTCTCCGAAAGGTAGTGGAGTAGAAGTAAAAGTATTGGATATTGGAAATGCTCAAGTAAAGTACAAATTCCTCAATTCTGTACTTAAGTACAGTTACTTTCCACCACTGAACAAAACGCTTGCATAATACCTAAGTTTGTGATGACCTTTCTTAACAGCTCTACCGCTGCGTTGTTTCTTTCAGATGGAAAGCTTTACTCTGCCACAGTGGCAGACTTCCAGGCCAGCGATTCTGTCATCTATCGCAGTATGGGGGACGGTTCAGCTCTCCGGACCATCAAATATGACTCCAAGTGGCTGAAAGGTATAGGCTACATGAGACTCTCCATCAAATGGTCAACTCTGCCTCTTTCCTGTCTATCTGTTATAAAGATAACTGTGCATGGCATTAGGTGTGGTTGTTTTGTGGCTGTTAAAGAGTTCTTCCACATGTTCCTTCTCCTTGTCCTGTTCTCTCCCAGGCGATCTAGGTCACTCCCAGTCATATACTGACTTGTAGAAATCACTGAAATATGCAGAATGCACAGTGATGGTGACGATGCAAAAATACACTTTGTCATACTCTGTCCTCCCCCCCCCCCCCTCTCTCTTGTCTCACAGAGCCTCATTTCCTTCATGCGGTGGAGTATGGGAATTATGTGTATTTCTTCTACCGTGAGATCGCAGTGGAGCATAACAATCTGGGCAAGGTAAGGTGGTCCATCTTGATGTAATCCCGAGTTAAATATCACACGCAGTCTTGTAACTGCTGTAGAATGTACGTGGGAGCATTGGACAATTAATATTCTCCAGATATGTTTCTGCGAACATGTACTCTTTGTTACTCACTTGCACACACTCACTCACTCACTCTTTGTTACTCACTTGTACACACTCACTCACTCACTCACACACACACACACACACACACACTCACACACACACACACACACACACACACACACACACAGGGCATTGGGTTGCTCTTGCGGTTTCCAGCTTTAGCTTGGACTGTGTGCCATTCATGGAATGGTTGGTCTGACCAGGCTTCAAGAAGCAAGTGTCCTCCATCAACTACCACCCAATAAATATTTCATCCCTACTAATGCTGGGAATGACACCTGGCCTCTGATGGAGGTTTGCACTGGTAAATTATTAAAACCATCTTAGCCAAACTGTTTTACACGCATTTATACCCAATGGCTTGGCAACGTGCACAATGACACATGCAAATACACTCACAGGATGCCGCCAGCTGAAGAAAAGTCAAAGCTAATGGGCATGGTGTTTTCTTTTGCTCCCTTGCACACAGTCTGAGTGTACATGCTTTAGCGTGTGCATGGAGCAGCAGGACCAAAGGGTGCACGGATGCATTATTTACCATGTTGAAAGCGTTTTTAGCACCGTTCGTTCTTGCAGCAGTCTTCTGTCCTGAACTGTCCTCTCTCTGTCCGGCTCCTCGCTAGGCTGTGTACTCTCGCGTGGCAAGGATCTGCAAGAATGACGTCGGTGGGTCTCAGCGCGTGCTGGAAAAGCACTGGACGTCATTCATGAAGGCCAGGCTCAACTGCTCTGTCCCCGGCGAGTCCTTCTTCTACTTCGACGTGCTTCAGTCCATCACTGATATCATCGACATCGACGGAGTCCCTTCTCTAGTGGGCGTATTCACCACGCAGATGAACAGGTGAACTTTATGAAAGCTTTCAGCTAAAGCTGTCAATACCTTTGAAACCCTTTAAATGTTTTACACACATGTTCCCAAAGAATCTATTAAGTGCAAACGTTGCATTAGAGATTATTATTTTGTTCATTTACAGTATGTGCCAAAATCGTGTTTCTGAAACCTTGAGAGAGAGAGAATTGCAAGAGCAGCTGTTTCTATAGTGCTGTCGGCTAAAACTGTAAAAAAAAAGAAAAAAGAATATCACACATGTTCCCAGAGTATCTAAAGCGTGAATATTATATTGGAGATTATTATTTTGTTCATTTACGTGCCAAAATAGTGTGATTTTGAGACCTGTTTCCCTGACGAATTCATGCAAATGCTACTGCTGTTCCCCACAGTACAAAGGATGGCACAACAGCTGATAAACATAATTGATTTATTTTCAATTATGACCCATGGCTGTACCAAAGTTCATCCTCATTTTAAAATATACACCAGATAACAATGGCAATTCAATCAACTGGCATCAGGTGTTGACATCGTGTTTCCATGCCCCCCAGTATTCCCGGATCTGCGGTTTGTGCCTTCTCAATGGTCGACATAGAGAAGGTGTTCCAGGGTCGCTTCAAGGAGCAGAAGACGGCTGACTCTGTGTGGACCCCATTCCCAGAGGACAAGTTACCCAAGCCCAGGTAGACAGCAATTAGGTGGTGCTATGCCATGTTGGCTTTTAAAAGAGAGTTCCGCACAAGCTGTTTTTCTTTTTTACCCTAAGTTGTAGACCCGTATCCATTCGTCACTGGAAAGAAAAACGCTGTTCCATGCCGATTTAGCGGTAGTTTACATCTGTTCTAGATTCTGTGAAAAGTAAATCCCATGTAGTGTTGTCGCTCTATATATTTTTTGCACGTATGTGCACATGGTGGTCATATTGCTCTTACTTTGTATAAAGTACAAATTAAGTCTGTGAATATGATCAATGTCAACCTTTTAGATGCAACTTTAAAGCCTGATGTATACTTAATTGCATACTAGCGGTGCACAGAAAACAGCAAATCTTCAAGATCACAATGCAACGTGTTGTGAGGTTTCACACAGTATAAATAAAGCATGGGGAACACCCACGATGCCCCTTGACATGTTATGTGCATGCCACCTGTCATCTGACCCCTCCCTGACCTTTCTCCGTCCTGGTTAATACCAACCAAATCAAATAAAAAAATGTTGTCATCAGAGACGGGGCCGGTTATTAGGTATGACCCGTCAAACACATTCACCATCTGCTGATTATTAATACATAATTCATCTGGCACAATTAGACACGTTGCATATTTAACCAGTTTACAGTCATCGCACACGCTGGCAGCCCTGCCTTGTGTCCAAAACACAAAGTCCACGAGGCGCCTCATTACCCGCGTAAATCATTGATGGGGATAACTATATATGTATATTTTATGTTTCCATTTGGGGGGCCTTTTGTGGTCCTAATCAAGCACCTGCGCCTCTGCGCTTCAATCCATTTCAATACGCTTTTATGAGTCCCTGGTGGGTGATAGTATATAGGCCATTGTGTGACCTTTGCCCTCTGTGTGTGTGTGTGTGTGTGTCCTGTGCCCCAGGCCTGGATGCTGTGCAGGTCACGCTCCAGCTGAGTCCTATAAGACGTCCATTGAGTTCCCGGATGAGACGCTGCAGTTCATCAAGTCCCACCCCCTCATGGACACAGCTGTTCCTTCCATAGGCGACGAGCCCTGGTTCACCAAGACACGTGTCAGGTAAACGGAGGAAGGCATATACTAGCGCATCCACGAAGGTCGATCTCACGACCTCTCGTAGCCCGGGGGCCCCATGTGTTTTTCCTTATTATTCCAACGGCCATGTCTGTTTTCCGCGCTAAAATATTGCCTGCGACTTTAACCCATCTGGCCATCTGGCTGTGCAGGTACAGGCTGACGGCGCTGGCAGTGGACAACGCAGCGGGGCCCTACAAAAACTACACTGTGGTGTTCGTTGGATCGGAGGCCGGGGTGGTGCTCAAGGTTCTGGCCAAGACTTCCTCAGTATCCCTGAACGACAGCCTGCTGTTGGAAGAGATGGACGTGTTCAACACGGCCAAGTAGGAAAAGCATCTGACCTCATTTCACTGTCTGCCTGCCATGATTCTTTTCTTCTCCTCACCTTCCTTTCTGGCTAAAGGGCCGTTCACACTGACCACTATAACGATAAACTATATCATTCACCATTGTATTTCTTTTATAGTTGGTGTGAACTCTGCCACCCACTTGACTTAATATGATTTTTTAAAGTTTATTTTTTATAGTTATAGTGCTCTCTCTCTCTGTGTGCGTGCATGCGTGCGTGCATGCGTGCGTGTGTGTCCGAGGTTACAACCCTGTTAAACTGTGGAAAAGCTTTTTGTGATCCATTCCTCCTAACATCTGATTAGACGTTGAGAGTGAAACCGTAGACAGACTTATCTGATTCAACCCTGATCAGGTTGCTCATTATCTTTCTCTTTTATCTCCCCAGGTGCCTCTCGAGCCGAGAGGACGACAAGCGTGTCCTCTCCCTGCACGTGGACAAAGACACGCACAGCATCTACGTGGCTTTCTCCAGCTGCGTCATTCGCATGCCCCTCAGTCGCTGCGAGAGGCATTCTTCTTGCCACAAGTGAGTGACTGCAAAACACCTCAGAGGTTACTCTGTGCCGCAACTTTTTATTCTTTTGCTTTTCCGTGAAAGTCATAACAATGATACCTTCAGGTTAACGGCTTTCCTCCCGAATTATTAAACCTTGTGTTTTGATGGTTGTGTTTTCTGTGTGTCCCCAGGTCCTGCATCGCATCAAGAGACCCCTACTGTGGCTGGAAGCCTCATGCAGCATGTGAGAGGATACTGCCTGGTGTTCTGTAAGTACTAGCCCCACAGAGACGGGATACAGTTGCATCAAAGAGTAGATAACGTAATGGGAAGAATCCCCCAGGGGGATTAATAAAAGTGTTATCCTAAGTTGTCTCGCAGCTTGAGTTACCTAATGTCTCTTTTCCATTTGTCTCTGTTTTTCTCTGTCTCCCTCTGTCTGCTTTCTGTCTGTCATCTTCGCTCTTAGGACTGGATATGAACAGGATGTTGAGTTTGGAAACACCGCCCATCTAGGAGACTGTCATGGTAGGGCATTAACTTCCATGTCCCGTCATCTGGTTTCTCACACACAAACGCACAGACTAACACACAAACGCCCATTGCTACACACAAGATAAGCCTGCACACTCAACAACACACCGGTGTTGTTGAGTGTGCAGGGTGGTTAACCACTCCAGTAACCTGCCCCTACATGACTATGTGCAGTATTAACACATTGTACATCTACATATACAGTACATGGCCACCTGCAACTAATGCCACCTTGTAAGGCAGAAGAAACATGGACATGTACACCTTAAGCTTAGGGTCATGTTCAGCTGGTACCAAATGCAGGTCTTGATTATATTAGTGTAAACACAATGAACCTTTATATATGATTATATTAGTGTAAACACAATGAACCTTTATGACCCAACTGATCCCTTCGTTTGGATCAGCTGAACATGGCCAGGCTGAACTTTAGTACTGAGCAGAACCAGAGGACTTCCAGAGGCTTCAGTGTTCAGGCCTGGAGAAAAACTGTCTCCTACAGCGAGTGCTTTGCCTATTTATAGTTAATCCAAATAAACTGCACTCTTTAATTATTTTTTTCCCCCCCTTTATGATTCCGTTATACTGATTTCTTGTCCTTTTTTGAATTCTTTTAGCATTTTTGGCTACTACATCAGCACCAGATTACAAATCATTTGGCGACCCAACCTCTGGTTAGTCTGATCTTTTACTCGAATGGTTTCTCTCCTTGAGTTCAGCATTGCTACCCTGTCTCTCCTACCTCCTCCCCCCTTTTCTCATTCATCTTTCCGAACAATGACGCCTCCTCAACACCCCATCTTCATCGTCATCTCTTGTCATCACCGAAAATGGATCCACAGATCCACCTTGACACAAGATTCCTCCTTTGTCTCTCATGACTTCCTGTGCCATCCTCCTTATTCCTCTTGCATGACTACTGGTCCCCCACCTTCTTCTTATATCATCGCTGTTGTATATCAACTTCTCTTTCAATCTTCGAGGGCCTTTTCCCCTTTCAAACTGTCTGAGCGAAAATTGTACTTCGTTGATCTGTGAATGCCAAATTCTCTAGCCAAAACTAGCCTAGATTCTGCTTAAGGTTAACGGTGATGGCAACCTTCTGATGACGAACGTATTCAATGAAGACCTGTCTTGATTCTTGGGACACTAACCTCTTTCTAAAAGTGGCCATTAGCCATGCCTACTAACGGGGATGTTAACAACACTATGCTTTGCGCCCATGTCTGCATCTGGGTTTTTCTTTTATTTATTAACAATTTGTTTGTCACCACAGACATGGAGTTATCATCACCGCCAGTCACTGGCCAGCCCAGTGGGCCCATACACCCCTCTGTACTCATTCCCACTCCACCGGGCCCCATCCCTGGGCCCGGTCCAGAGCTCTACGGCTCAGGCTTTGTGCAGCAGGATGACCCAGCCACCTCCCATTCTTTAGACTCTCTCCCAAGGGGCCACGAGGGTAAGGCCCACAGGGAGGCAGCCTGCTAGCTGCATGGAGCCCTATCTGATAGCTGCCAAAAGCACAAAACTGACACGCACACACACACATCATGCAAATAACACTCAGTGCACATGTATGCACACAGCGCATGCATCTGAATAAACACGCACGCACACACAACCACTCAGATGCTCACTTGGTGCACATGCATGGACCGTTCATGCATGGGGACAGGCGCACACACACACACACACACACACACACACACACACACACACACAGGCAACTATTAAGGGTTACCATCAGATAATACGGCAGACTTCACTTTCTTTTGTTACATATAATTTTTAGTTTTCATTTGTTATATTGCATCTTGATTTATTTATATTATTTGTGTATGTATATTTATTATCCATGTTGAAT
Organism: Protomyctophum parallelum; assembly: GCF_964188405.1. Classification (NCBI taxonomy): domain Eukaryota; kingdom Metazoa; phylum Chordata; class Actinopteri; order Myctophiformes; family Myctophidae; genus Protomyctophum; species Protomyctophum parallelum. The sequence continues at coordinate 31,894,260 of NC_139699.1, forward strand.
ATATTATTTATTATGTTCCTTCTTTCAATTTATTTTCCTATAGTTTTTAACATTAAACCCTTCAGTGGCTGCTATAGTATTCTTCTTTAAATCTTGGCTCTAATTTCTCTGCCTGCCGGTCTTCCTGGCTATGGTAACAGTTTACCCAGGATGGTAGATGATTGGCCAGCTCTGCTTCACCTTCACCACAATATCAACTGCACCGTGGATGACTAACTCTTGTAATGTCTGTGGTTACTAACAAACCTCCAGTTATGCTGGAAGGTTCCTCAACACCTGGAAGGCAAACACTGTGCCTCTTTTCATCTGACAAACTTCCTGTGGATGATCTTTTGGGGAACGGTTTGGTTTTTCTACCTAACAACTTTTTTTTTCTTGTTAAATGCATGACAAGATGCCTCTAGTCGGAAACGGAACAAGGCAACAACTTCAATTCTTCCCTTCTAAACTAACATAGCACTACTTATTATAGATGGTGATCTGGATGTGGGTACCAAATGGCTTATGGCAATTTTCACCATGTCTTCTTCAACTGTAATAGTAATGTATAAAAAAAAAGTATACACTAGTAATAAACATTTTGGCTCTGGCTCACAGGCTACCTTTGGGGGGTAAAGGCAGAAATCCATGCATGGTTGGTGATACCAAGATGGGCTTCATCGTAGGGCTTAATCAATCCCCTGTCAATCTGTAGGCATTTGGGAGATCCAGTCAGGGGACGCTAATCAGATGGTCCACATGAACATCCTCATTACCTGCGTGTTTGCCGCCTTCCTACTGGGCGCTCTGCTCGCTGGCCTGGTGGTCTTCTGCTACCGAGACTCCTTCCTCCGCAAGCCGAGACTCGTCCACAAGGACCCCGAGTCGGCACCGTCCTGCTTGGACTCTACCGGAAGCTTTGCCAAGCTCAACGGTCTCTTCGACAGCCCTGTGAAGGTAGGGCCACCACAACGGCACTCTGTTATGTCACTGTTTGTCGCCACTGGTGGTGGAACAGGAAGTCACCTTGTTGTGTCTCCTTTTGTTGTCCCCCAGGAGTACCAGCCCGACATCGACTCCCCCAAGCTGTACACCAACTTGCTGAGCAACGGCAAGGATATCAACGGACCCAACGGCGACACCAAGACCATGATCCTGCGGGACGGCTGCCAGCCGCCGGAGCTGGCTGCCTTGCCTACGCCCGAATCCACACCGGTCCTGCAGCAGAAAGGTCTCCAGCCTATCATGAACCAGTGGGAGCGGCCGCAGGGGAAGGTCAGCGGCTCCCGCAAGGAGTCAAACTCTTCTGCCAAGAGCCCGCAGTTCCTCCCTTCCTCTCCGCCGCCTCCTCAACCCACCTCCCAACACCCTCACCTTGCGCTGGGCCATTCCCACATCCCCAGTGCCATGGTGCTGCCCAATGCCACACACGACAGTGGCAACCACGATGACGACACGCTGCAGCGCTCCTCTGACAAGAAGTCAAAGAGCGCCGACTCAAAAGGAAGTCGTAAAGAGCAGAAGAGGTGTGTGGATGCGAGGAACACCCTGAATGACCTTTTGAAGCACCTAAACGATGCCGGGGCCAACCCAAAGGGGGCCATCCTCCCGGACGGAGCCGGGGGGCCCCGGCCGAGGCAGCACCTCATGCTGGAGCCCATGGAGGCCCTGACGGAGGTTCCCCCGAAGGTGCCCAGCCGAGAGGCTTCCTTGTACTCCCCTTCCTCCTCCCTGCCCAGGCACAGCCCCACCAAGAGAGTCGACGTTCCCTTGTCCAGCACCCCGACCTCGCCGACGGGCAGCCTGAGCTTGAGCATGGGTGGCACTTTGGAGAGGCAAAGAGTAGGGTACCATCTCCACCGGAGCGCCTCCCAGAGACACTCCCTGTCCACGTCACCAAACGGGGTGACCATGGGGGTCTCTGTATCTCGACATCACAGCATGAACAGAGGAGGGGGCTACATACCCCCAGTGCCACCCTCCAGACTGGACTCCCATGGCGGAGCAATTGGGTATGGGATGCATTCACCGCACCCTCCCTCCCTATCCCGACAGAGCAGTTATAGCGGGCATGGCTCACTCCCCCGTACGGGGGTCAAACGGACCCCGTCGCTAAAGCCTGACGTGCCGCCGAAACCCAACGGATTCTCGCCACAGACTTCACAGATGAGAGTTGTCAACAAGTACAGCTATTAGGAGTGTGGACACATCTGAGTGAACTCTGAGACTAGACTCTTCTGAGTCAGAGGAGCCCCAAGGGCTCAGGGAAACCTGAGGATGGGGTAGGGGCCTAGAGTGTGTTTGTGTGTCGAGGTGTGCACCCCCATCGAATCGCACATCTGTTCACACAAGGGGGGGGGGAAAAAGGAAAATCACACAAGCGGCCAAAGATACTCCATGGGGGGCTTGCTCCTTATGTCTCAATCTCTGTCCCTCGTCATGGCAGCCCCAGCCTGTGGACAGAGAGTAGGGTGTCCGCTGTGCCCTGGCCTACAGTACCTTTGGGCTTGCGCGTAGCCCGTTCTGTATTTGGTACGAGGTTTATGACACCGTGGTGGGGGCCGTTTATGTGGGGCTGTAGTATGATGCCCACATAGGAATACTTGAAGAATGGCTCTTGTTTTGTCACTGCCTTTGAGCACTGTCTTCCCACTAATGTGAACTGTACAGAGAGGTGTGTCAGCTAGGCGTTGGGGAGAGGAGAGAAGACAAAAATTATAACATACAGTCGAGTACATTATTGAGATACAAGAGACTATGAAACGCAATCCGATAGGACGCAGGACAGAATCACAGTTAAGGGGAATTGAAATGTGTATTTACATGTGTTGTTTGGATAACAGCTTGGCACACACCCTTGCAATCACGAATGGTTTCCCCACACCACAGGATCTACCTTAAAACCTTGATCAACAACGTAAGTGTGGCCCTCCTATTCAGGGGATGTTGAGTCATGGGTTAGGTTGGTCTAGATCTGTCTGGGACAGAGGCTCTCTAACTCATTGTTATTCTATACAGAGTCCATTTTGCTGCTACTGGTTTTAAATTAAGCTGTTTGTGTAGTGTGTTTGTCTCCAACACGTTCAATGAATTGTTCTACCTGCTTAGAATGTCCCCTGATGTGTGTGTGTGTGTGTGTGTGTGTGTGTGTGTGTGTGTGCGTGCCCGTGCCCCCAACCATTTCAGTTTTCCAAACTACCAATCAAGCCAATGCACTGTCAGAAGATCAATTTGTTTGGCTAGACACAGTAGAAATCTCTTTTCTCCAGAACTGAACTCTTCCTTTACCTCACCTTCCCCCATGTAGGAATCATAATAATGACTGAAGGGACTATTATTTTCTTCTATGTAGCAATGATTTTTTTTTTTTATAATAATGGTAAAAACTATTACATTTCTCACATTAGCCTAAGTGTGTGTGTGTGTGTGTGTGTGTGTGTGTGTGTGAGAGATTCCAGGCATGGTCGGTGACAGTCTTATAGCCTACCAAATGAACACGTAGAAGCCATCTGTGTGAACACATTAGCATCAGCTCAGCCTCTTCCCACATTCATTTTGATCAAGAAGCAAAACTTAAGAGACCGATGCCTGGATTTGAGAGATCTGTCATCTGCCTTGCTGGTTCTGTAGCCCATGTTCCCTGTGCTGTAAGTGGCCAGTGTACAATCAACACAACACTTAACCAATGTGTCCTAAAGAGTCATGCTGGGAATGACCAGATCCTGTACATATACCTATATATAGAAGTATACATATTTTTAGGCAAGTGAACCTGAATATGTGCATTGTGTGCCTTATCCAATGAATGATCTACTGTATTAGATTGGCAGTGTCCCAGGTTAACTGGTCCTGAGTATCTTACTGTCGTGTATTATGAGGAATGTTATATACTCAATTTAATAGCAATTCATAAAAGTATGTTGGGAATAAAGGAAAGGGAAAATCAACACACTCTAATGTGGACACAAAGACTAAAATTAACCTACAAACATTCCACCTGCAAATACTAGTAACGGGTAAAACATGGTTATTTTGTTTGGGTGGGATTAATTCACAGCGGTGTTGATAGAAGGGTGTTAATTTGCCACATAAAGGTGCCATGCAGTGAATGTATTATTTTCATGACCAGGGTGTTGAGGCATCGTAAATGTACCACTCAACAGTCTCTGGAGTAGTCGGCTCGGCACAGCACATCCTTGCTCAACACAGCCATCCGGTTAGTATTGGCAAATTCTAAACTGAAGATTTTCGACCGAAAATGTTTTAGTTTTATTTCCTCCCCCCTGCGGATTGTACAGTGACTTATAAATTAGGCTCAACACAGTATTCACGTGAAAGCCATTTATTGCCATGTGTGTCAGCGGTGGTCATGCAACATCTGTAATTCCCCCGGATTTTACAGTGACCGGGGATTGTCTTCAGTAGCCTGGATGGAGGGACTGATTCTCTTGGGCTGTGTTTAGACTGGCAGCCCAAATCAGATTTTTGCCCTATCCAGAATGGAATCAGACTGGTTCTGAAAAAAGAAAGAAAGATTGCTAGTGGAATTTGAAACACAAACACATTCCTAATTTCCCAGGTGGTTTGAAATGCGATTCCAATCAGGGTTCTGAAGATGTGTCTTAGTCTGGACACTCGGTACACTGAAGCCTGATTTGTAGCAACCAAACCAGATAAAATAGGGTCTATGATATCTTAATACACAAATCCTACTTCTCTTGCAAACAGTATGGACATTGGACAGTCTGTCCTAAAGATGGTATTGAGAAACAAAGCCTGCAGTCTGAACAAAAGCTTAGTAATGGGTACATGATTTGGGTGATATCTATAATACGTGTCAGTTGCCTGTTTTGAGCCCAAAGCCACATTTTGTTTACAAGTGATGATTGTATGTAAAGACTTTCTGCCAATCATCAACCAATGTTTTGGCTCGTTCCACATACACACACCACATACCGGCTATGCTCAACTGCCTTGTACATTGCAATATGAACTGGGTGTTTCTGTTGCAATATCAATTAAAGCCTTTATTATTTCACTCCATGAAATGAGCTCCACGTATGTGCAGATAAAACCAGATTTTTGTCGGTGTGTACTTTTGTTTGAAATACTGTGCAACGTGGCGATGCAAGGCCAGCTGTATATGATGTTCTCCAGAGTATTTGAGCGTGTAGATAATGTTGTAAAGTTGTACTGTGAATGTGTAAATAATAATGGTCTTTTGTTTTCATTACATTTTTTTTTTTTTTTTAACACGGCATGTAAAGTTGAAATAAAATATTACTGCACAGAAAATGTGGAGTTCTTGCTAATGTTGCTCAAGACGGGATCTAAATGGTAGCAAAGATTATTCTAGATCCCTTTCACTTCGTCTTGTCTCGACATTAGATTTCCTGTGCCAGGAGAAGGCTTCTTTTTATACTTGTAAATGAATAAGCACAGGCTCTCAGAACATGACTTGGCTGGGCCTGGTACATGTCCTGTGTCCAGCTGAACAGACTATCAGAGAATTTAAGAGGCTGTGGAACGATTATGAGCCGCAGGGTTATTTTTAGATATTGGTTATTTTGATGTTTGAGGCCAGCGGAGCGACTCAACCACTCCAGATGATATGTGGGAACGTTTCCAAAGTCGTTTGTTGCCGTAGAGACCGAACATCTGGACCTACTACTGCTGCTCTGTGCTCAAGATTGGTGGTTCTGCCTCGCACCACATACTGTACACACACACACACACACACACACACACAAATATCATAGTATGCTGTTAGTGTGTACGCAGCTGCAAATAAAGGGTTGGCTTTATAAGATCAGCTCTCATCTCACTGAGAGAATAACACAGAGGTGGTAGAAGGACTACTGATTTACATTATTGATTTGTTTAACAGACGATCACATTGCCAACTAAGAAATGACAATCCTCACACGAGAGTGCTACAGCTTTCCTTACGTGTTTCTTACTGTTGTAATAAGCCTTCCATGCTAGAAGGCTTTCTTACCTTTATTTGTAGTTGTTACGTCCCCACCAAAGAGGTCCAGGTGTTATTTTGTGCAAAAGTGCATTATTGGCTATTTCCCCTAATATAAGCCCTCAATGAATTGAATTAAATTGCATTGAATTGAATGGGGCATTGGGGTGTTGTGCTAATTCGCTTATCTTTTTTTTGTATATATCCTCTCTTCATAATGTAAATAGTATCCCGAGCGGCACATTTTACTACTTATTTACTACACTTTTGCACAAAAGAACACCTGGACCTCTTTGGTGGGGACGTAACAAGTACAAATAAAGGTAAGAAAGCCTTCTAGCATGTAATTCTCCTTTAAGCAAAAATAGATTTCTGTTCTAGTTGTTACTTGCGCAAGCAGAGCGCACAAGTACTGTAATCGGCTGCGTATGTCGGTCGTATGTCGGTGTTGTCCGTCGGCCAATCAGGGATTGGCTGATGACTTAACTAAGGTACGCTTGGTGATCGGCTATGTATGTGTGTATGTATGTATATCGGGGTAAGAATGGTGGTCCCTTATTGGCTGTTCTTGGTGACATTAGTTAGTATTAGTAGCCTACTTGGCCATGTATGACCCACTTGTGTGTACTGTGTAGGGATACACACAGCTGTCTAGAAAGCGATTACCCTTACTCCATTCTAAAGTTTATCCAACCTTCCATTAAACTCAAGTTAACTGATGTACTGATAGACAGACACATGATGACATGATCAGGCATGCTGGTATACTTACCCTTCTTCAGATTCTATCTCCCTTTTCCTTGGCATTTCTTAAGCTCAGACTTCCCAGTAATTCTGATAACATTGATGCACTTCCATGGAACAGTGCTGAAAGGTTTAGTGCACTGTTCCATGGAACAGTGTCTACCCCTCGAGCCTCGTCAACAATATGCAGCGGAGATAGCTCCACCGATCTGCAAGCCACTCGGCGTCGCTGATGCAACGCGGTGTAGGCTTGTAGATCAGCTCTGTTCCATGTGCGTCTTTTAAAAGGGAAGAAATAAATAAATAGTGTGACTGTGTGTCTGTGGGAACCGATAGAGAACCGACATTGAATGATGTTAATGTTTAACCGGTACCCAAGCATGCTTGGTCCTGAGGTTCGAGACCCACCCCTACTTGTGTGCGAGGCGCAAGTTGGCACCTCGACATAAGTGCAATTCTGTTAATTCTGCATGGTTTGAGCATACAGCCATCACGAAAATTCTAATCTGAGCCAAAATGAGTTCCTGTTTCTACACAGGAGTTGGTGCCCCCAGAGGCAAAAACTAAAAACATATATCTTATTTAACTTTTATCTTTTACCGAATGGATTCCCAGATTGCACAAATGCATCCAAAATGTCCTTACAGGATGTTGTGCATGAAGCTGGCCTTAACAATAACAGTAGATCTGGGCCTTCATGTGGCCAGTATATGTTATTATCTGACGTATGATGGCTCCATATTTGGGCAAGGTTTCAGCCTGATCCATCACCTGACTGCCTTTATCCTCCCTTTCGGTCCAGGAGATTTACCCCTGACTCACAGACAGACACACACATTCAGCCCACTTTCTAGACATCTCACCTCTTACAGAGTCACACTGTAAAAAAGCATTTCCAGCATCATATTCTTCTAACATCCGTAAAGAGCATGAGGAACACCTCAACATCAAGGAGGAACCTCTACTCTGAAGTCCAAAAACAGGAGTGACATGAAAAGGGTTTTCACCACCTTGCATTTACGTATGAAGGAGGCCAGAGCCAGTAGGGAGGGCTCTGATGCAGGGACATAAAACAACCCCTGTGGGGGGTTCTGGCCTGGGGCCTTTTGTGGCCCGCCGTTGCCGTCATGACAATGTTGACACAAGTGCTCCTTCATTTGCTTTCAGCAGGACCTCCTGAAAACTCACACCTCCTAGCAACCCAGGAATGAGAGATTCTCTGCCCCTCCTCCTCCTCCCCTCCCTCTGGGTTTGCTTTGGGAATAGCACAGGACAAAAAGGTGGCCCTCGCCATTCTAATGCGTAGCCCATGCTCTCACTTGATCAAACAGGCTCTTTGAATGTGTGAAGGCGGAGTAAACACAGCCAGTCATTCTGTAGCCACTTACATTCATTTGTCCATCCGCCTGGCCACACTTTAGTATTGTACTGGTATATGAGAGAGAGAGACAGAGACAGAGAGAGACACACACAGACAGAGAGAGAGAGAGAGAGAGAGAGAGAGAGAGAGAGAGAGACACAGACAGACAGACAGACAGACAGACAGACAGACAGACAGACAGACAGACAGACAGACAGACAGACAGACAGACAGACAGACAGACAGACAGACAGACAGAGAGCAGTCTGAGAAAAACAGCGACCCCTGTTAGACTGTGTGTGTGTGTGTGTCCTCATGAAGGTCACTCATCTTCTGGATACAGGAGGACAAAATTACATTACTTTGAAATACTATTCGTGCACATATATAGTGTTCTCTAACAAATCCATGCAGGCACGCACGCACGCACACACACACACACACACACACACACACACACACACACACACACACACACACACACACACACACACACACACACACACACACACACACACACACACACACACACACAATCACAGGCTACTTCAGCATCTGTTTAGGAATCCAGGCTCATGATTAGATTGGAAATACATTAATTCCTGTCCTTTTCTTAAAATCTGGAATGTGCAATTTCATTTACAGGTCTCAGTCTCTCTCTCTCTCTCTCTCTCTCTCTGGTGCCTTTTAAGAAGAAGTCCTCTAGAATCTACAGATGGTGTGTTATGCAGATATGTTTCGTTTTCTTGCATAAGAGATCAATATGGTATTTATAATTATGAATGTGCTTACCTACTGTATACATTTTATACAGTTCATAATTATGCAATGTTACATACTTTAGCTGCTTACAGCCACCACTACACTTAAATTCCTGTGTGTGCAAACCAACCTAGTCCGGCAGAAGTTGTGTTGGTCTGTCCTCTACCAGTCATGCTCACATGTGACGATTCACAACGGACTGGGAGCAGCGTGTTTACAAGGGGGCGGACCGATTGCATACGCATCACGGACAATGACTCAGCCCAAGACACGCTATGCCCAAATCGCGAAAGAACTCCTCACAGTCGTGTTTGCGTGCTCGCGATTCAATGACTAACATCTACGAAAAACCAGTCACCGTAGAAACCAACCCCTGGTCACGATCATCAGAAAGCCCATCTACACAGCACCTGCACGACTCCAACGTATAATGCTGCAGCTCCAGAAGTATAACATCGAGTTAGTCTACAAAAACGGGAAACAGATGTTACCTGGCCCGACACCCTGTCGCACACTCCCAGGGCATTTACACTTCAGCACGTGAACGTGCTAAACGGCTTTGAGGTAATGTCAGTCAGCCGTGTCTCATCCAGCCGCCTAGCCCCATATGTGCCCTCTCCCTACGCTCATTCTGTAGCTCCGAGATGAGGTCACACACTGGGCCCCTCCCACCGCGTTTCAGAAACGGCGCAAGTTTCCGCAAGAAACGTTTCTTATCCTTACCACACCATTAATCCAAAACGTGTAGGGCCCATGTAGGTTTACGCTAATTCAAATTTAGCATCGGCCCAGAAAATCCAAATCGCCATTTGAACTGAGCCTTTACGTCCCATCTTTTGTCAGTCGCTTCCATGTTTATCAAGGAAGTGTGCGTGTGCATGTCGAGTGAACTGAAGTCAGTTGGAAATTTTCGACCAGGGGAGGCGCCGGGGAGGCAATGAAGCTTTTCAACTTCCTTGATAAACATGGAAGCGACTGACAAAAGACGGGATGTAAAGGCTCAGTTCAAATGGCGAGTTGGATTTTCTGGGCCGATGCTAAATTTGAATTAGTGTAAACCTACATGGGCCCTACACGTTTTGGATTAATGGTCTGGTAAGGATAAGAAACGTTTCTTGCGGAAACTTGAGCCGTTTATGAAACGCGGTGGGAGGGGCCCAGTGTGTGACCTCATCTCGGAGCTACAGAATGAGCGTAGGGAGAGGGCACATATGGGGCTACCAGCCGCCTAGATTAACTAAAAAGACTCACGGCAGAAGCTGACCTATACAGACCCTCTCTTAAGTTATCAGAGACGGATGGCCTGTCAAACAGCACAGTGCTCCACCGTCCGTCAGTCCTTTCTTCCCATTCAGAGACGAGCTCACCGCTGAGGAGGGAATCGTCATGAAAGGTCACAGTCTGGTTGTCACGGGGCAGCCCGTGCCCTATAGTTATACACATACATTGATGGAGAACAATGCACACACCTAAACTACACAGTTGCATCCAATTAACTAACGTTGCCCGCTGGCTTGGAAGACTGTGTTAATGGACATGAGTGCATATTTTTATTGTTGTAACTCACAGTGAATTCTAAAAGAGAACAAGTACTTTGCAGGTATTGTCACAACATATATGTTTGTTGTCATGGGGGTTTGATTGTGATTGTTTGGCACTTGGCTCTCCTGCAGTACTGAGGATCCTCTTGACTGAGTGGAGGAAGGTACCAAGTGCTATAGAGCAGGAGGGGTGTCTGTCTGTGTTACAAGAGATCTTGTGTTATGTTTTCTATTTATCTTGATGTTGGGTAATGTATCTGAAAGGTATTTGAATTGGTTTAGTTAAACTAAGTAATTGTGTAAGTTAACTCATGGGCCATAGTTTGCCTTATTTGAGATAAGTGGTTACCAATTAGTTCTGTGTTCTTGGTATGGTCTCACCCAGTATAAAAGGGAGGCTGCAGGATGCAGAGGTTGAGTATGGGCTTGGGCAACAAGCAGGTAACACCCAGGGAGAGCTGCTAGGGGTCCCCTTTTGGAAGGGTTTATGGCCTCATACAGTTTCTTAAGTTCTGGGTTTTTGATTCCTAATTTGCTGTCAAGCTAAGTTTCATCTGTCTTTTTTGTGAGTTTAGTCTTCAGTGTTTTTTTGTCTGTTAAGCCTTCCACTGTAAATACGGCTGCATCGGGGAAGAATAAAACACTCTATACTAATCTAATACTAAATGGTATTGCTGGATTCTGTCACTTTTTGGAGCCTTGGCCACTCGGCCAACTTTACACTGGTCATTCCCCAGTCACACAGACATTCAGTTCAGTTCAGTTCACATTATGCACAGAGGACACCCGGGAGCAGAACCCACTAAATGCAGAGCCAGAGACATAGTGTTCTGGCCAACCATGAACAGAGAGATTGACAGAGCAGTATACTCTCATGCTCTGTTTGCAACAGCCAGGGGCCACATCAGCAGAAGGAACTACTGCAGTCACATCCAGTTCTTTGAATGGGATGGAAAGCACTTTCAGCTGCTTGTAGACTCATACTCAGGCTGGTATGAGATTGATTTTCTGAAGGACATCACATCAGCGTCAGCGACAGCCATCACAAAGCTGAAAAGACACTTCTCTGTTCATGGCTCCCCACACCTTCTCAAATCAAACAACGGCAGACAGCACACCAGCCAGAAGTTCAGTGATTTTGCTGCGCAGTGGGACTTCTGGCACATAACCAGCAGCTCCAAGTTCCCACAGTGCAACGGTTTGGCTGAACGCAAACAGCTACTGCAACCAGCCCCTCTCAACACCCAACAAGTCACAGCCCAGCTCAAGAAGAACCGGCTCGCCCAGAAGCTGAGCTACACGTATGTCAAGTCCAACCGCCCTCTACGATCACTGCTGGAGGGCGAGGTGGTCAGGATGCAGACCCCCCGGGGGTACGATCGCATGGGCACAGTAAGGAAAGTGTGTAAGGAGCCACGGTCTTACATCATCTAGCCTGGAGGTAAAGACTACAGGAGAAACCGCAGACACCTCTTGCCTGTTGCTGAGCAACCTCCAGATCGGCCTGACTGTGCCGACTTGCAGCCATTCAACCCAGCCGTCGGTGAAGCACCTCCTCTCTACAGAGAGACACGAGAGACTATGGACACTGAACCACCCCCAGCCCAGATGCCTGTAGCTCCACTGCCCACACACACTGGTAAGAGCCCATACACAACAGCTGAAGGACTGTGGATAACCTTTATGGGCCACGCACTGTTTAGTGTTTGATGCTTTTGTACACAGTATTTTATTTATTTATTATTAATTAATTAATTATTATTACAACTATTATCAGCATGATGAGGTCATGTATTAATACCACACTACAAAGAAAAAAGCTACCAAATATAAAGGTTGGTGCTACCAGTGCTACCTGTCTGGAGCCCTGGTGTGGGTGGGGGCCCCTACACAATCATGACCAGCCCCGACAGTATGATTTTTGTAGGCGGCCGCAAATAGTAAAAAAAAAAGGCAAATAACTACAAAAGAGAAAAAATGTCACCCACGTGTGTGCACAGCCCCCCCCCCCCCCCACACACACACACATACTCAGCTTCTGGCTAAGGGAAACACGGTGTCAATTAAGCCTGGTACCTGTACTGTACATTTTGTTACTGGAACTACAATGTTGTTGTACTGTCCATGACCCCAAACCTTATTATGCTAAGCAACTAATGGCACACATTGCTGAGGAGTGCCTGCAAAGATGAGCAGGGAAGTGTGCAGAGAAGTCTAGAGGAGAGAGGCACACCCTGTCCCTTCCATTTGCAAGTAAAGGCAGTTGAATTGAGGTTAAGCCATATAAACTAACAGGTTTAATGAGGGTGGGGGGATGCTTGGCATATTAATGGCCTTCTGCCAGTTCCTCCTCACTAATGCTCCACCAACTCTACAATCTACAGCCATGACACTGACAACAGAGAGAGATTCTGGTGTATTATATAATTGCTTCAAAGAAGCTCTAAAAAAGACAACCCCTCATTATGTCCTCATTACAGCGTGTGTACATTGCGTGTGTGTGTGTGTGTGTGTGTGTGTGTGTGTGTGTGTGTGTGTGTGTGTGTGTGTGTGTGTGTGTGTGTGTGTGTGTGTGTGTGTGTGTGTGTGGTAGACTAGAGAACACTAAATAGCAGATCAAACTGTTCATACACATGGATTCCACTATAATCATACATGGCCTGATAGAAAATGAGAAAACGACTAACGAGAAACAAGGATAATACACACATACGGCTCCTACACAGCTAAAGGCACTATACATATTGCTCTCTGACACACAAATAAATGTGCCCTGCCTAGCCCTTAGCTTCCCGGCCTGGGGGGTTTAGGCCACAGCCTAGTGGCTCGATAACATTGACCGCGAACCAAAAAGCTAACACACCCACTGTTGTCACGGAAATGGTGGATGGCATGACGTCAGGCCATGACGTCATGTCTCCCTATAAAGTGTGGCACTCAGAAACTGAACAATATACCACAGGTCAATATCTCATACTACTAAGTATCTCATATTGCAAGTAAGTATTCAGAATCATATATCAAGGAGGTACCTAAATATCATTGGGCTCAAGCTGACTGCTATTGACTAGTTCACCAGCTCCCTCCCCCAACGCCTAAGGCAAGATATACAAGTCCCCTAAAGCATGAGGCCACAAGGCCTCTCCAACACATCCTACTGACAACCCCTATAAGCATAGGCATTCTGAGTTACACCCACCAACCCTTCCTCTCTGCAGATTTTGGTCTCTGACACACTAATCGTAATCGTAAATGCATGAATTTCTGTATCAATTCAAATTTGAATTAACATCCATATATTCGAAAAGGACTGAAGCCATCCCTATATGGGATGCCTGCACAGCATAACCTGGGGCATTCAGTTAACTCCCAGCCCATTTCTACCCTTTCAGTTAAATGAACACTGTTTTTGCTGCGCAGGACGATCCTGCAGATTGGCCATGCAACGACCTCTCTCAGAAGGACATTGTACCCGTCCTTCACCCGACTCGCACGCGGCAAAACTGCTGACCTGGCCGGCCATAAAGCAAACAACACGACTGAAACAAAGGGGACGACGGGGAAGAGTGTAAGGGGGGAGGTTAAAAACACAGATGCTCAGATGTGAGATGGGTATCTGTTCACTGTGGGGGGTTTTAATATGCGCTCCAGCATGGAGGCTGTGTTTCAACACCTGCATGTAGAGGTGCTTAGCTGTCAGTTCTCATCAGCTCATCAGGGTGTCTGTGTGTATTGTACGTGTGTGTGTGTGTGTGTGTGTGTGTGTGTGTGTGTGTGTGTGTGTGTGTGTGTGTGTGTGTGTGTGTGTGTGTGTGTGTGTGTGTGTGTGTGTGTGTGTGTGTGTGTGTGTGTGTGTGTGTGTGTGTGTGTGTGTGTGTGTGTGTGTGTGTGTGTGTGTTAAAATAGGGAACAAGTACCAGCAGGTCTATCGAACACACATTCACTTAGTGAGACTGTAAACATCTGCCACTGAGTGTGATAAATCTTGCTTTGGGAAGGAGTAAAGGGACACAGGTAAAGGTCTATCAGTAGAACAGTGTCCAATTGATGACCAGTTCCTTGGAAAATTACAAGAGATTTTCTTTGCCATTAATTACTTGTATTAAATGTCTTTCCATTCTATCCATCCTCCCACTCTGGAGCCTGACTCAGGCCATTCGCGTAGTGGGTGTTCTGAGAGCTTTGTTGGTAAACCAAGATTATCCCAGTTGCTTTATGACTAAAGCCTAGCCTGCCATTACTGCGCTTTGTCACTGGGAGAAACAAGTCTTCCCAGACACGCACCCTGGGATACACCCCGACACACACCCTATACCCCCCAAGGGCAACGAGAACAGACACATCTCAGACAGCAGGCCCGTCATAACCTGCAAAGCCCCAAGTCTGGGAAAGCCCCTGACACAAAGGCATACACACACACACACACACACACACACACACACACACACACACACACACACACACACACACACACACACACACACACACACACGCAGCCTCTGGTGTAGGCATGCCTGGGGCTGATGCTGCAGGTGAAGGAGTGTGATGGTGGGACAAATCTTTAAAAAGCATGGTGAAATGAGAAAACACTTGACTATGACTTATGCCAGCGGTTCCCAAACCTTTTCACGTCAAGGACCCCCAAATTGACACTCATTAGCCCGTGGACCCCCATTTGAAAAAAATTGCAAAGGACCCTGTGGCAGTTCAGCCTGACACTGAGACTGAATGGCTAAAGTTTGAATTATTATTTATGTTTCAGTGATATTTGTTATTGTGACTTTATGTATAGTGTGTGGTGTCTGATTAATTGATTGATAATTGCTTGTTGACTCCATTGAAGGGAGCAACTACCAGCTGTGGGGTATGGGGAACATGCCAACAGTGGGAGGTGGTGGGGGAAAGTAGACCCTTCAAGCAGTTACCATTACTTTCAGAGTGTCCCGCCGAGCTGTGCGCATGCAAGGTCACTTCAGTGGGAGAGAGATTGCTATATATTGTCAGGGCAGAGAGGGACACGTCAGAATTCTCCAGGTCAGACAACTCTCTGGCCTGCGCTTCGCGGGGCCCCCAAATCTGTGGACTGATATGATCGAATCCGAATTTGTGATGTAACAGGTCGTATTTGCTTTCATATATGTCTTTGCTGTTCATATGTATATCACATGACCATTCAATTTGGGATAATTGTGGGCAATCAATAAATGCCAGATCTTGTGAATCCATAATTTTAAGTGTACAGCCTGTTTATTGGACTATTAGATAACCCACAGGATGGCGCATCAATTTGTTTAGAGAACTCTTTAATTATGTGGATCATATTATGTGGATAATTTATAGAATATTATTTAACACTTTAAATGTGTATATGAAATGTGATGTCTCTGGACATTGAGGAGTAACTGGGGTAATTGTGGAATGAATTTAGGGTTGGTATGGTCCGTGGGAGGGGCTTAGCCTATATAAGTAGGGAGACTTCCCACTGCCAGTCAGTGGGAAGCCTCTGCAGGACTGCAGAGGTGTGAGGACCTAGGGCCAACCTGCCCAGTTTACTGTGTAAATACCTTCGTTCTTCAAGTTTGATGGTCTGTGAAAAGTTGAATAAAAACTGTTTTGTTTTGCTAAAAAGGATTTTCCCATGAGTGCCCTTATTTTGGAGTAATTTGGAGTAATCCTAGCTGGTTCAGTGTCATTTCTGGGCACACACTACCCTCACTCAGAACAGAGTGTGACAGACCCCCATAAGAGAAGATTCTTACGACTCTAGCAGTGATTCTCAACCCGTTTAAATTCAAGGACCCCCAGTTTGACATGCATTAGTCTACGGACCCCCATTTAATAACATTTATATATCTCTGTGACCCCCCAATTTATATTGTAAAACCAATGTTAATTTAACTCAGAGTGTATGGTTCCATTTGTACACTCTCAGTTACAGACCCATAAGGGTCCATTTGGTTCCAAACTATCATTTAGATGGGGACCCCATGGAACTCCCTCAAGGACCCCCCACTTGAGGAACCACTGACTTATGCCATAATGGATATATATATATCACTCTCACTCATTCTTGAGATGAGGGACAAAAGTGGAAAAAACATGTCCCACACATAAGAGCCTTATTTATGTTAAAAATAAATTAATTCATAAAAATAAAAGCACTTGCAAAGTTAAATGTAATACAGTTGTGTATTATTATGCCATTCATTTAATTATAATTGTTTTCATATGCCATCTGAATTAGTTAAAAGCAGGCACTGTACCCAAAAACGCCTGTATTTAGCCTGTCCCCAGCAAGTGGTCACAATTTCAAACTGATAAAAAAGTATCTAATACTGTCACAATCACATAAATATACATACTAAATTAAAGTAGATTGTCAACAACATAGCAAACAATATACACAGTTAATTTTTATTTATATTTTCCATTAGATATCTCATATCAAATGTGTGTCCCACGTCTCCAGTCAACTCCGTCAGGTTTTTTAAAAGTCTTAAATTAATCAGAAAATATTGTCGTCAGATTTAGCCTGAAGACTCCTTTTCCAAGTCCCGTTTATATTTGTTGCAACAGTGGAGCACCTGGTCTGACAAGCATTCAATTGTTTGATATTTTAAACAAACAATGTTGATATCAATGAGGTCACAGCTTTTACATGTCAACTCCGTCAGGACATTATTATGATCTTTGTTAAGAATTCCAAAATAATGTTTATCATTTTAGTTTAGGGTTAGGTTTAGCTAACAAATGAAGCAAAAACGAAATGGCTACATTGTACTACAGAGGGTTAAGATGAAAACAAATGACATTTTGTCAACTCCGTCAGACGTCAACTCCGTCAGGTTTTGTGTCTGACGGAGTTGAAATGTATCTGACGGAGTTGACAAAAGTGTTCCTAAAACAATAAAATTATAGTTTTTGAATAATGGGACGTATTCTAATTTGGCACACAGTTAGAGCATGCCTTAAGGAACATTTTTGGCTATAGGGCCATCACAGATTTGTCTCGTGGTGACCATGGCAGCCATTTTCCAAAATTGCCGCCACCTGATGTTATTTTACAATAACTCAAGTTCTACACCACCTAGGATCTTGATTCTGGTGACTAAGACTACATTTTCAAGGATGAGGGATACAGTGATACAATTTAGATTTTCCCTGTGACCATGGCAGCCATTTTTCAAAATGGCCGCCACCTGCTGTTATTTTACAATAACTCAAGTTCTACACCATCTAGGATCTTGATTCTGGTGACTAATCATACATTTTCAAGGATGTGGGATACATTGGTACTATTTAGATTTGTCCTGTGACCATGGCAGCCATTGTTTTTCAAAATGGCCACCAACCTGCTGTTATTTTACCAGTAACTCAAGTTTTAGACCACCAAGGATCTTGATTCTGGTGACTAATCATTACATTTTCAAGGATGAACTTTCTCTGGGAGGGGTCAGGGCTTATTTCAGGTGCAGGTTGAGTTGCTACTGACAGGACATTAAAAGGAGGTGGGCTTTCTGGCCTTTGACTTGTCCCTTTCAGGTACAGAAGCACAGTTTGACTTCACTGGCCACTGCAGTGTGGCGTTGTATCTTGGTGGCCTCCTGCCAGTGTTTCTCCATCCTTCTCATGAGCTCTGTGTTCTGGGGCTCTGTTATAGTCAACTTACATTGTCTTGGCTGGAGATTGCTTTCCTGCAGGGTCCAGCCCAGCCTTTGCACAGGCTATATGGCTAGGACTCGTGCTTCAACCACTCAGAGAACTCCAACATGGTGTTGGTTGCTCCTGGGCCGCAGAGCATTGTGCGGCAGAATTCAGCTCTCATCTCTGGTGGCAGCTTGTTGAGGAGTCGTGCAACATGTGAGCCGCATCTAAGTTCTGTGTCTCCCTCTGGGCCTAGGGTAGACACTTGCTATTTTCCGTAACACTAATTGGTGGGGCTGTCCAAACTTGTTGTTTAGGTGTCAATCGGGTCTCTATTGGTGAAGTCGGGTCTAGGTGGCCTAGAAGATGAGTTAGTCAGGGGATATTAATACAATCTGGTAATAAATTCCTTATCAAGAATTTTCTTCACCAATGTGTTTGGAAGGGTGTCTACTAACATATCCCACATTGCTTTATATTCAACCACCCTAGGGGAACTTTTGACAGCTGCTGAAAGTTGGGGTACCATCAACAACCTATATAAGGCAAAATGTTCATTATGCTTTAAGTAGCATGTGACATGTCAGTTTTCATGATTCTGAATGCATTCCAAGCATTAGCTATGCACGAAGAACACTCCTTGGGCTGAAAACGGCCATAGCCGTCATCACAAAATGAGGTCAGCACATTTGGGCAAGTGGATATATGGCCGAATTTAGCCAAAGGGGTTTGACCCCTAGTTTGGCCATAGACTCCTTAGTTTGGCCGTAGCCACTTAATGGAGTTGGAACAACAAAGGTTCGGGAGGTTTGGCCAAGCAGAAGACAACCCACCTGCCTGCCATCTCCTCCCTTGCCAACCAATACTCCACCCTTGCCAACCATGCCACCACTCACCCACTTCCAACTAGCCTGGCCACTCCTACGTCGCCCATTACCGTGGGTACTTAAACTCAACCGTCAAAAAATGCCCTGTGCCAGTTTCTTGTAAACACGCACACCCTACGTTACCAGAGATAAATCGAGCATTTTTCCTCTGCCACCAAGCCAGCTAACTACCAGCTACCAATATGTCAGACCGAGGACTCGCGGTGCCCGACCTAAACATGTTGCTCTTCGCACACGCCGAGGAGAATGAAGACATGTTCCTCGGTACTCACCAGGACGTCGCCGACCCGAACGCCGTGCCCGACACGCCACCGAACCAGCAGGGCTCCAGGTCAGCAGCCGAGGCACCTCCTCGTCCCACCGCGTCCGATCTCAACCGGACACCCCGGGAGTTTCGTGGGGATCCATCTTCCTCCCCAGCTCTCCAGCAAAACCGCCGCGTCGCCTCCTCGCGCGGCACGAACGACTCGGCACCGACGCTAATGTCGGATTGGACCGTCGTCGGTCTCCAACGAGCACTCACCGCCAAAGGAATATCATTCACCAGAACCGCCAGGAAACAAAGCCTTTTCAACCTACTCACCACCACCCGCATTGGCCAACGCAGCAACAGTAACAGCACCACAACAACAACACCACCAGCCGTCGCAGGTCCGTCGCGCCGGCACGACGTCACGCGCCGTCCTGCCAGCACAGGAGGAGAAGACCATAGAGTTATATATCTATAGAGAAGACACCCGAGTTCTCCTCCCATCCACTTGCATTAAGTTGCTCAAAAGCGCATGAGGCGGATTCACTCCTCCTTCCTGGTAGGAACAGAGTGCATTCTGGGACGGTTTGGTTACAAACACATGAACGCGCTGCCGTTGACTATCATTGTGCCGTTTGTGTGCGTTCACGTATGAAACATTCGTTCATGTGTCATGGCCCCAATCACATGAACGTGCGCAATGATAGTCAACGGAGCAGCGCTGGCTCGAGCTGCACTACCAAATCCGGCCACTATGTCCATTTCGC
>NC_139699.1:31914361-32089361 GCF_964188405.1 Protomyctophum parallelum
CTCAGGGTTTCCTCTGGGTGCCTTCTCTAGAAATATATACTCTAAGGAGAAGACCAGCAGGCGCCCGCTCGGCCGAGAGGCGGCGTCGTTACGCGGCAGGCAGCTCCGCCACGTCACGGGAAGAGGAAGGCTGCCACGCATCGTCCCGCAGCCACCGCGACACTCCAGAGGCAGCCGTCTTCGCCAGACATCCACCCTCTCCACCCCCCCCCCCCCCCCCCCCCCCCCTGAAGGAGCTCCAGCCACCTCAGCTCTCTCCACCCCCCACACGGCCAGTGTTTTCCATCCACCTCACACCTCCTCATTACTAAATCCTCCCGGTTCTATCCCCCATGCCCAACCTGTTCCTCCCTCTCATTTCCAGCAGGCCGCAGCACCCCACCCACCCCCCCCCCCTTTCACTACAACTACCAAGCCCCATCTCCCCTAGGTTTCCCCCCAGCTATCCTAGGATTTCCCCCAGCAGCACCCAGCGCCCCACACAGTCATGTGTCTTCTCTCCCCCCCCACCCAGTGTTCCCCAACCGCCCCCCCCCCCCCCTCCTTCTCCCTCTTCACAGCCACGCCAGCACCCATCCCGCCGTCAGCCATCGCTCTCAACGCCCCCATGGTCCCCCCACACCTCCGTTCACAGATTCTCCAAGGCATGGACATTGATCTTTCTTCCCTCATACGCCCCTCCGCCAGCACAGCCCAACACCGGTCAGTAGACCTCGGAGGAGTCTCCATTACCCTCCGCGACCTCTCCCCATCCACTTCCTCTGTCCTCACACCCACTGAGTTCGTCCTAGCCTTCTCCATCTTCCGGGATATCATATGCACCTCATTCCCCTCCCGCCGCCAAGAACTGGATGACTACCTCTACCTCTGCATGGACCTCTGCACTCGTTTCGGAGGCAGCCTTTTTTATGAATATCACCGCCAGTTTTCCGCCAGGGCCGCCTCCAGACTACAACAATTCAACTCATCCACCTACTGGGGCTCCCTGGAGCTAGAACTATACTGCAGAATATTCGCCGGAAAAACCTCAGAAGCATGCAGCCTTTGCAACTGCCCCTCCCACCCCACCACTCACTGCACCTTCCGAGCTCCAGAACCCCGCCCCCACGCAGCACACCAAACCAGCTACGTCCCCCCCCCCCCCTACTGAGCGTCACCACCTCCAGCAAGGTTTTCCCCGCTTCCTCCAAGGCCCAAGACAGGCGTGGCCGCCCGCTCGTCTTTGTCGGCAATAAAATGCTTTGCAACAATTATAATGACGGAGGCTGCGATCTGTCAGAGTGCCGCCATCTCCATATTTGCACCTTCTGCGGCGGCTCCCACTCCCGCCCCAACTGCACTGACAAGCAGGCAAAACACCCATCTCCTCAAAACCAACCCCCCACACCTTAACCCACACCAGCTCCATCCTCCGCACCGGCTTCAGGCCCCTCACCATGCCACGCTCGAAGCCAAGTTCTCCTGTTCGCTTTCTTTTGGGTTTCCCGCATCTCCAACACCTCCCTCAGCCCAATGAGCCCCCTTTAACCACTCACTCACCCGACACGCCCAGCACGCACGCCATCGGGTTCGTAACAACAGCGGTCCAGTCGCCATCCGCTCCTGGTTCCATTCCTACCTCCACCTGGTCCCCGCCGACCAGGACACTCCCCGGAACACTCCTTCGGCTACCCCTCCAGAACTGGAGCCGCGTCACAGCTCCAACAAGGGAGTTCCCGACCACATAACCCAGACCCTCGGCCCGAAGGTCTTCCCAGGCCCATCACAGCTACGTCTGCTCCAACGCGCCCTCCACGACGCCCACCGTTCCAGGGTCTGGTAAACTCTAGAAAGATACTTTTGGGGTTTCTACTATATCACTCAGGCCCACGCCTCGACCCCTAAGCCAAAGTATCTGGGTCCGCCCCCTCGAACCTCGGGTCCCACTATGTATTCATTTAAGCCTTGGTCGTTTATGTCGTGCGTAATCTGTGCTTCGCACTCTACGCACCCATGGACGACCTTGCTGCTTCCCTATGTATTCCATGCCTGGCCGTTTATACTGCGCGTCCCATGCTTGCATGTGGAGCGCACTCATAGACGATCATGCTGCTTCACTACGTATTCCAAGCCTTGGCCGTTCATGTCGTGCGTAATCTGTGCTTCGCACTCTACGCACCCATGGACGACCTTGCTGCCATGCCTGGCCGTATATACTGCGCGTCCAATGCTTCGCATGTGGAGCGCACTCATAGACGACCATGCTGGCCCACCATGTTGTATGCCATGGATGTTTATGTTGTGCGTCTCATGCTGCGCATGATACGCTCCCATAGACAACCATACCCCGCTTTCTTACTTCATGCAATGGCATTCGTGACAGCAATGACCATACTCCACCCTCGTTCAATAAACCATCTTAAAGGGTTCCCATGTCTGATGTTTGGTCTTTCCTAGTGAATTTTATTTATTTATTTATTTGACAGGGACAAAGCTCATTAATCAACATGTCAGTTTTCACATCAATGTAAATGGGCCAGAGTTAGCCGAAGCTAAATTTCATCTGTAGTCCCTGGGCAGGCTCTTAAAAAATGAATGAATGATAAAAAGAAGGACAAAGTGTAGTGTGCCTGCACACAACACCATTACATGCGTTGATGCCATGTGTGCATATGTGCAAGCACCCAACACTACGTCCATACAAAAACACAATACAATACAGATAAAAGAAAGACAAAGTGTAGTGTGCCTGCACACAACACCATGCTTTGATGCCATGTGTGCATATGTGCAAGCACCCAACACTACGTCCATACAAAAACACAATACAATACAGATAAAAGAAAGACAAAGTGTAGTGTGCCTGCACACAACACCATGCGTTGATGCCATGTGTGCATATGTGCAAGCACCCAACACTACGTCCATACAAAAACACAATACAGTACGGGAACAGATCGACATGGTACAGGGGACAGAACAATGGCAAGTGAAGTGAGAAATGACACCGGTGATGAATACTAAATAGTGCTGATAGTTAGTTACTCGTGATTACAAATTTGAGTTGTTTTTAGCCACCTTTTCAGGTTGAATTTGAAGGTCAGATAGTTGGAGGTCTCTCTTAATTCTGTAGGGAGACTGTTCCAGTGATGGGAGGCTCTAACAGAGAAGACTGTTTTACCAAACACACTACGTCTGATTGGTACTTTACAGTCTCCTCTGGTAGTTGCCCTTGTTGTTCTGTCACCACTGTCCCTTCGATCTATGAACTGTTTCAGTGGTGGAGGTGCAAGTCCATTTAAGAGATTAAAAATGAGGCAGGCATCGGCAAAGTGTTTAAAGCCGTCAAAATTAAATAAGTTGTACTTTTGAACTATATGGCAATGGTGGTAACGGTTGGGCTTTTGATCCAGTGTTTTTAATGTCTGTTTGTAAAGTGATTCTATGGGTTTTAAAGTTGTCTGATTTGTCTGTGACCAGGTTGTAAAACAGTAGGTTATGTGTGAAAAAATCATAGCATGCATGAAGAGTTTGGCTGCATCTGTTGTTAGATATGGTCTTATGTGTCTGAAATTGGATAAATTGAATTTGATTTTATTGGCTACCTTTTTAACATGCTTTTTAAATGTCAAGTTTGAGTCTAGTGTAATTCCAAGATATTTAAATTCTGATACTACCTGAATACTACTGCCTTCAATAAGAATGTCAGTATCAGGGTCTGTGGAGTTCCGTGAAAAAAACATACCAACAGTCTTTTTTGTATTCAGATGCAAGCACGAGTTCCTCAGCCAGTCAGATACATGGACCATGGCTGCAGTTAATTTGTCTGCTGCTAGTTGTTTGTTTTTAGCATGTATATAAAGAACTGTGTCATCGGCATACATTTGTATGGAGACAGTTGGACAGACAGAGGGCAGATCATTTATATATAAACTAAACAAAATAGGCCCCAGTATTGATCCCTGAGGAACTCCAATGCCACAGTTAAGATATGCTGACTGAGCACTACCAACACGAACACTTTGGTTCCTGTTTTCTAAATATGAATGCATCCATTTCACTGCCTCTGTAGAAAAATTAAATTTGGAGAGCTTTGACAGAAGTACCTGATGGTGTACAGTGTCAAATGCCTTTTTGAGATCCAGAAATACTGCGCCCACTATGCCACCCGAGTCCAACTTTGACTTTACACCTTCCAGAAAGTAACAGTTAGCTGTTTCTGTTGAGTGGTTGGAGCGAAAGCCGAATTGCAGTGGGTGCAAAGGATTGTGTTCCGAGTTCAGGTGAGCAGTCAGTTGTTGGGCCACCCATTTCTCAGCCACTTTGGACACAATAGGTAAAATACTGATTGGTCTATAATTTGCCACATTTGTTTGGTCCCCAGCCTTAAAATAGCCTTACAATAGCCGTCTTCCATGTACTTGGAAATGTATGGTATGGTACCCAACTTTCAGCAGCTGTCAAAAATGCCCCTAGGGTGGTTCAATAGAAACCAATGTGGGATATGTTAGTAGACACCTTTACAAACACATTGGTGAAAAAATTCTTGGTAAGAAATGTATTCACAGATTTGACATTATTCTGATAATATTCCCTGACTAAATTGGTAAAATAATAGCAGGTCCACCATTTTTGAAAATGGCTGCCATTGTCACAGGATAAATCTAAATAGTACAACTGTATTCCTCCTCCTTGAAAATGTAGGATTAGTCACCAGAATCAAGATCCTAGGTGGTGTAGAACTTGAGTTATTGGGAAATAACAGAAAGTTGGCGGCCATTTTGAAAAATGTCTACCATGGTCACAGGACAAATCTAAATAGTACCAATGTATCCCACATCCTTGAAAATGTATGATTAGTCACCAGAATCAAGATCCTAGGTGGTGTAGAACTTGAGTTATTGTAAAATAACAGCAGGTGGCGGCCATTTTGAAAATGGCTGCCATGGTCACAGGGCCAATATAAATAGTACCACTGTATTCCTCATCCTTGAAAATGTGGGATTAGTGAACAGAATCAAGATCCTAGGTGGTCTAGAACCTAAATCAGTTAAACTTTTTTTTTTTGCGGCTTACGCCTTTATTGATTTTTTAAGGGATAGAAAGTAGGCTGACAGGAAACGGGAGAGAGATGGGGGGATGACATGCGGTAAAGGCCGTGTCGGGTCCGGGAGTCGAACCCGCGGCACACCGCGACTGGATCACCAGTCCGGTGCCCAGACCGTTACGCTACGGCCTGGGCCTAAATCAGTTAAACTTGTCAACTCCGTCAGATGTTCGTCAACTCCGTCAGACGTTCGTCCCGTGATGTTTTTGTTAATTTCCAAAGAAATAGAAAATTCGATGTTAAATATGTTGTGCTTATGTATTGAAACACCAACTGAAATGATACGTAATGATGATTCTTTCTTTTTTTACATGGTTTTCATGTTATAATATTGAAAATAAAGGTTGAAATGACGGATTTGAGAAATTGGATATTTCATAATAGTGTGATATTGGAACAAAACAATATTAAAATAATTGTATTACTTAACTTGATTACTGAAAGCCATTATAAGATAACTGAGGACTTTATATTATTGTTGAAATTATCAAATTCAATTAAAAGGGATTTTAGTGTGTCTGACAGAGTTGACATGAATCAGGTATTAAGTGCATAAATGTCCCATTTTAGAAAGAAATGTTATGCGAAAAACCTGTTCCTTCTCAAGATTGGTAGTTGAGACCTGTGTCTACAAATACATCTATTTGATTTGAATGTATCTTAAAAAAAAAAATCTAGTTTGAAAAAAGTTTTGTCCCTTATCTCAAGAATGGGTGACATATGCCTATATAAATAAAGTGTACTTATTTATAGGGATGTCCCGATTTTTTTGCTCCCGATCCGATTCCGATCATTGGATTTTGAGCAGCTCCTTCTATTAATTTAGTTGAGAAAACATAGGGCTTTTTGACAAATGCATGGGCCGATGGGGGATGCACACCCAGTGAACCAGACACTTTCCTGCTTATTAGTGATGTCACCTTTGTGTGTTTCATTCTTAGTATATTTGGTTATGATTTGTGTGTGCTTTACCCTTCTCATTTGTGTTTTCTTATTGTTTCTCAGGACTTGCGGAGCAGTGGTGATGTCCATCAGAGTAATGGGGAGCACCTGGGCCCGGTACTCATTCCCTTTAAAAGCCTGTCTCCATATAGTAGGTCCCTGGTAGTTGATTTGATTTTGCACCTCACCCACTGTGCACCATGCAACACATAACAGCGCAACACATGCAACACAGCGCACACACACACGCACGCGCGCACGCATGCCCACAACCACACACACATACACAGTCTCACACACACCACAATCCTCTCATGCACACACACACACACACACACACACACACACACACACACACACACACACACACACACACACACACACACACACACACACACACACACACACACACACACACACACACACACACACACACACACACATTACACTACTGACTTCACTGTTTGTTTATTAGTTTTGGATTATTTAATAAACACTAATTAGTTTTGTTCTCTGCCTGGCACCCCTAGGCCAGGGTCATAACAATTTCACACAATAAAAAATGTTTCAAGTACAAAAGTATTGGCATCAAAATGCACAATTACCAAAAGTAAAAGTACTCATCATTATCCCTTTTTGTTTTTAAAAATATCAGATCTACAAGCTCACAATGCAGTGTGAGCTTGTAGCTCGGCTATTTTCAAATGGCCAAAATGAAGTGGTCTCAAATGTAGTGGAGTGGAAGTACAATATTTGGATCCGATATGGAGTAGGCCTACCGGTAGAAGTAAACGTATTGGAAATACCTCTAGTACGTAGTACTTTCACCACTGGATAGACATTTTGTATTGACTGTGTTGCAGAGGAAACTCCAATGTCTGACATGTATATAATCTGATCAGAACATGCCTGCTAATATAAGAAAGGCCAAAGAATCACAATATATTCAGTGTGATTAATATGGATCAAACTGTGCAAGACAGTCATGAGTGCAGAACAGTGCCTCTCTTAACTCTGGCTTAATTGAACATAGCTTGGATCTGACGTAGGCTAACGACATGAAGTTTGCTCCTTCCTGCATTAGTGCCAGAGTAAATTAATTCTACCCACAGATCAATGGGCTTATGTTATGTTCCATACACATCAACGCAGAGAGATTTCACAGGCCGGCTGCTGTATCAGCTGCCTGATTTTCTGCCTGTATTCCGTAGCCCTCCCCCACCAGCCCAGTTCATTAGCAGGAAGAAATCAGATCAACACTGATGCCTGCTAAACAACAGAAGGCATTCTACTTGGCCCCTCGCTCTCCCAACCGCACTGAAACTAACAGAAACTTGTTGTCCCAGCCCACATAAACTGATCAATACATAATGGCTTTAGAGCGGATGAGCTCAGCTCTCTCTCTCTCTCTCTCTCTCTCTCCTTCTCCCCCCTTCACTGAACACTGTCCCTTTGTGTTGTGAAGGAGCACCTCCGATCCAAAAGAGATGGAGGGATTGAAGGAGGGCGGCGGAGAGAAAAAAACAAGTGCCGAAGGGGAGAAGATGGCACAAAACCGAGGGAAGGACTGATTGCCAAAGTGTTACACAACCCCCCAAGCCACCCCCCCCCCCCCCCCCCCCACAGACACACACACACACACACACACACACACACACACACACACACACACACACACACACACACACACACACACACACACACACACACACACACACTCACTCTCTCTCTTTCCAACACGCAGTGGCATTATCATTCAGGGCATAACGATGTCAACAGGCAACAGCCATCCAATAGCCTGGATTTACAAGATATGGCACAGAGCCTTCCCGCTCTAATAACATGCCCACACGTGGCTTGTCATTCACATCGTTCTACATTCTACAATGACGTCCAAGTTTGTAGCAATTAAATTATTTTGCTCCGCCGCTGGCTGGGCTAAAAATGGCGTACTGTCCGTCCACCTCTTCACTCTCAATTGGCAGGAAACTACTGGTTACTGGCTGCAAAACTGCTGGCTGGACCGTAGGGATTTTGATGATCCCCATTCCCTTTTCGTCTAGCACCACGCCAGGGCCAAAATCTCCCTCTTATGGGCAGATTGTCATATAGTATGCCTATAGTATTTGAATGTTCGCTGGGTGATGAACCATAACCGTTGAGGGATGCCATGTCCTTTCCTCTAGTGCTACACTGCTGCACCAAAACATGAACATTACACACACAATACCCCATAATCTTTAAATGGATTTTCTGCAGATTGCCTAATCAACCCTACTGATTTTGTAGTTAGTTGCTGCGAGAGTGAGGTCTAGCCAACACCAACTCGAGACAGACAGACAGACAGACAGACATACACACACGGCCAGTTATTGGAGCGGAACAGGCACCGCTCAAAAATTAGAACTGTGTACATTCAGTGAACACAGTACTGGTTTGCCAGAGTGTCAGCTTTAGCTCTGTTGCTCACATCCCTGAATGAAGAGGACGGTAAAATGCTGTCATTTGGCTGACATGGCCCGTAAAGTACTTCAAAAAGCCCCGAGTGCACTGGGCTGCAACGCAAGAAACAGAAACACACACAGGGGGTTGTTTCTTCTTTCACATGCACATAATCCACATGTACGCCACTGCATGCATGCACGTACGTGCCTCCTCTTGCACATATGTGTGTGAGTAGACATGTGTGCGCGTGTGCATGTGTGTGCGCGTGTGTGCATGTGTGTGCAAAGGCAAGTGGAGGCCTATTAAAAAGCTGCCTGAGGAGAGGGCTTTCAGTAGGGAATCGGCGGGGGGGCAGAGAGGATGGCAGGGCTATTGTGTGTTAGAGCGCCATCCTGAGAGCTGGAATTAGGGCCATTCTCCTCTGCTCGGCTGGAAGACTTCGTACTGCCACCGACCCCGGCTTTAATTAGCGTAGCTCTGGAGAGAGACAGCAGGAACGGGGGGAGGAAGGGAGAGACAGAGAGACACAGAGAGAGAGAGAGAGACACAGAGACAGAGAGAGATACAGAGACAGAGAGAGAGAGAGATATACAGAGACAGAGAGAGAGAGAGATACAGAGACAGAGACAGAGAGATATAGTATGAGGAAGAAAACAAGGAGCGAGGAAAGAAGAAAAGGACAGATATTTGGATGAAAGAGAAATGATAGGAGAAAACAGTTGTGCGAGTGGAATGAGTTGTATGTATAATAGGGAGATGTCCTTATGTGGAGATGTCCATTCTGGAAGCATTGTGACACTTTCAATACCATCTGATGAGTTCTAACAAATCCATCAAATTATCATATCAACTTTCCTCCTCTCAAGAGTCCTTACAAACATAAGGCTGAAGAGGAACAGATGGGTATAATAGAAGTCAAATGAACATCAAACAACGACGAATCAGGGCATTATATCCAGAATACAGAGTGGGTATTAATATTGATCAACATATCCCATTATCCCCATTTTACATACAGCGAAACAACATCAATATTTGTCAAAGTAAATGAATCCATGACATTCATCAGTGACTGGATAAGTAAAGGGATAAGGGAGCCCGATAAAAACTGGCTGTTAAAGTCCGCTGTGCTGCCGTTAGGAGGTTTGTTTATGTTAAACAGATTGATTGTTATGGAACGTAAACAAGGTGTCAGCCTCCATTGTTGGACAGCCCATTCTGCTTAATAGTTAATGCAGTTAAAGGCTGCATGGGAAAGAGTCCCCTAAGCTCCTTTGTCGTTTAAGGGATGTTTGGTTGTTAATAGGCTTTGTTCAATTGCAAGGTCAGATAATACATGGTCTCATTGTAAAGTGTGCTAAGTGCATGCATGCATGCATGCGTGCACGCGTGCGTGGTGAGCGCGCATGTGTGTGTGTGTGTGTGTTAGTTACGTTCCACACTGTTTAGTGTTTGTGTCTGGTTTGCTGTGTCGATCCTGTCTCTCTATCTTTCTCTGCAGGCACCTCATCCAAACACCTCATCATCTTCTGCTGATCACTATACTGCAGGGGTAACCAACCAGGGGTTCGCGACTGTCTATTTGTACGTCTCTAAATGTTTTGATGAATTGAACAAGGTGGACCCTCTTGTAAACAAGTGTAATGCTTAATTGGGTCGTCCACTCACAGTTAACAGTCTTTGTATTGAGTTTGTGCTTGAAATGTACTGTAATTCTGCAAACTGTTAATAAATATTTAAATCAATCAATCAATCAAAATGTACTGTAATCCTGCAAACTGTTAATAAATATTTAAATCAATCAATCAAAGGTTGCTGGGGTCTGGGGACCCCCTGCAGTACCTACCTGTCAGTTGCTAACCCTAACCCAGAGATATAAATGCCACTAAATGGGGGTCCGCAGTCTAATGCATGTCAAACTAGCCCTAACCATAACCTCACAAAAACAAGTAGTCCGTGTTGTAGGAAATTTACCAACAGGGTTTGAACAGGCAAAGTTATGAGATTAGGACTCTAAGTCAGATGACTAGTCCACTAGACCACCGAGGACGCTGCAAAGATAGAGATCGGGCTCTGTATTGTGTATTTAAGCCGTGACGTCAGTCACTTGGTTCTACTCAAGGAAGTTCCACGTCATATATTTTCTTTGTCGTGACACTTTACAGTTACATTAATAATTCTACTCGAGTTGGAAGCATTAAGACCCATTTTAACCCTCAATGGCTTCCTTTCTGACAAATAACGTTATTGTAAAAATAAAAATAAAAGATTCACGCGTTTATATGTAGCTATTTTGTATTTACAATGAGAAGCGGACGGGACCCGGATGTAACGTAGGAGGACTACAATATGACTACAAGACATTCTCGGTTAAATCTCGCAGGCGTGGCCTTACACCGGAAGGAAGTGACGCCACCCTCAAATACGTCGCAGACGCGTGGAGGTGAGTTTGGTCAGTGTTTGTTTGAAAGTGCCACGTCACGCATCGGGTCCGTCGTCGCAGCAGGTATTTAATTAAATGTTATTTAATAATACTTAACTTAACGCTGTTGTTGTTTTTGTGTTCAAACGTGTATCACTTATGAAGTTACTTGTTATGATGTTTAATTGTTTATATATGATGTTTCTACAAAGCTGCAAAACAGTGTTTCAGTAGCTGAATGGTTACTGTCGATGGTTTGTCAACACTCTGTGCTCGAGTTCACGTCCCCGTCGATGACCGTGAGTGTTTTAGAAGAAGAAGAAAACACACTCTCAGTCCTGGACGGGGAGGAGCGCGCGGGCCGGGGCGTATTGTTCAGGTAAACGGCCCTAAACAGCTCCCAATGCATTCTCTATGGTAGTGGAAATTCACTACGGGTGCAGTACCCTCTCCGGCCGCAACGTGGGTGCGGACGGGCCGTGGCGCTGTCCCAAACTTCGCTACGGATGTAATATATATGTCTGGCCACAGAGTGGGTGCGGACGGGCCGTGGCGCTGTCCTAAATTTCGCTACCGATCACATGACCTGATGAAGATCAAATAGATCGAAACGTTGTTAGTATTTCAATAAAGAACGTCTTTCTTATACCTGTGGTGTGCGGGCTCCATCCAATACCTACACCAGTTGTGATGCAACAGAATTTGCTGTGACCGTTGTGAATTATGGGTGGTGTGGTCTTTGCCAAGACGGTGGGTTGTGGCCCATGCCTTACTGCTTTTATTTGTCATGTTGGTGTTCTCTATATCTTTTCGTCCTGGGCATGACGTTAAACTGTTCCGTTCGAGAGGACCGGCGACCCTCGAATGTAAACAGCCACGAAAGGAAACTATGTGTGTGTGAGGTGTTCTCTATGGGTTGGGTTTCAGGTGGTTGTATTGTAGTAGCTTGACATTTCTTGGAGGGCACTTTCAAGGACAGACTCAATCTTCTGGAAGTCTGCTTGTTGGGTCGTAATGCAGAGGTCGTCGGCGTAGATGAAACGCTGGCATTAGGCATTGGGTAGTGGCTGGTCGTTTGTGTAGATATTGAAAAGGAGGGGGGCGAGCACGCCACCTTGTGGGAGGCCGTTCTTTTGGGCTTTCCATTTACTCCTCTGGTCATTTAACTGGACATAGAAGCGCCTGTTGTTGAGGAGGCTTTTCCTGACCATTTTGGACAGTGTCGTAGGCAGCAGAGAGATCTCTGAATGCTGCTCCAGTTATTTGTTTTCCCTCAAACCCATCCTCAATGTGTTGGGTGAGGTTGAGCTATGTCCAGCACAGGAGCGGCCGGGACGGAAACCAGCTTGGTCTTTAGTCAGCTTGGTATCTATGAGTGGCAACGAGGCGTTGGAGTAGCAGCCTCTCATAGAGCTTGTAGGTGATGCATAGGAGGGAAATGGGTCGGTAGCTCTTTGGGGATAATGGGTCTTTGCCAGGTTTAGGGATTGCAACCACTTTGGCCTTTTTCCAGACAGAAGGGATGGATTTCTGTGCTATGCATGTGTTCAGCATCCCCACGAGCCAGGTCTTTCCGTTAGGTCCCAGGTGCTGTATCATTTCTGCCAGTAGGTCATCAATCCCTGCTGCTTTTCCGGGTTTCAACTTTCCCATTGCAGTTTCGAGTTCTTCTAGGTCGAAGGGTTTGGTTTGAGGGCTGGCTGATTGTGGTTGGTCTGATACCACTGTGCGATGGTATTCTCCTGTGTGTCGGCGGCGGTGTTGGTTACGACGGCCACCAGTTGTGATGCAACAGAGTTCGCTGTGACCGTTGTGAATTATGGGTGGCTCCCTGAGGTCCTTGATCCCCATGGGGTCCAACAGTGGTCATTGAAGCGTGCACACACACATGCACACATGCACCTACACACGCACAGGCGCACATGCGTATGCACACCTGGACCTGTAAATGAAGTTGAACAACAACACAAAAACTAAGGCACTGGTGTCGGACTTCTGGTTTACCGGAACGGGGTTCAACTCCCTGCAGTGCCCTGCTCAATGTGTTGTATTTACATGGTTCATTGGTCCATGGTCTCAGGTCATTGAGCGGCGCGCTATAGTGCGCGATTCTTCATCATTGTTGAGGATTTAAAAATAAGGTGAAAATCAAGGAAAAGCGAAAGGCTATAGTCCATGGTCACGGACCGCATACTGGTCAAGGTAATTTATACTGGTGAAGATCATTTACTAGTCTTATGAAGGTCATTTATACTGGTCAAGGTCATTTACTAGTCTCATGAAGTAAATTTATTTAAATCGTGGGAAATCGAAAGGCTATAGTCCATGGTCACAGAGGGCATACTATATATATATATATATGTATGTTGTTTTTCACGATTTCGGAGGATTTGAAAAAAAGGTGATAAAAAAATAATAATCAAATCCTCAAAAATGATGAAAAATGGCGTGCTATAGTATGCTGTACGGTATGGGCTATAGCCCATGTTCAAAAATGATGAAAAACGAGGTTAATTTCTTTTTCAAAATTTCAAAAAACGATGGGCTATAACCCATGTTTTTTTTGTTTTTTTTCCCAAATCCTCAAAAATGATGAAAAACGGCGTGCTATAGTATGCCGTACGGTATGGGCTATAGCCCATGTTCAGAAACGATGAAAAACGAGGTTACATTTTTTTTTCTCCAAAATTTCAAAAAACGATGGGCTATAACCCATGTTTTGTTTTGTTTTTTTGTTTTTTTTCAAATCCTCAAAAATGATGAAAAACGGCGTGCTATAGTATGCTGTACGGTATGGGCTATAGCCCATGTTCAGAAATTATGAAAAACAAGGTTATTTTTTTTTCCAATATTTCAAGAAACGATGGGCTATAACCCATGTTTTGTTTTTTTTTCATTTTTTTCAAATCCTCAAAAATGATGAAAAGCGGCGTGCTATAGTATGCCGTACGGTATGGGCTATAGCCCATGTTCAAAAATGATGAAAAGCGAGGTTATTTTTTTTTTCAAAATTTCAAAAAACGATGGGCTATAACCCATGTTTTTTTTGTTTGTTTTTTAATCCTCAAAAATGTGGAAAAACGGCGTGCTATAGTATGCCGTACGGTATGGGCTATAGCCCATGTTCAGAAATGATGAAAAACGAGGTTATTTCTTTTTCAAAATTTCAAAAAACGATGGGCTATAACCCATGTTTTTTTTCTTTTATCCTCAAAAATGATGAAAAACGGCGTGCTACAGTATGCCGTACGGTATGGGCTATAGCCCATGTTCAGAAATGATGAAAAACAAGGTTATTTCTTTTCCAAAATTTCAAAGAACGATGGGCTATAACCCATGTTTTTTTGTTTTTTTTTTCAAATCCTCAAAAATTATGAAAAACGGCGTGCTATAGTATGCTGTACGATATGGGCTATAGCCCATGTTCAGAAATTATGAAAAACAAGGTTATTTCTTTTTTCAAAATTTCAAAAAACGATGGGCTATAACCCATGTTTTTTTTGTTTGTTTTTTAATCCTCAAAAATGTTGAAAAACGGCGTGCTATAGTATGCCGTACGGTATGGGCTATAGCCCATGTTAAAAAATGATGAAAAACGAGGTTATTTCTTTTTCAAAATTAAAAAAAACGATGGGCTATAACCCATGTTTTTTTTTTTTTATCCTCAAAAATGATGAAAAACGGTGTGCTATAGTATGCCGTACAGTATGGGCTATAGCCCATGTTCAAAAATGATGAAAAACGAGGTTATTCTTTTTTTCAAAATTTCAAAAAACCATGGGCTATAACCCATGTTTTGTTTTGTTTTCATTTTTTTCAAATCATCAAAAATGATGAAAAACGGCGTGCTATAGTATGCCGTACGGTATGGGCTATAGCCCATGTTCAAAAATGATGAAAAACGAGGTTATTTCTTTTTCAAAATTTCAAAAAACGATGGGCTATAACCCATGTTTTCTTTTTTTTATCCTCAAAAATGATGAAAAACGGTGTGCTATAGTATGCCGTACGGTATGGGCTATAGCCCATGTTCAAAAATGATGAAAAACGAGGTTATTCTTTTTTTCAAAATTTCAAAAAACGATGGGATATAACCCATGTTTTCTTTTTTCAAATCCTCAAAAATGATGAAAAACGGCGTGCTATAGTATGCCGTACGGTATGGGCTATAGCCCATGTTCAAAAATGATGAAAAACGAGGTTATTCTTTTTCTCCAAAATTTCAAAAAACGATGGGCTATAACCCATGTTTTTTTTTTTTTTCAAATCCTCAAAAATGATGAAAAACGGCGTGCTATAGTATGCCGTACGGTATGGGCTATAGCCCATGTTCAAAAATGATGAAAAACGAGGTTATTCTTTTTTTCAAAATTTCAAAAAACGATGGGCTACCCATGTTTTTTTTTTTTTTTTTTTTTTTAATCCTCAAACATGATGAAAAACGGCGTGCTATAGTATGCCGTACGGTATGGGCTATAGCCCATGTTCAGAAATGATGAAAAACAAGGGTTTTTTTTTTTTTTAATTTCAAAAAACGATGGGCTATAACCCATGTTTTTTTTTGTCTTTTTCTTTTTTTTAAATCCTCAAAAATGATGAAAAACTGCGTGCTATAGTATGCCGTACGGTATGGGCTATAGCCCATGTTCAAAAATGATGAAAAACGAGTTTTTTTTTTTTTTCAAAATTTCAAAAAACGATGGGCTATAACCCATGTTTTTTTTCTTTTTTCAAATCCTCAAAAATGATGAAAAACGGTGTGCTATAGTATGCCGTACGGTATGGGCTATAGCCCATGTTCAAAAATGAGGAAAAACGAGGTTATTCTTTTTTCAAAATTTCAAAAAACGATGGGCTATAACCCATGTTTTTTTTTTTTTTATCCTCAAAAATGATGAAAAACGGCGTGCTATAGTATGCCGTACGGTATGGGCTATAGCCCATGTTCAAAAATGATGAAAAACGAGGTTATTTTTTTTCTCCAAAATTTCAAAAAACGATGGGCTATAACCCATGTTTTTTTTTTTTTTTCTTTTTTTTCAAATCATCAAAAATTATGAAAAACGGCGTGCTATAGTATGCCGTACGGTATGGGCTATAGCCCATGTTCAAAAATGATGAAAAACGAGGTTATTATTCTTTTCAAAATTTCAAAAAACGATGGGCTATAACCCATGTTTTTTTTTTTTTTTTTTTTTTCAAATCCTCAAAAATGATGAAAAACGGCGTGCTATAGTATGCCGTACGGTATGGGCTATAGCCCATGTTCAGAAATGATGAAAAACGAGGTTTATTTATTTTTTAAATTTCAAAAAACGATGGGCTATAACCCATGTTTTTTTTCTTTTTTCAAATCCTCAAAAATGATAAAAAACGGTGTGCTATAGTATGCCGTACGGTATGGGCTATAGCCCATGTTCAAAAATGAGGAAAAACGAGGTTATTCTTTTTTTCAAAATTTCAAAAAACGATGGGCTATAACCCATGTTTTTTTTTTCTTTTTCTTTTTTTTTATCCTCAAAAATGATGAAAAACGGCGTGCTATAGTATGCCGTACGGTATGGGCTATAGCCCATGTTCAAAAATGATGAAAAACGAGGTTATTTTTTTTCTCCAAAATTTCAAAAAACGATGGGCTATAACCCATGTTTTTTGTTTTTGTTTTTTTTGTTTTTTTTAATCCTCAAAAATGATGAAAAACGGCGTGCTATAGTATGCCGTACGGTATGGGCTATAGCCCATGTTCAGAAATGATGAAAAACAAGGTTTATTTATTTTTTAAATTTCAAAAAACGATGGGATATAACCCATGTTTTTTTTCTTTTTTCAAATCCTCAAAAATGATGAAAAACGGTGTGCTATAGTATGCCGTTACGTATGGGCTATAGCCCATGTTCAAAAATGATGAAAAACGAGTTATTCTTTTTCTCCAAAATTTCAAAAAACGATGGGCTATAACCCATGTTTTTTTTTTTTTTTTCAAATCCTCAAAAATGATGAAAAACGGCGTGCTATAGTATGCCGTACGGTATGGGCTATAGCCCATGTTCAAAAATGATGAAAAACGAGGTTATTCTTTTTTTCAAAATTTCAAAAAACGATGGGCTACCCATGTTTTTTTTTTTTTTTTTTTTTAATCCTCAAAAATGATGAAAAAACGGCGTGCTATAGTATGCCGTACGGTATGGGCTATAGCCCATGTTCAGAAATGATGAAAAACAAGGTTTTTTTTTTTTTTTAATTTCAAAAATCGATGGGCTATAACCCATGTTTTTTTTTGTCTTTTTCTTTTTTTTAAATCCTCAAAATGATGAAAAACTGCGTGCTATAGTATGCCGTACGGTATGGGCTATAGCCCATGTTCAAAAATGATGAAAAACGAGTTTTTTTTTTTTTTTCAAAATTTCAAAAAAACGATGGGCTATAACCCATGTTTTTTTTTCTTTTTTCAAATCCTCAAAAATGATGAAAAACGGTGTGCTATAGTATGCCGTACGGTATGAGCTATAGCCCATGTTCAAAAATGAGGAAAAACGAGGTTATTCTTTTTTTCAAAATTTCAAAAAACGATGGGCTATAACCCATGTTTTTTTTTTTTTTATCCTCAAAAATGATGAAAAACGGCGTGCTATAGTATGCCGTACGGTATGGGCCTATAGCCCATGTTCAAAAATGATGAAAAACGAGGTTATTTTTTTTCTCCAAAATTTCAAAAAACGATGGGCTATAACCCATGTTTTTTTTTTTTTTTTTTTTTTCAAATCATCAAAAATTATGAAAAACGGCGTGCTATAGTATGCCGTACGGTATGGGCTATAGCCCATGTTCAAAAATGATGAAAAACGAGGTTATTATTCTTTTCAAAATTTCAAAAAACGATGGGCTATAACCCATGTTTTTTTTTTTTTTTTTTTTTTCAAATCCTCAAAATGATGAAAAACGGCGTGCTATAGTATGCCGTACGGTATGGGCTATAGCCCATGTTCAGAAATGATGAAAAACAAGGTTTTTTTTTTTTTTAATTTCAAAAAACGATGGGCTATAACCCATGTTTTTTTCTTTTTTTTTAAATCCTCAAAAATGATGAAAAACGGCGTGCTATAGTATGCCGTACGGTATGGGCTATAGCCCATGTTCAGAAATGATGAAAAACGAGGTTTAT
Source organism: Protomyctophum parallelum (assembly GCF_964188405.1). NCBI lineage: Eukaryota > Metazoa > Chordata > Actinopteri > Myctophiformes > Myctophidae > Protomyctophum > Protomyctophum parallelum. The sequence goes on from NC_139699.1 coordinate 31,932,419, forward strand.
TTATTTTTTAAATTTCAAAAAACGATGGGCTATAACCCATGTTTTTTTTCTTTTTTCAAATCCTCAAAAATGATAAAAAACGGTGTGCTATAGTATGCCGTACGGTATGGGCTATAGCCCATGTTCAAAAATGAGGAAAAACGAGGTTATTCTTTTTTTCAAAATTTCAAAAAACGATGGGCTATAACCCATGTTTTTTTTTTCTTTTTCTTTTTTTTTATCCTCAAAAATGATGAAAAACGGCGTGCTATAGTATGCCGTACGGTATGGGCTATAGCCCATGTTCAAAAATGATGAAAAACGAGGTTATTTTTTTTCTCCAAAATTTCAAAAAACGATGGGCTATAACCCATGTTTTTTTTTTTGTTTTTTTTGTTTTTTTTAATCCTCAAAAATGATGAAAAACGGCGTGCTATAGTATGCCGTACGGTATGGGCTATAGCCCATGTTCAAAAATGATGAAAAACGAGTTTTTTTTTTCTTTTTCAAAATTTCAAAAAACGATGGGCTATAACCCATGTTTTTTTTCTTTTTTCAAATCCTCAAAAATGATGAAAAACGGTGTGCTATAGTATGCCGTACGGTATGGGCTATAGCCCATGTTCAAAAATGAGGAAAAACGAGGTTATTCTTTTTTTCAAAATTTCAAAAAATGATGGGCTATAACCCATGTTTTTTTTTTTTTTATCCTCAAAAATGATGAAAAACGGCGTGCTATAGTATGCCGTACGGTATGGGCTATAGCCCATGTTCAAAAATGATGAAAAACGAGGTTATTTTTTTTCTCCAAAATTTCAAAAAACGATGGGCTATAACCCATGTTTTTTTTTTTTTTTTTTTTTTTTCAAATCCTCAAAAATGATGAAAAACGGCGTGCTATAGTATGCCGTACGGTATGGGCTATAGCCCATGTTCAAAAATGATGAAAAACGAGGTTATTCTTTTTTTCAAAATTTCAAAAAACGATGGGCTACCCATGTTTTTTTTTTTTTTTTTTTTTTTAATCCTCAAAAATGATGAAAAACGGCGTGCTATAGTATGCCGTACGGTATGGGCTATAGCCCATGTTCAGAAATGATGAAAAACAAGGTTTTTTTTTTTTTTTAATTTCAAAAATCGATGGGCTATAACCCATGTTTTTTTTTGTCTTTTTCTTTTTTTTAAATCCTCAAAAATGATGAAAAACTGCGTGCTATAGTATGCCGTACGGTATGGGCTATAGCCCATGTTCAAAAATGATGAAAAACGAGTTTTTTTTTTTTTTCAAAATTTCAAAAAACGATGGGCTATAACCCATGTTTTTTTTCTTTTTTCAAATCCTCAAAAATGATGAAAAACGGTGTGCTATAGTATGCCGTACGGTATGAGCTATAGCCCATGTTCAAAAATGAGGAAAAACGAGGTTATTCTTTTTTTCAAAATTTCAAAAAACGATGGGCTATAACCCATGTTTTTTTTTTTTTTATCCTCAAAAATGATGAAAAACGGCGTGCTATAGTATGCCGTACGGTATGGGCTATAGCCCATGTTCAAAAATGATGAAAAACGAGGTTATTTTTTTTCTCCAAAATTTCAAAAAACGATGGGCTATAACCCATGTTTTTTTTTTTTTTTTTTTTTTTCAAATCATCAAAAATTATGAAAAACGGCGTGCTATAGTATGCCGTACGGTATGGGCTATAGCCCATGTTCAAAAATGATGAAAAACGAGGTTATTATTCTTTTCAAAATTTCAAAAAACGATGGGCTATAACCCATGTTTTTTTTTTTTTTTTTTTTTTCAAATCCTCAAAAATGATGAAAAACGGCGTGCTATAGTATGCCGTACGGTATGGGCTATAGCCCATGTTCAGAAATGATGAAAAACAAGGTTTTTTTTTTTTTTAATTTCAAAAAACGATGGGCTATAACCCATGTTTTTTTCTTTTTTTTTAAATCCTCAAAAATGATGAAAAACGGCGTGCTATAGTATGCCGTACGGTATGGGCTATAGCCCATGTTCAGAAATGATGAAAAACGAGGTTTATTTATTTTTTAAATTTCAAAAAACGATGGGCTATAACCCATGTTTTTTTTCTTTTTTCAAATCCTCAAAAATGATAAAAAACGGTGTGCTATAGTATGCCGTACGGTATGGGCTATAGCCCATGTTCAAAAATGAGGAAAAACGAGGTTATTCTTTTTTTCAAAATTTCAAAAAACGATGGGCTATAACCCATGTTTTTTTTTTCTTTTTCTTTTTTTTTATCCTCAAAAATGATGAAAAACGGCGTGCTATAGTATGCCGTACGGTATGGGCTATAGCCCATGTTCAAAAATGATGAAAAACGAGGTTATTTTTTTTCTCCAAAATTTCAAAAAACGATGGGCTATAACCCATGTTTTTTTTTTTGTTTTTTTTGTTTTTTTTAATCCTCAAAAATGATGAAAAACGGCGTGCTATAGTATGCCGTACGGTATGGGCTATAGCCCATGTTCAAAAATGATGAAAAACGAGTTTTTTTTTTCTTTTTCAAAATTTCAAAAAACGATGGGCTATAACCCATGTTTTTTTTCTTTTTTCAAATCCTCAAAAATGATGAAAAACGGTGTGCTATAGTATGCCGTACGGTATGGGCTATAGCCCATGTTCAAAAATGAGGAAAAACGAGGTTATTCTTTTTTTCAAAATTTCAAAAAACGATGGGCTATAACCCATGTTTTTTTTTTTTTTATCCTCAAAAATGATGAAAAACGGCGTGCTATAGTATGCCGTACGGTATGGGCTATAGCCCATGTTCAAAAATGATGAAAAACGAGGTTATTTTTTTTCTCCAAAATTTCAAAAAACGATGGGCTATAACCCATGTTTTTTTTTTTTTTTTTTTTTTTTCAAATCATCAAAAATTATGAAAAACGGCGTGCTATAGTATGCTGTACGGTATGGGCTATAGCCCATGTTCAAAAATGATGAAAAACGAGGTTATTATTCTTTTCAAAATTTCAAAAAACGATGGGCTATAACCCATGTTTTTTTTTTTTTTTTCAAATCCTCAAAAATGATGAAAAACGGCGTGCTATAGTATGCCGTACGGTATGGGCTATAGCCCATGTTCAGAAATGATGAAAAACAAGGTTTTTTTTTTTTTTAATTTCAAAAAACGATGGGCTATAACCCATGTTTTTTTCTTTTTTTTTAAATCCTCAAAAATGATGAAAAACGGCGTGCTATAGTATGCCGTACGGTATGGGCTATAGCCCATGTTCAGAAATGATGAAAAACGAGGTTTATTTATTTTTTAAATTTCAAAAAACGATGGGCTATAACCCATGTTTTTTTTCTTTTTTCAAATCCTCAAAAATGATGAAAAACGGCGTGCTATAGTATGCCGTACGGTATGGGCTATAGCCCATGTTCAAAAATGATGAAAAACGAGGTTATTTTTTTTCTCCAAAATTTCAAAAAACGATGGGCTATAACCCATGTTTTTTTTTTGTTTTTTTTTTTCAAATCATCAAAAATTATGAAAAACGGCGTGCTATAGTATGCCGTACGGTATGGGCTATAGCCCATGTTCAAAAATGATGAAAAACGAGGTTATTATTCTTTTCAAAATTTCAAAAAACGATGGGCTATAACCCATGTTTTTTTTTTTGTTTTTTTTTTCAAATCCTCAAAAATGATGAAAAACGGCGTGCTATAGTATGCCGTACGGTATGGGCTATAGCCCATGTTCAGAAATGATGAAAAACGAGGTTTATTTATTTTTTAAATTTCAAAAAACGATGGGCTATAACCCATGTTTTTTTTCTTTTTTCAAATCCTCAAAAATGATAAAAAACGGTGTGCTATAGTATGCCGTACGGTATGGGCTATAGCCCATGTTCAAAAATGAGGAAAAACGAGGTTATTCTTTTTTTCAAAATTTCAAAAAACGATGGGCTATAACCCATGTTTTTTTTTTCTTTTTCTTTTTTTTTATCCTCAAAAATGATGAAAAACGGCGTGCTATAGTATGCCGTACGGTATGGGCTATAGCCCATGTTCAAAAATGATGAAAAACGAGGTTATTTTTTTTCTCCAAAATTTCAAAAAACGATGGGCTATAACCCATGTTTTTTGTTTTTGTTTTTTTTGTTTTTTTTAATCCTCAAAAATGATGAAAAACGGCGTGCTATAGTATGCCGTACGGTATGGGCTATAGCCCATGTTCAGAAATGATGAAAAACAAGGTTTATTTATTTTTTAAATTTCAAAAAACGATGGGATATAACCCATGTTTTTTTTCTTTTTTCAAATCCTCAAAAATGATGAAAAACGGTGTGCTATAGTATGCCGTACGGTATGGGCTATAGCCCATGTTCAAAAATGATGAAAAACGAGGTTATTCTTTTTCTCCAAAATTTCAAAAAACGATGGGCTATAACCCATGTTTTTTTTTTTTTTTCAAATCCTCAAAAATGATGAAAAACGGCGTGCTATAGTATGCCGTACGGTATGGGCTATAGCCCATGTTCAAAAATGATGAAAAACGAGGTTATTCTTTTTTTCAAAATTTCAAAAAACGATGGGCTACCCATGTTTTTTTTTTTTTTTTTTTTTTTAATCCTCAAAAATGATGAAAAACGGCGTGCTATAGTATGCCGTACGGTATGGGCTATAGCCCATGTTCAGAAATGATGAAAAACAAGGTTTTTTTTTTTTTTTAATTTCAAAAATCGATGGGCTATAACCCATGTTTTTTTTTGTCTTTTTCTTTTTTTTAAATCCTCAAAAATGATGAAAAACTGCGTGCTATAGTATGCCGTACGGTATGGGCTATAGCCCATGTTCAAAAATGATGAAAAACGAGTTTTTTTTTTTTTTCAAAATTTCAAAAAACGATGGGCTATAACCCATGTTTTTTTTCTTTTTTCAAATCCTCAAAAATGATGAAAAACGGTGTGCTATAGTATGCCGTACGGTATGGGCTATAGCCCATGTTCAAAAATGAGGAAAAACGAGGTTATTCTTTTTTTCAAAATTTCAAAAAACGATGGGCTATAACCCATGTTTTTTTTTTTTTTATCCTCAAAAATGATGAAAAACGGCGTGCTATAGTATGCCGTACGGTATGGGCTATAGCCCATGTTCAAAAATGATGAAAAACGAGGTTATTTTTTTTCTCCAAAATTTCAAAAAACGATGGGCTATAACCCATGTTTTTTTTTTTTTTTTTTTTTTTTCAAATCATCAAAAATTATGAAAAACGGCGTGCTATAGTATGCCGTACGGTATGGGCTATAGCCCATGTTCAAAAATGATGAAAAACGAGGTTATTATTCTTTTCAAAATTTCAAAAAACGATGGGCTATAACCCATGTTTTTTTTTTTTTTTTTTTTTTCAAATCCTCAAAAATGATGAAAAACGGCGTGCTATAGTATGCCGTACGGTATGGGCTATAGCCCATGTTCAGAAATGATGAAAAACAAGGTTTTTTTTTTTTTTAATTTCAAAAAACGATGGGCTACCCATGTTTTTTTTTTTTTTTTTTTTTTTAATCCTCAAAAATGATGAAAAACGGCGTGCTATAGTATGCCGTACGGTATGGGCTATAGCCCATGTTCAGAAATGATGAAAAACAAGGTTTTTTTTTTTTTTTAATTTCAAAAATCGATGGGCTATAACCCATGTTTTTTTTTGTCTTTTTCTTTTTTTTAAATCCTCAAAAATGATGAAAAACTGCGTGCTATAGTATGCCGTACGGTATGGGCTATAGCCCATGTTCAAAAATGATGAAAAACGAGTTTTTTTTTTTTTTCAAAATTTCAAAAAACGATGGGCTATAACCCATGTTTTTTTTCTTTTTTCAAATCCTCAAAAATGATGAAAAACGGTGTGCTATAGTATGCCGTACGGTATGGGCTATAGCCCATGTTCAAAAATGAGGAAAAACGAGGTTATTCTTTTTTTCAAAATTTCAAAAAACGATGGGCTATAACCCATGTTTTTTTTTTTTTTATCCTCAAAAATGATGAAAAACGGCGTGCTATAGTATGCCGTACGGTATGGGCTATAGCCCATGTTCAAAAATGATGAAAAACGAGGTTATTTTTTTTCTCCAAAATTTCAAAAAACGATGGGCTATAACCCATGTTTTTTTTTTTTTTTTTTTTTTTCAAATCATCAAAAATTATGAAAAACGGCGTGCTATAGTATGCCGTACGGTATGGGCTATAGCCCATGTTCAAAAATGATGAAAAACGAGGTTATTATTCTTTTCAAAATTTCAAAAAACGATGGGCTATAACCCATGTTTTTTTTTTTTTTTTTTTTTTCAAATCCTCAAAAATGATGAAAAACGGCGTGCTATAGTATGCCGTACGGTATGGGCTATAGCCCATGTTCAGAAATGATGAAAAACAAGGTTTTTTTTTTTTTTAATTTCAAAAAACGATGGGCTATAACCCATGTTTTTTTCTTTTTTTTTAAATCCTCAAAAATGATGAAAAACGGCGTGCTATAGTATGCCGTACGGTATGGGCTATAGCCCATGTTCAGAAATGATGAAAAACGAGGTTTATTTATTTTTTAAATTTCAAAAAACGATGGGCTATAACCCATGTTTTTTTTCTTTTTTCAAATCCTCAAAAATGATAAAAAACGGTGTGCTATAGTATGCCGTACGGTATGGGCTATAGCCCATGTTCAAAAATGATGAAAAACGAGGTTATTTTTTTTCTCCAAAATTTCAAAAAACGATGGGCTATAACCCATGTTTTTTTTTTTTTTTTTTTTTTTTCAAATCATCAAAAATTATGAAAAACGGCGTGCTATAGTATGCCGTACGGTATGGGCTATAGCCCATGTTCAAAAATGATGAAAAACGAGGTTATTATTCTTTTCAAAATTTCAAAAAACGATGGGCTATAACCCATGTTTTTTTTTTTTTTTTTTTTTTCAAATCCTCAAAAATGATGAAAAACGGCGTGCTATAGTATGCCGTACGGTATGGGCTATAGCCCATGTTCAGAAATGATGAAAAACAAGGTTTTTTTTTTTTTTAATTTCAAAAAACGATGGGCTATAACCCATGTTTTTTTCTTTTTTTTTAAATCCTCAAAAATGATGAAAAACGGCGTGCTATAGTATGCCGTACGGTATGGGCTATAGCCCATGTTCAGAAATGATGAAAAACGAGGTTTATTTATTTTTTAAATTTCAAAAAACGATGGGCTATAACCCATGTTTTTTTTCTTTTTTCAAATCCTCAAAAATGATAAAAAACGGTGTGCTATAGTATGCCGTACGGTATGGGCTATAGCCCATGTTCAAAAATGAGGAAAAACGAGGTTATTCTTTTTTTCAAAATTTCAAAAAACGATGGGCTATAACCCATGTTTTTTTTTTCTTTTTCTTTTTTTTTATCCTCAAAAATGATGAAAAACGGCGTGCTATAGTATGCCGTACGGTATGGGCTATAGCCCATGTTCAAAAATGATGAAAAACGAGGTTATTTTTTTTCTCCAAAATTTCAAAAAACGATGGGCTATAACCCATGTTTTTTTTTTTGTTTTTTTTGTTTTTTTTAATCCTCAAAAATGATGAAAAACGGCGTGCTATAGTATGCCGTACGGTATGGGCTATAGCCCATGTTCAAAAATGATGAAAAACGAGTTTTTTTTTTCTTTTTCAAAATTTCAAAAAACGATGGGCTATAACCCATGTTTTTTTTCTTTTTTCAAATCCTCAAAAATGATGAAAAACGGTGTGCTATAGTATGCCGTACGGTATGGGCTATAGCCCATGTTCAAAAATGAGGAAAAACGAGGTTATTCTTTTTTTCAAAATTTCAAAAAACGATGGGCTATAACCCATGTTTTTTTTTTTTTTATCCTCAAAAATGATGAAAAACGGCGTGCTATAGTATGCCGTACGGTATGGGCTATAGCCCATGTTCAAAAATGATGAAAAACGAGGTTATTTTTTTTCTCCAAAATTTCAAAAAACGATGGGCTATAACCCATGTTTTTTTTTTTTTTTTTTTTTTTTCAAATCATCAAAAATTATGAAAAACGGCGTGCTATAGTATGCCGTACGGTATGGGCTATAGCCCATGTTCAAAAATGATGAAAAACGAGGTTATTATTCTTTTCAAAATTTCAAAAAACGATGGGCTATAACCCATGTTTTTTTTTTTTTTTTCAAATCCTCAAAAATGATGAAAAACGGCGTGCTATAGTATGCCGTACGGTATGGGCTATAGCCCATGTTCAGAAATGATGAAAAACAAGGTTTTTTTTTTTTTTAATTTCAAAAAACGATGGGCTATAACCCATGTTTTTTTCTTTTTTTTTAAATCCTCAAAAATGATGAAAAACGGCGTGCTATAGTATGCCGTACGGTATGGGCTATAGCCCATGTTCAGAAATGATGAAAAACGAGGTTTATTTATTTTTTAAATTTCAAAAAACGATGGGCTATAACCCATGTTTTTTTTCTTTTTTCAAATCCTCAAAAATGATAAAAAACTGTGTGCTATAGTATGCCGTACGGTATGGGCTATAGCCCATGTTCAAAAATGAGGAAAAACGAGGTTATTCTTTTTTTCAAAATTTCAAAAAACGATGGGCTATAACCCATGTTTTTTTTTTCTTTTTCTTTTTTTTTATCCTCAAAAATGATGAAAAACGGCGTGCTATAGTATGCCGTACGGTATGGGCTATAGCCCATGTTCAAAAATGATGAAAAACGAGGTTATTTATTTTCTCCAAAATTTCAAAAAACGATGGGCTATAACCCATGTTTTTTTTTTTGTTTTTTTTGTTTTTTTTAATCCTCAAAAATGATGAAAAACGGCGTGCTATAGTATGCCGTACGGTATGGGCTATAGCCCATGTTCAGAAATGATGAAAAACAAGGTTTATTTATTTTTTAAATTTCAAAAAACGATGGGCTATAACCCATGTTTTTTTTCTTTTTTCAAATCCTCAAAAATGATGAAAAACGGTGTGCTATAGTATGCCGTACGGTATGGGCTATAGCCCATGTTCAAAAATGATGAAAAACGAGGTTATTCTTTTTCTCCAAAATTTCAAAAAACGATGGGCTATAACCCATGTTTTTTTTTCTTTTTTCAAATCCTCAAAAATGATGAAAAACGGCGTGCTATAGTATGCCGTACGGTATGGGCTATAGCCCATGTTCAAAAATGATGAAAAACGAGGTTATTCTTTTTTTCAAAATTTCAAAAAACGATGGGCTACCCATGTTTTTTTTTTTTTTTTTTTTTTAATCCTCAAAAATGATGAAAAACGGCGTGCTATAGTATGCCGTACGGTATGGGCTATAGCCCATGTTCAGAAATGATAAAAAACAAGTTTTTTTTTTTTTTTTTTTTTTCAAAAAACGATGGGCTATAACCCATGTTTTTTTTTGTCTTTTTCTTTTTTTTTAAATCCTCAAAAATGATGAAAAACTGCGTGCTATAGTATGCCGTACGGTATGGGCTATAGCCCATGTTCAAAAATGATGAAAAACGAGGTTTTTTTTTTTTTCAAAATTTCAAAAAACGATGGGCTATAACCCATGTTTTTTTTCTTTTTTCAAATCCTCAAAAATGATGAAAAACGGTGTGCTATAGTATGCCGTACGGTATGGGCTATAGCCCATGTTCAAAAATGAGGAAAAACGAGGTTATTCTTTTTTTCAAAATTTCAAAAAACGATGGGCTATAACCCATGTTTTTTTTTTTTTAATCCTCAAAAATGATGAAAAACGGCGTGCTATAGTATGCCGTACGGTATGGGCTATAGCCCATGTTCAAAAATGATGAAAAACGAGGTTATTTTTTTTCTCCAAAATTTCAAAAAACGATGGGCTATAACCCATGTTTTTTTTTTTTTTCAAATCCTCAAAAATTATGAAAAACGGCGTGCTATAGTATGCCGTACGGTATGGGCTATAGCCCATGTTCAAAAATGATGAAAAACGAGGTTATTATTCTTTTCAAAATTTCAAAAAACGATGGGCTATAACCCATGTTTTTTTTTTTTTTTTTTTTCAAATCCTCAAAAATGATGAAAAACGGCGTGCTATAGTATGCCGTACGGTATGGGCTATAGCCCATGTTCAGAAATGATGAAAAACAAGGTTTTTTTTTTTTTTAATTTCAAAAAACGATGGGCTATAACCCATGTTTTTTTCTTTTTTTTCTTTTTTTTTAAATCCTCAAAAATGATGAAAAACGGCGTGCTATAGTATGCCGTACGGTATGGGCTATAGCCCATGTTCAAAAATGATGAAAAACGAGGTTATTTTTTTTTTCAAAATTTCAAAAAACGATGGGCTATAACCCATGTTTTTTTTCTTTTTTCAAATCCTCAAAAATGATGAAAAACGGTGTGCTATAGTATGCCGTACGGTATGGGCTATAGCCCATGTTCAAAAATGAGGAAAAACGAGGTTATTCTTTTTTTCAAAATTTCAAAAAACGATGGGCTATAACCCATGTCTTTTTTTTTTTTTTTTTTTTTTTTTTTTTTATCCTCAAAAATGATGAAAAACGGCGTGCTATAGTATGCCGTACGGTATGGGCTATAGCCCATGTTCAAAAATGATGAAAAACGAGGTTATTCTTTTTTTCAAAATTTCAAAAAACGATGGGCTACCCATGTTTTTTTTTTTTTTTTTTTTTTTAATCCTCAAAAATGATGAAAAACGGCGTGCTATAGTATGCCGTACGGTATGGGCTATAGCCCATGTTCAGAAATGATGAAAAACAAGGTTTTTTTTTTTTTTAATTTCAAAAAACGATGGGCTATAACCCATGTTTTTTTTTGTCTTTTTCTTTTTTTTTAAATCCTCAAAAATGATGACAAACTGCGTGCTATAGTATGCCGTACGGTATGGGCTATAGCCCATGTTCAAAAATGATGAAAAACGAGTTTTTTTTTTTTTTCAAAATTTCAAAAAACGATGGGCTATAACCCATGTTTTTTTTCTTTTTTCAAATCCTCAAAAATGATGAAAAACGGTGTGCTATAGTATGCCGTACGGTATGGGCTATAGCCCATGTTCAAAAATGAGGAAAAACGAGGTTATTCTTTTTTTCAAAATTTCAAAAAACGATGGGCTATAACCCATGTTTTTTTTTTTTTAATCCTCAAAAATGATGAAAAACGGCGTGCTATAGTATGCCGTACGGTATGGGCTATAGCCCATGTTAAAAAATGATGAAAAACGAGGTTATTTTTTTTTCTCCAAAATTTCAAAAAACGATGGGCTATAACCCATGTTTGTTTTTTTTTTGTTTTTTTTCAAATCATCAAAAATTATGAAAAACGGCGTGCTATAGTATGCCGTACGGTATGGGCTATAGCCCATGTTCAAAAATGATGAAAAACGAGGTTATTATTCTTTTCAAAATTTCAAAAAACGATGGGCTATAACCCATGTTTTTTTTTTTTTTTTTTTTTCAAATCCTCAAAAATGATGAAAAACGGCGTGCTATAGTATGCCGTACGGTATGGGCTATAGCCCATGTTCAGAAATGATGAAAAACAAGGTTTTTTTTTTTTTTAATTTAAAAAAACGATGGGCTATAACCCATGTTTTTTTCTTTTTTTTCTTTTTTTTTAAATCCTCAAAAATGATGAAAAACGGCGTGCTATAGTATGCCGTACGGTATGGGCTATAGCCCATGTTCAAAAATGATGAAAAACGAGGTTATTTTTTTTTTCAAAATTTCAAAAAACGATGGGCTATAACCCATGTTTTTTTTCTTTTTTCAAATCCTCAAAAATGATGAAAAACGGTGTGCTATAGTATGCCGTACGGTATGGGCTATAGCCCATGTTCAAAAATGAGGAAAAACGAGGTTATTCTTTTTTTCAAAATTTCAAAAAACGATGGGCTACCCATGTTTTTTTTTTTTTTTTTTTTTTAATCCTCAAAAATGATGAAAAACGGCGTGCTATAGTATGCCGTACGGTATGGGCTATAGCCCATGTTCAGAAATGATGAAAAACAAGGTTTTTTTTTTTTTTTAATTTCAAAAAACGATGGGCTATAACCCATGTTTTTTTTTGTCTTTTTCTTTTTTTTTAAATCCTCAAAAATGATGAAAAACTGCGTGCTATAGTATGCCGTACGGCGTACGGTATGGGCTATAGCCCATGTTCAAAAATGATGAAAAACTAGTTTTTTTTTTTTTTCAAAATTTCAAAAAACGATGGGCTATAACCCATGTTTTTTTTCTTTTTTCAAATCCTCAAAAATGATGAAAAACGGTGTGCTATAGTATGCCGTACGGTATGGGCTATAGCCCATGTTCAAAAATGAGGAAAAACGAGGTTATTCTTTTTTTCAAAATTTCAAAAAACGATGGGCTATAACCCATGTTTTTTTTTTTTTAATCCTCAAAAATGATGAAAAACGGCGTGCTATAGTATGCCGTACGGTATGGGCTATAGCCCATGTTAAAAAATGATGAAAAACGAGGTTATTTTTTTTCTCCAAAATTTCAAAAAACGATGGGCTATAACCCATGTTTTATTTATTTTTTATTTTTTTTAAATCATCAAAAATTATGAAAAACGGCGTGCTATAGTATGCCGTACGGTATGAGCTATAGCCCATGTTCAAAAATGATGAAAAACGAGGTTATTATTCTTTTCAAAATTTCAAAAAACGATGGGCTATAACCCATGTTTTTTTTTTTTTTTTTTTTTTCAAATCCTCAAAAATGATGAAACAGGCGTGCTATAGTATGCCGAAACGGTATGGGCTATAGCCCATGTTCAGAAATGATGAAAAACAAGGTTTTTTTTTTTTTTAATTTCAAAAAACGATGGGCTATAACCCATGTTTTTTTTCTTTTTTCAAATCCTCAAAAATGATGAAAAACGGTGTGCTATAGTATGCCGTACGGTATGGGCTATAGCCCATGTTCAAAAATGAGGAAAAACGAGGTTATTCTTGTTTTCAAAATTTCAAAAGACGATGGGCTATAACCCATGTCTTTTTTTTTTTTTTTTTTTTTTTTTTTTTTTTTATCCTCAAAAATGATGAAAAACGGCGTGCTATAGTATGCCGTACGGTATGGGCTATAGCCCATGTTCAAAAATGAGGAAAAACGAGGTTATTCTTGTTTTCAAAATTTCAAAAAACGATGGGCTATAACCCATGTTTCTTTTTTTTTTTTTTTTTTTTTCAAATCCTCAAAAATGATGAAAAACGGCGTGCTATAGTATGCCGTACGGTATGGGCTATAGCCCATGTTAGAAAATGATGAAAAACGAGGTTATTCTTTTTTTCAAAATTTCAAAAAACGATGGGCTATAACCCATGTTTTTTTTTTTTTTTTTTTTTTCAAATCCTCAAAAATGATGAAAAACGGCGTGCTATAGTATGCCGTACGGTATGGGCTATAGCCCATGTTCAGAAATGATGAAAAACAAGGTTTTTTTTTTTTTAATTTCAAAAAACGATGGGCTATAACCCATGTTTTTTTCTTTTTTTTCTTTTTTTTTAAATCCTCAAAAATGATGAAAAACGGCGTGCTATAGTATGCCGTACGGTATGGGCTATAGCCCATGTTCAAAAATGATGAAAAACGAGGTTATTTTTTTTTTCAAAATTTCAAAAAACGATGGGCTATAACCCATGTTTTTTTTCTTTTTTCAAATCCTCAAAAATGATGAAAAACGGTGTGCTATAGTATGCCGTACGGTATGGGCTATAGCCCATGTTCAAAAATGAGGAAAAACGAGGTTATTCTTTTTTTCAAAATTTCAAAAAACGATGGGCTATAACCCATGTCTTTTTTTTTTTTTTTTTATCCTCAAAAATGATGAAAAACGGCGTGCTATAGTATGCCGTACGGTATGGGCTATAGCCCATGTTCAAAAATGATGAAAAACTAGGTTATTTTTTTTCTCCAAAATTTCAAAAAACGATGGGCTATAACCCATAGTCGGGGATCCAGTCACCGAAAATTTGAGAGGACCTGTGATGTCATGCTATACTTTTTTTTTGTGTTTTTTCTATTAATTTGGTCATTAAGGTCCACAGAATGAGAGGCCTGCTCTGCCGGAAACATTGCGAAAAAAAGTTATGGCCATTTTAGTATAACGAAGCCTTTATTTTTTTTGCCCATTTTCGCCTATTGTAAAAAACTAGGTTTCTTTTCTTAAAGTGCTCAGTAGGTTGTGTAGGCTGTCAATAAATGATTCCCAGATACACAGAACACATATGTGAACAGCACCAAGTCCAGAAATACACTCACAAAGCCTTTCCAAATGATTTATAGACATTTTTGGTACCAAAAATCCACCCGTTTTTTGCATTTTCCCCAAAACTTTCATCTTTACTTCAATAGTAATCAACTTTGCCATGGGTTATGACATCAGCCAATGTCTCATTCTTTTCATCAATCTTTATAGTCATTCCACAAATTTAATTTTATTAAAATCAACCATAAATTAAAGGAACTGTGGTGACTTTATTACCCTTATGCTCAAAATTCCCAGAGCCTTTTTCTTCTTGAAAACACCTGTACCCCCACAAAATTAAAGTGTAACACAACAAATTCAAAACAACACAAGTATTTTTTTTATTATAAAATAAACAGATGTGCACAGCTGATTCTTTATATTAGTTTAAATTTCACACCTAGTGTGAAGTGAGCTGTGCTATTTATGAATACTAATATATATTGTCTCTGTTGATCTTGATTGCCAGCTCAAAAAAGCTCAAAAAAGGAAATTAAACATTGTCTGAATAAAATAAAGATTATGGCATGACAGGAAAATGAAAACAACTAACTAATCAACTCACTCACTGTCACTGTCTTCGAGTGTGAGTTCAACTCGTGAACATTTTTTGGGGTCCCCAGTGCAGAGACAGGCAATGACACACTTGACACCGGCTCTTGCACAGGAGCATCCTCTGGCACACTTGCTTTTCTTGCAGTGGCAATATTTGGTGCGCTTGTATTGTGCAGGTTTTGCATCCTTCAGCATCATTGTTGCCACCAGCTTACCATTGACAAGCTCTCTGCCAAAGTTGGTTGCCACAGGGTAGGTTGGCTGAGACATGTGTGCCCTCTTACATACAACCAACTGATGCAGGGCTCTGAGAAGGTGTCATTTGAAGGCATCTTCAGTAGGTGGAAGGCAACGCATGACTCCTTTGATGTTACCAAAAAGATGGGCTCACAGTCCATCCAAGTTACCACTGAAGTCACTCCTCTCATACAGTGAAGCCATGTATCGTCTAGCCGCTGTCACAACATCTTGTGTAACATCCAGACGTTCCCCAGAGTCACCGTATTGGCACAGAGGCAGAAGGTCTTTCAGGTGATCAACGGCAGCTTTGTAGGCACGTCTTTTTCCTCTTCTGTAAAGATAGCTCACTGTGTCACATCCAGTCAGTATGTAGATGCTGAGGAGTATGGATGAAAGATCGGAAGCTTCAACATCATACTTCACTGCCAGGGCATCCACAATTGCATGAGCAGGTAGGTAGATATCCATCTTCTTTACCCATAGCTCCTGTAGGCCATCCATGTGTGTGATGTAATATATGCACATCATGATCACATCTGTGTCAGTAGCCACAACTACAGCCCGTTCGTGGTGCAGATGTTCTACTGAGTATGCAATGTGGGCAAACATCCTGGTATCTGCCTCCTCATGCTTCTCACAGGACAGTTCTGGAAGCTCAACCTGACAATATGCTGATAACAGAACAGTGCGACTAGGATCACGGAAAAGTCCACCCAGAATAAGTGTGCATCCAGCAGGAAGTGATTTGTGCTGAGCAGCCCATGCTTCTCCCATATAGTTCAACAGGTTTGCTTTATTCAGTGGATTTTGAACAAAGCCTTTCCATTCAGGTAAGGCAAGAGCATCATGTGGCTTGTACTCCTTCATCTTGCTGGGGCAAGTCTTCATTCTCTTCTCTCGTTCCTCGCCTTTCAGACTTTCAGCTGGAGAGACATCATATCGATCACCAACAAAGTGGATGCAGTCACAGTTGTCTGGGATACCACTAAAGAGCTGCTTCAGGTATTTTTCTTGCAGTTCATGGAAGGTGCTGCAACCAAGATGTTGGTGACGCTGGATGAATGCCATGGCATCAACCACCATTACAACAGGCTTGTCAAATGGTGGCAATATGTCCACTTCACACCATGAACTGCCAAGGGATGTCTTGATTGCAGCCAAGTAGTCAGCCTTATTCCCTTTTCGCATGGCATAACCTTGGTCAAGGGATGGATCTGGCTCAAACAGGGAGGCTGGGCAACTTGTCCACTCATGACCGAAGACTTCTACCTTCTTGTCTTCATCCAAGTCCTGCACAAAGTACAGGTTTCGGACAACAGCACTCTCTTCCTCGTAGACCTTCTTGGCTTTGAGCGCCATGGACATTGGCTTTTTTGTCTTTGCTGCAAATGTGGCAAGTTTCATTGGGGCTATTTTCTCACTGTCTGTTCTTCTTGCTGCAGCCAGTGCCTCCAATCCTTTTTCACGGGCGTACACAAAGTCTGTAGATGCAGATTTGTGGCCAGTTGAAATGTTAAGCAGCTCCTGTTCTTCACATATGAAGGGATCGATCATCTGGTTTTTGACTACATCTGTTATTTTCAGAACAGTTTCTGTGTCCTTTTGTCCTTGGCTTTTGGAGTCTTCATGGTGTTTGGTGTCCAGATGTACCATAGCCTTTGTCTGCTCTGAAACCGCTGTCAGACACGGAAGAGCGCGCAAGTATTTCTCCATGGCTGCTGGCTGCTGACTGATGCCAGTGAAGAGTTTTGTTTTGGCATCACGGTTGTATGTTTTCTCAAGTGCCATGTCTGTCCAGACACCATTAAAACGACCTTCAGTTTGATGCACAGTAAACTTCCCATCCTTGAATTCTCTATGGATGTCCGGAGCCAGTGTAGGTAGGCTTCTCATGGCTTCCAAGTAGTGGGGCAGGCAGGATACATACTTGTAGTGGCCAGCAGCTACAAGGTATGGTAACATCCTCTCTACTTCAGCCAGGTGTTCCTCCCACAGGCCTGCACGCTCAGCATGGATGAACCGCTTCAGAATCATCACCATGTCCATGTACTGTAGCCAGAGCTTTGAGGTAGGTGAAGTACATGTGCCATCAAACTCAGTCATCAAACATGACAGCTCCTTCAGCTGGTCAGTTGCATCAGCACATGCAGAAGATGCCTTCTCCTCATCCTTTTCTGAAAGGGCATCTAGGAGTAGCTGGACATTGATGGTAAGTGCAGATATCCACTCCAGGTCCTTCTCTTCAATGATTAGCCATTTGGAAAATGCTTCCCAGTGTAGGGCAAACATGGCTGCATGTACCATACTGTGGGCACGCATCATTGCGTAGTAGTCTTTCCCACTGATGATTTTGTTTGCTGTTCCACGGAGACAAACATCAGCTTCTACCATGATGTCTTCGATTCCAGTTGCCTGCATGAAATGCCCAATTGCTTTTAGGAAATTCTGAGCAATGTGAAATCCACCCATGCGCAAGATAAGTTTCTCATACATATGAGGGTTCTTCTTTTGCAGACCCAGAACCACTTCATAAATTGCTTGGTCACATGTAATGATGGTGAACTCTTGGCCTTGTTCTCTGGACACATCCATGCAGTATTGAACTGACTTTTCAACCACATCTGGGTTTGTTGGTGACTTGGGAAAGAAAGGCCCATAGCCAATCACAGTTGCAGGGGTAGCATCTGGGATGAGAAATGCATGGAATGAACTCCATGTTGGAGCAGTGCAGCTTGGTTTCAGGTCCTCCAAGAGCACAGTAGGGCAGATATGAACCAAATGCCACAACATGCTCAGGTGGTCAAGAGGTTCAGCTAGACACATGGGCTTAGGCTCTGTATCGACTCCAACCAGGGAACGACTCCTCTGACGATCTTTGAGAGTCAGGTGGCTATCCTTGGTCTGAAATGGCTGAGAAGGCCCCAGGGATGCTTTGCGGGTTTTCAGCAGAGGTAAACTAACCTTTGGCGTGGGGTCTTCATTAGTATCCTTGTACTGGAATATGACGTGTGTTGTGCCATGTAATGTTCGTCCATCCTTTGTGTACTCTTGGAAGTCAAGGTTATCAAATGCAAATTGTGTGAATCGTCCAACCTTGAGGTTTGTTGGTATGAAGGAGCCCTCCTGACCTGTCTGCTCATCAACTGGTGTGTGTATTGCCTAAAGTTATCAAAATATTAGCTGATATATATTTGAAAAGAATAAGTCATTGACTGATGTCATGACCCATGGCACACGTTTCTTTTGTGGGGGTACAGGTGTTTTCAAGAAGAAAAGAAGGCTCTGGGAATTTTGATCATAAGGGTAATAAAGTCACCACAGTTCCTTTAATTTAGGGTTGATTTAAAAAATAATAATTGTGGAATGACTATAAAGATTGATGAAAAGAATGAGACATTGGCTGATAATAACCCATGGCAAAGTTGATTACTATTGAAGTAAAGATGAAAGTATTGGGGAAAATGCAAAAAACGGGTGCAATTTTAATACCAAAAATGTCTATAAATCATTCGGAAAGGCTTTGTGAGTGTATTTCTGGACTTGGTGTTGTTCACATATGTGTTCTGTGTATCTGGGAATCATTTATTGACAGCCTACACAACCTACTGAGCACTTTAAGAAAAGAAACCTAGTTTTTTACAATAGGCGAAAATGGGCAAAAAAATAAAGGCTTCATTATACTAAAATGGCCATAACTTTTTTTCGCGATGTTTCCGGCAGAGCAGGCCTCTCATTCTGTGGACCTTAATGACCAAATTAATAGAAAAAACACAAAAAAAAAGTATAGCATGACATCACAGGTTCAACCCATTTTCAAGAGCTTTTGGGCCTGTGGATCCCCGACTACCATGTTTTTTTTTTTCTTTTTTTTCAAATCCTCAAAAATGATGAAAAACGGCGTGCTATAGTATGCCGTACGGTATGGGCTATAGCCCATGTTAGAAAATGATGAAAAACGAGGTTATTCTTTTTTTCAAAATTTCAAAAAACGATGGGCTATAACCCATGTTTTTTTTTTTTTTTTTTTTTTCAAATCCTCAAAAATGATGAAAAACGGCGTGCTATAGTATGCCGTACGGTATGGGCTATAGCCCATGTTCAGAAATGATGAAAAACAAGGTTTTTTTTTTTTTAATTTCAAAAAACGATGGGCTATAACCCATGTTTTTTTCTTTTTTTTCTTTTTTTTTAAATCCTCAAAAATGATGAAAAACGGCGTGCTATAGTATGCCGTACGGTATGGGCTATAGCCCATGTTCAAAAATGAGGAAAAACGAGGTTATTCTTGTTTTCAAAATTTCAAAAAACGATGGGCTATAACCCATGTTTCTTTTTTTTTTTTTTTTTTTTTCAAATCCTCAAAAATGATGAAAAACGGCGTGCTATAGTATGCCGTACGGTATGGGCTATAGCCCATGTTAGAAAATGATGAAAAACGAGGTTATTCTTTTTTTCAAAATTTCAAAAAACGATGGGCTATAACCCATGTTTTTTTTTTTTTTTTTTTTTTCAAATCCTCAAAAATGATGAAAAACGGCGTGCTATAGTATGCCGTACGGTATGGGCTATAGCCCATGTTCAGAAATGATGAAAAACAAGGTTTTTTTTTTTTTAATTTCAAAAAACGATGGGCTATAACCCATGTTTTTTTCTTTTTTTTCTTTTTTTTTAAATCCTCAAAAATGATGAAAAACGGCGTGCTATAGTATGCCGTACGGTATGGGCTATAGCCCATGTTCAAAAATGATGAAAAACGAGGTTATTTTTTTTTTCAAAATTTCAAAAAACGATGGGCTATAACCCATGTTTTTTTTCTTTTTTCAAATCCTCAAAAATGATGAAAAACGGTGTGCTATAGTATGCCGTACGGTATGGGCTATAGCCCATGTTCAAAAATGAGGAAAAACGAGGTTATTCTTTTTTTCAAAATTTCAAAAAACGATGGGCTATAACCCATGTCTTTTTTTTTTTTTTTTTATCCTCAAAAATGATGAAAAACGGCGTGCTATAGTATGCCGTACGGTATGGGCTATAGCCCATGTTCAAAAATGATGAAAAACTAGGTTATTTTTTTTCTCCAAAATTTCAAAAAACGATGGGCTATAACCCATGTTTTTTTTTTTCTTTTTTTTCAAATCCTCAAAAATGATGAAAAACGGCGTGCTATAGTATGCCGTACGGTATGGGCTATAGCCCATGTTAGAAAATGATGAAAAACGAGGTTATTCTTTTTTTCAAAATTTCAAAAAACGATGGGCTATAACCCATGTTTTTTTTTTTTTTTTTTTTTTCAAATCCTCAAAAATGATGAAAAACGGCGTGCTATAGTATGCCGTACGGTATGGGCTATAGCCCATGTTCAGAAATGATGAAAAACAAGGTTTTTTTTTTTTTAATTTCAAAAAACGATGGGCTATAACCCATGTTTTTTTCTTTTTTTTCTTTTTTTTTAAATCCTCAAAAATGATGAAAAACGGCGTGCTATAGTATGCCGTACGGTATGGGCTATAGCCCATGTTCAAAAATGATGAAAAACGAGGTTATTTTTTTTTCCAAAATTTCAAAAAACGATGGGCTATAACCCATGTTTTTTTTCTTTTTTCAAATCCTCAAAAATGATGAAAAACGGTGTGCTATAGTATGCCGTACGGTATGGGCTATAGCCCATGTTCAAAAATGAGGAAAAACGAGGTTATTCTTTTTTTTTAAATTTCAAAAAACGATGGGCTATAACCCATGTCTTTTTTTTTTTTTTTTTTTTTTATCCTCAAAAATGATGAAAAACGGCGTGCTATAGTATGCCGTAAGGTATGGGCTATAGCCCATGTTCAAAAATGATGAAAAACTAGGTTATTTTTTTTCTCCAAAATTTCAAAAAACGATGGGCTATAACCCATGTTTTTTTTTTTTTTTTTTTTTTTTTCAAATCCTCAAAAATGATGAAAAACGGCGTGCTATAGTATGCCGTACGGTATGGGCTATAGCCCATGTTCAAAAATGATGAAAAACGAGGTTATTTTTTTTTTCAAAATTTCAAAAAACGATGGGCTATAACCCATGTTTTTTTTTTTTTTTTTTTTTTTTTCAAATCCTCAAAAATGATGAAAAACGGCGTGCTATAGTATGCCGTACGGTATGGGCTATAGCCCATGTTCAAAAATGATGAAAAACGAGGTTATTCTTTTTTTCAAAATTTCAAAAAACGATGGGCTATAACCCATGTCTTTTTTTTTTTTTTTTTTTTTTTTTTATCCTCAAAAATGATGAAAAACGGCGTGCTATAGTATGCCGTACGGTATGGGCTATAGCCCATGTTCAAAAATGATGAAAAACGAGGTTATTCTTTTTTTCAAAATTTCAAAAAACGATGGGCTACCCATGTTTTTTTTTTTTTTTTTTTTTTTAATCCTCAAAAATGATGAAAAACGGCGTGCTATAGTATGCCGTACGGTATGGGCTATAGCCCATGTTCAGAAATGATGAAAAACAAGGTTTTTTTTTTTTTTAATTTCAAAAAACGATGGGCTATAACCCATGTTTTTTTTTGTCTTTTTCTTTTTTTTTAAATCCTCAAAAATGATGACAAACTGCGTGCTATAGTATGCCGTACGGTATGGGCTATAGCCCATGTTCAAAAATGATGAAAAACGAGTTTTTTTTTTTTTTCAAAATTTCAAAAAACGATGGGCTATAACCCATGTTTTTTTTCTTTTTTAAAATCCTCAAAAATGATGAAAAACGGTGTGCTATAGTATGCCGTACGGTATGGGCTATAGCCCATGTTCAAAAATGAGGAAAAACGAGGTTATTCTTTTTTTCAAAATTTCAAAAAACGATGGGCTATAACCCATGTTTTTTTTTTTTTAATCCTCAAAAATGATGAAAAACGGCGTGCTATAGTATGCCGTACGGTATGGGCTATAGCCCATGTTAAAAAATGATGAAAAACGAGGTAATTTTTTTTCTCCAAAATTTCAAAAAACGATGGGCTATAACCCATGTTTTTTTTTTTTTTTTTTTTTTTCAAATCATCAAAAATTATGAAAAACGGCGTGCTATAGTATGCCGTACGGTATGGGCTATAGCCCATGTTCAAAAATGATGAAAAACGAGGTTATTATTCTTTTCAAAATTTCAAAAAACGATGGGCTATAACCCATGTTTTTTTTTTTTTTTTTTTTTTCAAATCCTCAAAAATGATGAAAAACGGCGTGCTATAGTATGCCGTACGGTATGGGCTATAGCCCATGTTCAAAAATGATGAAAAACGAGGTTATTCTTTTTTTCAAAATTTCAAAAAACGATGGGCTACCCATGTTTTTTTTTTTTTTTTTTTTTTTTTAATCCTCAAAAATGATGAAAAACGGCGTGCTATAGTATGCCGTACGGTATGGGCTATAGCCCATGTTCAGAAATGATGAAAAACAAGGTTTTTTTTTTTTTTAATTTCAAAAAACGATGGGCTATAACCCATGTTTTTTTTTGTCTCTTTCTTTTTTTTTAAATCCTCAAAAATGATGACAAACTGCGTGCTATAGTATGCCGTACGGTATGGGCTATAGCCCATGTTCAAAAATGATGAAAAACGAGTTTTTCTTTTTTTTCAAAATTTCAAAAAACGATGGGCTATAACCCATGTTTTTTTTCTTTTTTCAAATCCTCAAAAATGATGAAAAACGGTGTGCTATAGTATGCCGTACGGTATGGGCTATAGCCCATGTTCAAAAATGAGGAAAAACGAGGTTATTCTTTTTTTCAAAATTTCAAAAAACGATGGGCTATAACCCATGTTTTTTTTTTTTTAATCCTCAAAAATGATGAAAAACGGCGTGCTATAGTATGCCGTACGGTATGGGCTATAGCCCATGTTAAAAAATGATGAAAAACGAGGTTATTTTTTTTCTCCAAAATTTCAAAAAACGATGGGCTATAACCCATGTTTTTTTTTTTTTTTTTTTTTTTCAAATCATCAAAAATTATGAAAAACGGCGTGCTATAGTATGCCGTACGGTATGGGCTATATAGCCCATGTTCAAAAATGATGAAAAACGAGGTTATTATTCTTTTCAAAATTTCAAAAAACGATGGGCTATAACCCATGTTTTTTTTTTTTTTTTTTTTTTCAAATCCTCAAAAATGATGAAAAAAGGCGTGCTATAGTATGCCGTACGGTATGGGCTATAGCCCATGTTCAGAAATGATGAAAAACAAGGTTTTTTTTTTTTTTAATTTCAAAAAACGATGGGCTATAACCCATGTTTTTTTCTTTTTTTTCTTTTTTTTTAAATCCTCAAAAATGATGAAAAACGGCGTGCTATAGTATGCCGTACGGTATGGGCTATAGCCCATGTTCAAAAATGATGAAAAACGAGGTTATTTTTTTTTTCAAAATTTCAAAAAACGATGGGCTATAACCCATGTTTTTTTTCTTTTTTCAAATCCTCAAAAATGATGAAAAACGGTGTGCTATAGTATGCCGTACGGTATGGGCTATAGCCCATGTTCAAAAATGAGGAAAAACGAGGTTATTCTTTTTTTCAAAATTTCAAAAAACGATGGGCTATAACCCATGTCTTTTTTTTTTTTTTTTTATCCTCAAAAATGATGAAAAACGGCGTGCTATAGTATGCCGTACGGTATGGGCTATAGCCCATGTTCAAAAATGATGAAAAACTAGGTTATTTTTTTTCTCCAAAATTTCAAAAAACGATGGGCTATAACCCATGTTTTTTTTTTTCTTTTTTTTCAAATCCTCAAAAATGATGAAAAACGGCGTGCTATAGTATGCCGTACGGTATGGGCTATAGCCCATGTTAGAAAATGATGAAAAACGAGGTTATTCTTTTTTTCAAAATTTCAAAAAACGATGGGCTATAACCCATGTTTTTTTTTTTTTTTTTTTTTTCAAATCCTCAAAAATGATGAAAAACGGCGTGCTATAGTATGCCGTACGGTATGGGCTATAGCCCATGTTCAGAAATGATGAAAAACAAGGTTTTTTTTTTTTTAATTTCAAAAAACGATGGGCTATAACCCATGTTTTTTTCTTTTTTTTCTTTTTTTTTAAATCCTCAAAAATGATGAAAAACGGCGTGCTATAGTATGCCGTACGGTATGGGCTATAGCCCATGTTCAAAAATGATGAAAAACGAGGTTATTTTTTTTTCCAAAATTTCAAAAAACGATGGGCTATAACCCATGTTTTTTTTCTTTTTTCAAATCCTCAAAAATGATGAAAAACGGTGTGCTATAGTATGCCGTACGGTATGGGCTATAGCCCATGTTCAAAAATGAGGAAAAACGAGGTTATTCTTTTTTTTTAAATTTCAAAAAACGATGGGCTATAACCCATGTCTTTTTTTTTTTTTTTTTTTTTTTTTATCCTCAAAAATGATGAAAAACGGCGTGCTATAGTATGCCGTAAGGTATGGGCTATAGCCCATGTTCAAAAATGATGAAAAACTAGGTTATTTTTTTTCTCCAAAATTTCAAAAAACGATGGGCTATAACCCATGTTTTTTTTTTTTTTTTTTTTTTTTTCAAATCCTCAAAAATGATGAAAAACGGCGTGCTATAGTATGCCGTACGGTATGGGCTATAGCCCATGTTCAAAAATGATGAAAAACGAGGTTATTTTTTTTTTCAAAATTTCAAAAAACGATGGGCTATAACCCATGTTTTTTTTTTTTTTTTTTTTTTTTTCAAATCCTCAAAAATGATGAAAAACGGCGTGCTATAGTATGCCGTACGGTATGGGCTATAGCCCATGTTAAAAAATGATGAAAAACGAGGTTATTCTTTTTTTCAAAATTTCAAAAAACGATGGGCTATAACCCATGTCTTTTTTTTTTTTTTTTTTTTTTTTTATCCTCAAAAATGATGAAAAACGGCGTGCTATAGTATGCCGTACGGTATGGGCTATAGCCCATGTTCAAAAATGATGAAAAACGAGGTTATTTTTTTTCTCCAAAATTTAAAAAAACGATGGGCTATAACCCATGTTTTTTTTTTGTTTTTTTTTTTTTTTTAATCCTCAAAAATGATGAAAAACGGCGTGCTATAGTATGCCGTACGGTATGGGCTATAGCCCATGTTCAGAAATGATGAAAAACAAGGTTTTTTTTTTTTTTAATTTCAAAAAACGATGGGCTATAACCCATGTTTTTTTTTGTCTTTTTCTTTTTTTTTAAATCCTCAAAAATGATGACAAACTGCGTGCTATAGTATGCCGTACGGTATGGGCTATAGCCCATGTTCAAAAATGATGAAAAACGAGTTTTTCTTTTTTTTCAAAATTTCAAAAAACGATGGGCTATAACCCATGTTTTTTTTCTTTTTTCAAATCCTCAAAAATGATGAAAAACGGTGTGCTATAGTATGCCGTACGGTATGGGCTATAGCCCATGTTCAAAAATGAGGAAAAACGAGGTTATTCTTTTTTTCAAAATTTCAAAAAACGATGGGCTATAACCCATGTTTTTTTTTTTTTAATCCTCAAAAATGATGAAAAACGGCGTGCTATAGTATGCCGTACGGTATGGGCTATAGCCCATGTTAAAAAATGATGAAAAACGAGGTTATTTTTTTTCTCCAAAATTTCAAAAAACGATGGGCTATAACCCATGTTTTTGTTTTTTTTTTTTTTTTTCAAATCATCAAAAATTATGAAAAACGGCGTGCTATAGTATGCCGTACGGTATGGGCTATATAGCCCATGTTCAAAAATGATGAAAAACGAGGTTATTATTCTTTTCAAAATTTCAAAAAACGATGGGCTATAACCCATGTTTTTTTTTTTTTTTTTTTTTTCAAATCCTCAAAAATGATGAAAAAAGGCGTGCTATAGTATGCCGTACGGTATGGGCTATAGCCCATGTTCAGAAATGATGAAAAACAAGGTTTTTTTTTTTTTTAATTTCAAAAAACGATGGGCTATAACCCATGTTTTTTTCTTTTTTTTCTTTTTTTTTAAATCCTCAAAAATGATGAAAAACGGCGTGCTATAGTATGCCGTACGGTATGGGCTATAGCCCATGTTCAAAAATGATGAAAAACGAGGTTATTTTTTTTTTCAAAATTTCAAAAAACGATGGGCTATAACCCATGTTTTTTTTCTTTTTTCAAATCCTCAAAAATGATGAAAAACGGTGTGCTATAGTATGCCGTACGGTATGGGCTATAGCCCATGTTCAAAAATGAGGAAAAACGAGGTTATTCTTTTTTTCAAAATTTCAAAAAACGATGGGCTATAACCCATGTCTTTTTTTTTTTTTTTTTATCCTCAAAAATGATGAAAAACGGCGTGCTATAGTATGCCGTACGGTATGGGCTATAGCCCATGTTCAAAAATGATGAAAAACTAGGTTATTTTTTTTCTCCAAAATTTCAAAAAACGATGGGCTATAACCCATGTTTTTTTTTTTCTTTTTTTTCAAATCCTCAAAAATGATGAAAAACGGCGTGCTATAGTATGCCGTACGGTATGGGCTATAGCCCATGTTAGAAAATGATGAAAAACGAGGTTATTCTTTTTTTCAAAATTTCAAAAAACGATGGGCTATAACCCATGTTTTTTTTTTTTTTTTTTTTTTCAAATCCTCAAAAATGATGAAAAACGGCGTGCTATAGTATGCCGTACGGTATGGGCTATAGCCCATGTTCAGAAATGATGAAAAACAAGGTTTTTTTTTTTTTAATTTCAAAAAACGATGGGCTATAACCCATGTTTTTTTCTTTTTTTTCTTTTTTTTTAAATCCTCAAAAATGATGAAAAACGGCGTGCTATAGTATGCCGTACGGTATGGGCTATAGCCCATGTTCAAAAATGATGAAAAACGAGGTTATTTTTTTTTCCAAAATTTCAAAAAACGATGGGCTATAACCCATGTTTTTTTTCTTTTTTCAAATCCTCAAAAATGATGAAAAACGGTGTGCTATAGTATGCCGTACGGTATGGGCTATAGCCCATGTTCAAAAATGAGGAAAAACGAGGTTATTCTTTTTTTTTAAATTTCAAAAAACGATGGGCTATAACCCATGTCTTTTTTTTTTTTTTTTTTTTTTTTTATCCTCAAAAATGATGAAAAACGGCGTGCTATAGTATGCCGTAAGGTATGGGCTATAGCCCATGTTCAAAAATGATGAAAAACTAGGTTATTTTTTTTCTCCAAAATTTCAAAAAACGATGGGCTATAACCCATGTTTTTTTTTTTTTTTTTTTTTTTTTCAAATCCTCAAAAATGATGAAAAACGGCGTGCTATAGTATGCCGTACGGTATGGGCTATAGCCCATGTTCAAAAATGATGAAAAACGAGGTTATTTTTTTTTTCAAAATTTCAAAAAACGATGGGCTATAACCCATGTTTTTTTTTTTTTTTTTTTTTTTTTCAAATCCTCAAAAATGATGAAAAACGGCGTGCTATAGTATGCCGTACGGTATGGGCTATAGCCCATGTTCAAAAATGATGAAAAACGAGGTTATTCTTTTTTTCAAAATTTCAAAAAACGATGGGCTATAACCCATGTCTTTTTTTTTTTTTTTTTTTTTTTTTTATCCTCAAAAATGATGAAAAACGGCGTGCTATAGTATGCCGTACGGTATGGGCTATAGCCCATGTTCAAAAATGATGAAAAACGAGGTTATTCTTTTTTTCAAAATTTCAAAAAACGATGGGCTACCCATGTTTTTTTTTTTTTTTTTTTTTTTAATCCTCAAAAATGATGAAAAACGGCGTGCTATAGTATGCCGTACGGTATGGGCTATAGCCCATGTTCAGAAATGATGAAAAACAAGGTTTTTTTTTTTTTTAATTTCAAAAAACGATGGGCTATAACCCATGTTTTTTTTTGTCTTTTTCTTTTTTTTTAAATCCTCAAAAATGATGACAAACTGCGTGCTATAGTATGCCGTACGGTATGGGCTATAGCCCATGTTCAAAAATGATGAAAAACGAGTTTTTTTTTTTTTTCAAAATTTCAAAAAACGATGGGCTATAACCCATGTTTTTTTTCTTTTTTAAAATCCTCAAAAATGATGAAAAACGGTGTGCTATAGTATGCCGTACGGTATGGGCTATAGCCCATGTTCAAAAATGAGGAAAAACGAGGTTATTCTTTTTTTCAAAATTTCAAAAAACGATGGGCTATAACCCATGTTTTTTTTTTTTTAATCCTCAAAAATGATGAAAAACGGCGTGCTATAGTATGCCGTACGGTATGGGCTATAGCCCATGTTAAAAAATGATGAAAAACGAGGTTATTTTTTTTCTCCAAAATTTCAAAAAACGATGGGCTATAACCCATGTTTTTTTTTTTTTTTTTTTTTTTCAAATCATCAAAAATTATGAAAAACGGCGTGCTATAGTATGCCGTACGGTATGGGCTATAGCCCATGTTCAAAAATGATGAAAAACGAGGTTATTATTCTTTTCAAAATTTCAAAAAACGATGGGCTATAACCCATGTTTTTTTTTTTTTTTTTTTTTTCAAATCCTCAAAAATGATGAAAAACGGCGTGCTATAGTATGCCGTACGGTATGGGCTATAGCCCATGTTCAAAAATGATGAAAAACGAGGTTATTCTTTTTTTCAAAATTTCAAAAAACGATGGGCTACCCATGTTTTTTTTGTTTTTTTTTTTTTTTTAATCCTCAAAAATGATGAAAAACGGCGTGCTATAGTATGCCGTACGGTATGGGCTATAGCCCATGTTCAGAAATGATGAAAAACAAGGTTTTTTTTTTTTTTAATTTCAAAAAACGATGGGCTATAACCCATGTTTTTTTTTGTCTTTTTCTTTTTTTTTAAATCCTCAAAAATGATGACAAACTGCGTGCTATAGTATGCCGTACGGTATGGGCTATAGCCCATGTTCAAAAATGATGAAAAACGAGTTTTTCTTTTTTTTCAAAATTTCAAAAAACGATGGGCTATAACCCATGTTTTTTTTCTTTTTTCAAATCCTCAAAAATGATGAAAAACGGTGTGCTATAGTATGCCGTACGGTATGGGCTATAGCCCATGTTCAAAAATGAGGAAAAACGAGGTTATTCTTTTTTTCAAAATTTCAAAAAACGATGGGCTATAACCCATGTTTTTTTTTTTTTAATCCTCAAAAATGATGAAAAACGGCGTGCTATAGTATGCCGTACGGTATGGGCTATAGCCCATGTTAAAAAATGATGAAAAACGAGGTTATTTTTTTTCTCCAAAATTTCAAAAAACGATGGGCTATAACCCATGTTTTTTTTTTTTTTTTTTTTTTTCAAATCATCAAAAATTATGAAAAACGGCGTGCTATAGTATGCCGTACGGTATGGGCTATATAGCCCATGTTCAAAAATGATGAAAAACGAGGTTATTATTCTTTTCAAAATTTCAAAAAACGATGGGCTATAACCCATGTTTTTTTTTTTTTTTTTTTTTTCAAATCCTCAAAAATGATGAAAAAAGGCGTGCTATAGTATGCCGTACGGTATGGGCTATAGCCCATGTTCAGAAATGATGAAAAACAAGGTTTTTTTTTTTTTAATTTCAAAAAACGATGGGCTATAACCCATGTTTTTTTCTTTTTTTTCTTTTTTTTTAAATCCTCAAAAATGATGAAAAACGGCGTGCTATAGTATGCCGTACGGTATGGGCTATAGCCCATGTTCAAAAATGATGAAAAACGAGGTTATTTTTTTTTTCAAAATTTCAAAAAACGATGGGCTATAACCCATGTTTTTTTTCTTTTTTCAAATCCTCAAAAATGATGAAAAACGGTGTGCTATAGTATGCCGTACGGTATGGGCTATAGCCCATGTTCAAAAATGAGGAAAAACGAGGTTATTCTTTTTTTCAAAATTTCAAAAAACGATGGGCTATAACCCATGTCTTTTTTTTTTTTTTTTTATCCTCAAAAATGATGAAAAACGGCGTGCTATAGTATGCCGTACGGTATGGGCTATAGCCCATGTTCAAAAATGATGAAAAACTAGGTTATTTTTTTTCTCCAAAATTTCAAAAAACGATGGGCTATAACCCATGTTTTTTTTTTTCTTTTTTTTCAAATCCTCAAAAATGATGAAAAACGGCGTGCTATAGTATGCCGTACGGTATGGGCTATAGCCCATGTTAGAAAATGATGAAAAACGAGGTTATTCTTTTTTTCAAAATTTCAAAAAACGATGGGCTATAACCCATGTTTTTTTTTTTTTTTTTTTTTTCAAATCCTCAAAAATGATGAAAAACGGCGTGCTATAGTATGCCGTACGGTATGGGCTATAGCCCATGTTCAGAAATGATGAAAAACAAGGTTTTTTTTTTTTTAATTTCAAAAAACGATGGGCTATAACCCATGTTTTTTTCTTTTTTTTCTTTTTTTTTAAATCCTCAAAAATGATGAAAAACGGCGTGCTATAGTATGCCGTACGGTATGGGCTATAGCCCATGTTCAAAAATGATGAAAAACGAGGTTATTTTTTTTTCCAAAATTTCAAAAAACGATGGGCTATAACCCATGTTTTTTTTCTTTTTTCAAATCCTCAAAAATGATGAAAAACGGTGTGCTATAGTATGCCGTACGGTATGGGCTATAGCCCATGTTCAAAAATGAGGAAAAACGAGGTTATTCTTTTTTTTAAAATTTCAAAAAACGATGGGCTATAACCCATGTCTTTTTTTTTTTTTTTTTTTTTTTTTATCCTCAAAAATGATGAAAAACGGCGTGCTATAGTATGCCGTAAGGTATGGGCTATAGCCCATGTTCAAAAATGATGAAAAACTAGGTTATTTTTTTTCTCCAAAATTTCAAAAAACGATGGGCTATAACCCATGTTTTTTTTTTTTTTTTTTTTTTTTCAAATCCTCAAAAATGATGAAAAACGGCGTGCTATAGTATGCCGTACGGTATGGGCTATAGCCCATGTTCAAAAATGATGAAAAACGAGGTTATTTTTTTTTTCAAAATTTCAAAAAACGATGGGCTATAACCCATGTTTTTTTTTTTTTTTTTTTTTTTTTCAAATCCTCAAAAATGATGAAAAACGGCGTGCTATAGTATGCCGTACGGTATGGGCTATAGCCCATGTTCAAAAATGATGAAAAACGAGGTTATTCTTTTTTTCAAAATTTCAAAAAACGATGGGCTATAACCCATGTCTTTTTTTTTTTTTTTTTTTTTTTTTTATCCTCAAAAATGATGAAAAACGGCGTGCTATAGTATGCCGTACGGTATGGGCTATAGCCCATGTTCAAAAATGATGAAAAACGAGGTTATTCTTTTTTTCAAAATTTCAAAAAACGATGGGCTACCCATGTTTTTTTTTTTTTTTTTTTTTTTAATCCTCAAAAATGATGAAAAACGGCGTGCTATAGTATGCCGTACGGTATGGGCTATAGCCCATGTTCAGAAATGATGAAAAACAAGGTTTTTTTTTTTTTTAATTTCAAAAAACGATGGGCTATAACCCATGTTTTTTTTTGTCTTTTTCTTTTTTTTTAAATCCTCAAAAATGATGACAAACTGCGTGCTATAGTATGCCGTACGGTATGGGCTATAGCCCATGTTCAAAAATGATGAAAAACGAGTTTTTTTTTTTTTTCAAAATTTCAAAAAACGATGGGCTATAACCCATGTTTTTTTTCTTTTTTAAAATCCTCAAAAATGATGAAAAACGGTGTGCTATAGTATGCCGTACGGTATGGGCTATAGCCCATGTTCAAAAATGAGGAAAAACGAGGTTATTCTTTTTTTCAAAATTTCAAAAAACGATGGGCTATAACCCATGTTTTTTTTTTTTTAATCCTCAAAAATGATGAAAAACGGCGTGCTATAGTATGCCGTACGGTATGGGCTATAGCCCATGTTAAAAAATGATGAAAAACGAGGTTATTTTTTTTCTCCAAAATTTCAAAAAACGATGGGCTATAACCCATGTTTTTTTTTTTTTTTTTTTTTTTCAAATCATCAAAAATTATGAAAAACGGCGTGCTATAGTATGCCGTACGGTATGGGCTATAGCCCATGTTCAAAAATGATGAAAAACGAGGTTATTATTCTTTTCAAAATTTCAAAAAACGATGGGCTATAACCCATGTTTTTTTTTTTTTTTTTTTTTTCAAATCCTCAAAAATGATGAAAAACGGCGTGCTATAGTATGCCGTACGGTATGGGCTATAGCCCATGTTCAAAAATGATGAAAAACGAGGTTATTCTTTTTTTCAAAATTTCAAAAAACGATGGGCTACCCATGTTTTTTTTTTTTTTTTTTTTTTTTTAATCCTCAAAAATGATGAAAAACGGCGTGCTATAGTATGCCGTACGGTATGGGCTATAGCCCATGTTCAGAAATGATGAAAAACAAGGTTTTTTTTTTTTTTAATTTCAAAAAACGATGGGCTATAACCCATGTTTTTTTTTGTCTTTTTCTTTTTTTTTAAATCCTCAAAAATGATGACAAACTGCGTGCTATAGTATGCCGTACGGTATGGGCTATAGCCCATGTTCAAAAATGATGAAAAACGAGTTTTTCTTTTTTTTCAAAATTTCAAAAAACGATGGGCTATAACCCATGTTTTTTTTCTTTTTTCAAATCCTCAAAAATGATGAAAAACGGTGTGCTATAGTATGCCGTACGGTATGGGCTATAGCCCATGTTCAAAAATGAGGAAAAACGAGGTTATTCTTTTTTTCAAAATTTCAAAAAACGATGGGCTATAACCCATGTTTTTTTTTTTTTAATCCTCAAAAATGATGAAAAACGGCGTGCTATAGTATGCCGTACGGTATGGGCTATAGCCCATGTTAAAAAATGATGAAAAACGAGGTTATTTTTTTTCTCCAAAATTTCAAAAAACGATGGGCTATAACCCATGTTTTTTTTTTTTTTTTTTTTTTTCAAATCATCAAAAATTATGAAAAACGGCGTGCTATAGTATGCCGTACGGTATGGGCTATATAGCCCATGTTCAAAAATGATGAAAAACGAGGTTATTATTCTTTTCAAAATTTCAAAAAACGATGGGCTATAACCCATGTTTTTTTTTTGTTTTTTTTTTTCAAATCCTCAAAAATGATGAAAAAAGGCGTGCTATAGTATGCCGTACGGTATGGGCTATAGCCCATGTTCAGAAATGATGAAAAACAAGGTTTTTTTTTTTTTTAATTTCAAAAAACGATGGGCTATAACCCATGTTTTTTTCTTTTTTTTCTTTTTTTTTAAATCCTCAAAAATGATGAAAAACGGCGTGCTATAGTATGCCGTACGGTATGGGCTATAGCCCATGTTCAAAAATGATGAAAAACGAGGTTATTTTTTTTTTCAAAATTTCAAAAAACGATGGGCTATAACCCATGTTTTTTTTCTTTTTTCAAATCCTCAAAAATGATGAAAAACGGTGTGCTATAGTATGCCGTACGGTATGGGCTATAGCCCATGTTCAAAAATGAGGAAAAACGAGGTTATTCTTTTTTTCAAAATTTCAAAAAACGATGGGCTATAACCCATGTCTTTTTTTTTTTTTTTTATCCTCAAAAATGATGAAAAACGGCGTGCTATAGTATGCCGTACGGTATGGGCTATAGCCCATGTTCAAAAATGATGAAAAACTAGGTTATTTTTTTTCTCCAAAATTTCAAAAAACGATGGGCTATAACCCATGTTTTTTTTTTTCTTTTTTTTCAAATCCTCAAAAATGATGAAAAACGGCGTGCTATAGTATGCCGTACGGTATGGGCTATAGCCCATGTTAGAAAATGATGAAAAACGAGGTTATTCTTTTTTTCAAAATTTCAAAAAACGATGGGCTATAACCCATGTTTTTTTTTTTGTTTTTTTTTTCAAATCCTCAAAAATGATGAAAAACGGCGTGCTATAGTATGCCGTACGGTATGGGCTATAGCCCATGTTCAGAAATGATGAAAAACAAGGTTTTTTTTTTTTTAATTTCAAAAAACGATGGGCTATAACCCATGTTTTTTTCTTTTTTTTCTTTTTTTTTAAATCCTCAAAAATGATGAAAAACGGCGTGCTATAGTATGCCGTACGGTATGGGCTATAGCCCATGTTCAAAAATGATGAAAAACGAGGTTATTTTTTTTTCCAAAATTTCAAAAAACGATGGGCTATAACCCATGTTTTTTTTCTTTTTTCAAATCCTCAAAAATGATGAAAAACGGTGTGCTATAGTATGCCGTACGGTATGGGCTATAGCCCATGTTCAAAAATGAGGAAAAACGAGGTTATTCTTTTTTTTAAAATTTCAAAAAACGATGGGCTATAACCCATGTCTTTTTTTTTTTTTTTTTTTTTTTTATCCTCAAAAATGATGAAAAACGGCGTGCTATAGTATGCCGTAAGGTATGGGCTATAGCCCATGTTCAAAAATGATGAAAAACTAGGTTATTTTTTTTCTCCAAAATTTCAAAAAACGATGGGCTATAACCCATGTTTTTTTTTTTTTTTTTTTTTTTTTCAAATCCTCAAAAATGATGAAAAACGGCGTGCTATAGTATGCCGTACGGTATGGGCTATAGCCCATGTTCAAAAATGATGAAAAACTAGGTTATTTTTTTTTTCAAAATTTCAAAAAACGATGGGCTATAACCCATGTTTTTTTTTTTTTTTTTTTTTTTTCAAATCCTCAAAAATGATGAAAAACGGCGTGCTATAGTATGCCGTACGGTATGGGCTATAGCCCATGTTCAAAAATGATGAAAAACGAGGTTATTCTTTTTTTCAAAATTTCAAAAAACGATGGGCTATAACCCATGTCTTTTTTTTTTTTTTTTTTTTTTTTTTATCCTCAAAAATGATGAAAAACGGCGTGCTATAGTATGCCGTACGGTATGGGCTATAGCCCATGTTCAAAAATGATGAAAAACGAGGTTATTCTTTTTTTCAAAATTTCAAAAAACGATGGGCTACCCATGTTTTTTTTTTTTTTTTTTTTTTTAATCCTCAAAAATGATGAAAAACGGCGTGCTATAGTATGCCGTACGGTATGGGCTATAGCCCATGTTCAGAAATGATGAAAAACAAGGTTTTTTTTTTTTTTTTTTTCAAAAAACGATGGGCTATAACCCATGTTTTTTTTTGTCTTTTTCTTTTTTTTTAAATCCTCAAAAATGATGACAAACTGCGTGCTATAGTATGCCGTACGGTATGGGCTATAGCCCATGTTCAAAAATGATGAAAAACGAGTTTTTTTTTTTTTTCAAAATTTCAAAAAACGATGGGCTATAACCCATGTTTTTTTTCTTTTTTAAAATCCTCAAAAATGATGAAAAACGGTGTGCTATAGTATGCCGTACGGTATGGGCTATAGCCCATGTTCAAAAATGAGGAAAAACGAGGTTATTCTTTTTTTCAAAATTTCAAAAAACGATGGGCTATAACCCATGTTTTTTTTTTTTTAATCCTCAAAAATGATGAAAAACGGCGTGCTATAGTATGCCGTACGGTATGGGCTATAGCCCATGTTAAAAAATGATGAAAAACGAGGTTATTTTTTTTCTCCAAAATTTCAAAAAACGATGGGCTATAACCCATGTTTTTTTTTTTTTTTTTTTTTTTCAAATCATCAAAAATTATGAAAAACGGCGTGCTATAGTATGCCGTACGGTATGGGCTATAGCCCATGTTCAAAAATGATGAAAAACGAGGTTATTATTCTTTTCAAAATTTCAAAAAACGATGGGCTATAACCCATGTTTTTTTTTTTTTTTTTTTTTTCAAATCCTCAAAAATGATGAAAAACGGCGTGCTATAGTATGCCGTACGGTATGGGCTATAGCCCATGTTCAAAAATGATGAAAAACGAGGTTATTCTTTTTTTAAAAATTTCAAAAAACGATGGGCTACCCATGTTTTTTTTTTTTTTTTTTTTTTTTTAATCCTCAAAAATGATGAAAAACGGCGTGCTATAGTATGCCGTACGGTATGGGCTATAGCCCATGTTCAGAAATGATGAAAAACAAGGTTTTTTTTTTTTTTAATTTCAAAAAACGATGGGCTATAACCCATGTTTTTTTTTGTCTTTTTCTTTTTTTTTAAATCCTCAAAAATGATGACAAACTGCGTGCTATAGTATGCCGTACGGTATGGGCTATAGCCCATGTTCAAAAATGATGAAAAACGAGTTTTTCTTTTTTTTCAAAATTTCAAAAAACGATGGGCTATAACCCATGTTTTTTTTCTTTTTTCAAATCCTCAAAAATGATGAAAAACGGTGTGCTATAGTATGCCGTACGGTATGGGCTATAGCCCATGTTCAAAAATGAGGAAAAACGAGGTTATTCTTTTTTTCAAAATTTCAAAAAACGATGGGCTATAACCCATGTTTTTTTTTTTTTAATCCTCAAAAATGATGAAAAACGGCGTGCTATAGTATGCCGTACGGTATGGGCTATAGCCCATGTTAAAAAATGATGAAAAACGAGGTTATTTTTTTTCTCCAAAATTTCAAAAAACGATGGGCTATAACCCATGTTTTTTTTTTTTTTTTTTTTTTTCAAATCATCAAAAATTATGAAAAACGGCGTGCTATAGTATGCCGTACGGTATGGGCTATATAGCCCATGTTCAAAAATGATGAAAAACGAGGTTATTATTCTTTTCAAAATTTCAAAAAACGATGGGCTATAACCCATGTTTTTTTTTTTTTTTTTTTTTTCAAATCCTCAAAAATGATGAAAAAAGGCGTGCTATAGTATGCCGTACGGTATGGGCTATAGCCCATGTTCAGAAATGATGAAAAACAAGGTTTTTTTTTTTTTTAATTTCAAAAAACGATGGGCTATAACCCATGTTTTTTTCTTTTTTTTCTTTTTTTTTAAATCCTCAAAAATGATGAAAAACGGCGTGCTATAGTATGCCGTACGGTATGGGCTATAGCCCATGTTCAAAAATGATGAAAAACGAGGTTATTTTTTTTTTCAAAATTTCAAAAAACGATGGGCTATAACCCATGTTTTTTTTCTTTTTTCAAATCCTCAAAAATGATGAAAAACGGTGTGCTATAGTATGCCGTACGGTATGGGCTATAGCCCATGTTCAAAAATGAGGAAAAACGAGGTTATTCTTTTTTTTCAAAATTTCAAAAAACGATGGGCTATAACCCATGTCTTTTTTTTTTTTTTTTTTTTTTTTTTATCCTCAAAAATGATGAAAAACGGCGTGCTATAGTATGCCGTACGGTATGGGCTATAGCCCATGTTCAAAAATGATGAAAAACGAGGTTATTCTTTTTTTCAAAATTTCAAAAAACGATGGGCTACCCATGTTTTTTTTTTTTTTTTTTTTTTAATCCTCAAAAATGATGAAAAACGGCGTGCTATAGTATGCCGTACGGTATGGGCTATAGCCCATGTTCAGAAATGATGAAAAACAAGGTTTTTTTTTTTTTTTAATTTCAAAAAACGATGGGCTATAACCCATGTTTTTTTTTGTCTTTTTCTTTTTTTTTTAATCCTCAAAAATGATGAAAAACGGCGTGCTATAGTATGCCGTACGGTATGGGCTATAGCCCATGTTCAGAAATGATGAAAAACAAGGTTTTTTTTTTTTTTTAATTTCAAAAAACGATGGGCTATAACCCATGTTTTTTTTTT
Source organism: Protomyctophum parallelum (assembly GCF_964188405.1). Taxonomy (NCBI): domain Eukaryota; kingdom Metazoa; phylum Chordata; class Actinopteri; order Myctophiformes; family Myctophidae; genus Protomyctophum; species Protomyctophum parallelum. The sequence continues at coordinate 31,970,039 of NC_139699.1, forward strand.
GTTTTTTTTTTTTTAAATCATCAAAAATTATGAAAAACGGCGTGCTATAGTATGCCGTACGGTATGGGCTATAGCCCATGTTCAAAAATGATGAAAAACGAGGTTATTATTCTTTTCAAAATTTCAAAAAACGATGGGCTATAACCCATGTTTTTTTTTTTTTTTTTTTTTTCAAATCCTCAAAAATGATGAAACAGGCGTGCTATAGTATGCCGTACGGTATGGGCTATAGCCCATGTTCAGAAATGATGAAAAACAAGGTTTTTTTTTTTTTTAATTTCAAAAAACGATGGGCTATAACCCATGTTTTTTTTCTTTTTTCAAATCCTCAAAAATGATGAAAAACGGTGTGCTATAGTATGCCGTACGGTATGGGCTATAGCCCATGTTCAAAAATGAGGAAAAACGAGGTTATTCTTTTTTTCAAAATTTCAAAAAACGATGGGCTATAACCCATGTCTTTTTTTTTTTTTTTATCCTCAAAAATGATGAAAAACGGCGTGCTATAGTATGCCGTACGGTATGGGCTATAGCCCATGTTCAAAAATGATGAAAAACTAGGTTATTTTTTTTCTCCAAAATTTCAAAAAACGATGGGCTATAACCCATGTTTTTTTTTTTTTTTTTTTTTTTTTCAAATCCTCAAAAATGATGAAAAACGGCGTGCTATAGTATGCCGTACGGTATGGGCTATAGCCCATGTTAGAAAATGATGAAAAACGAGGTTATTCTTTTTTTCAAAATTTCAAAAAACGATGGGCTATAACCCATGTTTTTTTTTTTTTTTTTTTTTCCAAATCCTCAAAAATGATGAAAAACGGCGTGCTATAGTATGCCGTACGGTATGGGCTATAGCCCATGTTCAGAAATGATGAAAAACAAGGTTTTTTTTTTTTTTAATTTCAAAAAACGATGGGCTATAACCCATGTTTTTTTCTTTTTTTTCTTTTTTTTTAAATCCTCAAAAATGATGAAAAACGGCGTGCTATAGTATGCCGTACAGTATGGGCTATAGCCCATGTTAAAAAATGATGAAAAACGAGGTTATTTTTTTTTTCAAAATTTCAAAAAACGATGGGCTATAACCCATGTTTTTTTTCTTTTTTCAAATCCTCAAAAATGATGAAAAACGGTGTGCTATAGTATGCTGTACGGTATGGGCTATAGCCCATGTTCAAAAATGAGGAAAAACGAGGTTATTCTTTTTTTCAAAATTTCAAAAAACGATGGGCTATAACCCATGTCTTTTTTTTTTTTTTTTTTTTTTTTTATCCTCAAAAATGATGAAAAACGGCGTGCTATAGTATGCCGTACGGTATGGGCTATAGCCCATGTTCAAAAATGATGAAAAACTAGGTTATTTTTTTTCTCCAAAATTTCAAAAAACGATGGGCTATAACCCATGTTTTTTTGTTTTTTTGTTTTTTTTTCAAATCCTCAAAAATGATGAAAAACGGCGTGCTATAGTATGCCGTACGGTATGGGCTATAGCCCATGTTAGAAAATGATGAAAAACGAGGTTATTCTTTTTTTCAAAATTTCAAAAAACGATGGGCTATAACCCATGTTTTTTTGTTTTTGTTTTTTTTTAATCCTCAAAAATGATGAAAAACGGCGTGCTATAGTATGCCGTACGGTATGGGCTATAGCCCATGTTCAGAAATGATGAAAAACAAGGTTTATTTATTTTTTAAATTTCAAAAAACGATGGGCTATAACCCATGTTTTTTTTCTTTTTTCAAATCCTCAAAAATGATAAAAAACGGTGTGCTATAGTATGCCGTACGGTATGGGCTATAGCCCATGTTCAAAAATGAGGAAAAACGAGGTTATTCTTTTTTTCAAAATTTCAAAAAACTATGGGCTATAACCCATGTTTTTTTTTTCTTTTTCTTTTTTTTTAAATCCTCAAAAATGATGAAAAACGGCGTGCTATAGTATGCCGTACGGTATGGGCTATAGCCCATGTTCAAAAATGATGAAAAACGAGGTTATTTTTTTTCTCCAAAATTTAAAAAAACGATGGGCTATAACCCATGTTTCTTTTTTGTTTTTTTTGTTTTTTTTAATCCTCAAAAATGATGAAAAACGGCGTGCTATAGTATGCCGTACGGTATGGGCTATAGCCCATGTTCAAAAATGATGAAAAACGAGGTTATTTTTTTTTCTCCAAAATTTCAAAAAACGATGGGCTATAACCCATGTTTTTTTTTTTTTTTTTTTTTTTTCAAATCCTCAAAAATGATGAAAAACGGCGTGCTATAGTATGCCGTACGGTATGGGCTATAACCCATGTCTTTTTTTTTTTTTTTTTTTTCTTTTATCCTCAAAAATGATGAAAAACGGCGTGCTATAGTATGCCGTACGGTATGGGCTATAGCCCATGTTCAAAAATGATGAAAAACTAGGTTATTTTTTTTCTCCAAAATTTCAAAAAACGATGGGCTATAACCCATGTTTTTTTTCTTTTTTCAAATCCTCAAAAATGATGAAAAACGGTGTGCTATAGTATGCCGTACGGTATGGGCTATAGCCCATGTTCAAAAATGAGGAAAAACGAGGTTATTCTTTTTTTCAAAATTTCAAAAAACGATGGGCTATAACCCATGTCTTTTTTTTTTTTTTTTTTTTTTTTTATCCTCAAAAATGATGAAAAACGGCGTGCTATAGTATGCCGTACGGTATGGGCTATAGCCCATGTTCAAAAATGATGAAAAACTAGGTTATTTTTTTTCTCCAAAATTTCAAAAAACGATGGGCTATAACCCATGTTTTTTTTTTTTTTTTTTTTTTTTTCAAATCCTCAAAAATGATGAAAAACGGCGTGCTATAGTATGCCGTACGGTATGGGCTATAGCCCATGTTAGAAAATGATGAAAAACGAGGTTATTCTTTTTTTCAAAATTTCAAAAAACGATGGGCTATAACCCATGTTTTTTTGTTTTTGTTTTTTTTTAATCCTCAAAAATGATGAAAAACGGCGTGCTATAGTATGCCGTACGGTATGGGCTATAGCCCATGTTCAGAAATGATGAAAAACAAGGTTTATTTATTTTTAAAATTTCAAAAAACGATGGGCTATAACCCATGTTTTTTTTCTTTTTTCAAATCCTCAAAAATGATAAAAAACGGTGTGCTATAGTATGCCGTACGGTATGGGCTATAGCCCATGTTCAAAAATGAGGAAAAACGAGGTTATTCTTTTTTTCAAAATTTCAAAAAACTATGGGCTATAACCCATGTTTTTTTTTTCTTTTTCTTTTTTTTTAAATCCTCAAAAATGATGAAAAACGGCGTGCTATAGTATGCCGTACGGTATGGGCTATAGCCCATGTTCAAAAATGATGAAAAACGAGGTTATTTTTTTTCTCCAAAATTTAAAAAAACGATGGGCTATAACCCATGTTTTTTTTTTGTTTTTTTTGTTTTTTTTAATCCTCAAAAATGATGAAAAACGGCGTGCTATAGTATGCCGTACGGTATGGGCTATAGCCCATGTTCAGAAATGATGAAAAACAAGGTTTATTTATTTTTTAAATTTCAAAAAACGATGGGCTATAACCCATGTTTTTTTTCTTTTTTCAAATCCTCAAAAATGATGAAAAACGGTGTGCTATAGTATGCCGTACGGTATGGGCTATAGCCCATGTTCAAAAATGAGGAAAAACGAGGTTATTCTTTTTTTCAAAATTTCAAAAAACGATGGGCTATAACCCATGTTTTTTTTTTCTTTTTCTTTTTTTTTAAATCCTCAAAAATGATGAAAAACGGCGTGCTATAGTATGCCGTACGGTATGGGCTATAGCCCATGTTCAAAAATGATGAAAAACGAGGTTATTTTTTTTTCTCCAAAATTTCAAAAAACGATGGGCTATAACCCATGTTTTTTTTTTTTTGTTTTTTTTTTCAAATCCTCAAAAATTATGAAAAACGGCGTGCTATAGTATGCCGTACGGTATGGGCTATAACCCATGTCTTTTTTTTTTTTTTTTTTTTTTTTTATCCTCAAAAATGATGAAAAACGGCGTGCTATAGTATGCCGTACGGTATGGGCTATAGCCCATGTTCAAAAATGATGAAAAACTAGGTTATTTTTTTTCTCCAAAATTTCAAAAAACGATGGGCTATAACCCATGTTTTTTTTTTTTTTTTTTTTTTTTTTCAAATCCTCAAAAATGATGAAAAACGGCGTGCTATAGTATGCCGTACGGTATGGGCTATAGCCCATGTTAGAAAATGATGAAAAACGAGGTTATTCTTTTTTTAAATTTCAAAAAACGATGGGCTATAACCCATGTTTTTTTTCTTTTTTCAAATCCTCAAAAATGATGAAAAACGGTGTGCTATAGTATGCCGTACGGTATGGGCTATAGCCCATGTTCAAAAATGAGGAAAAACGAGGTTATTCTTTTTTTCAAAATTTCAAAAAACGATGGGCTATAACCCATGTTTTTTTTTTCTTTTTCTTTTTTTTTAAATCCTCAAAAATGATGAAAAACGGCGTGCTATAGTATGCCGTACGGTATGGGCTATAGCCCATGTTCAAAAATGATGAAAAACGAGGTTATTTTTTTTTCTCCAAAATTTCAAAAAACGATGGGCTATAACCCATGTTTTTTTTTTTTTGTTTTTTTTTTCAAATCCTCAAAAATTATGAAAAACGGCGTGCTATAGTATGCCGTACGGTATGGGCTATAACCCATGTCTTTTTTTTTTTTTTTTTTTTTTTTTTATCCTCAAAAATGATGAAAAACGGCGTGCTATAGTATGCCGTACGGTATGGGCTATAGCCCATGTTCAAAAATGATGAAAAACTAGGTTATTTTTTTTCTCCAAAATTTCAAAAAACGATGGGCTATAACCCATGTTTTTTTTTTTTTTTTTTTTTTTTTTCAAATCCTCAAAAATGATGAAAAACGGCGTGCTATAGTATGCCGTACGGTATGGGCTATAGCCCATGTTAGAAAATGATGAAAAACGAGGTTATTCTTTTTTTCAAAATTTCAAAAAACGATGGGCTATAACCCATGTTTTTTTGTTTTTGTTTTTTTTTAATCCTCAAAAATGATGAAAAACGGCGTGCTATAGTATGCCGTACGGTATGGGCTATAGCCCATGTTCAGAAATGATGAAAAACAAGGTTTATTTATTTTTTAAATTTCAAAAAACGATGGGCTATAACCCATGTTTTTTTTCTTTTTTCAAATCCTCAAAAATGATAAAAAACGGTGTGCTATAGTATGCCGTACGGTATGGGCTATAGCCCATGTTCAAAAATGAGGAAAAACGAGGTTATTCTTTTTTTCAAAATTTCAAAAAACTATGGGCTATAACCCATGTTTTTTTTTTCTTTTTTTTTAAATCCTCAAAAATGATGAAAAACGGCGTGCTATAGTATGCCGTACGGTATGGGCTATAGCCCATGTTCAAAAATGATGAAAAACGAGGTTATTTTTTTTCTCCAAAATTTAAAAAAACGATGGGCTATAACCCATGTTTTTTTTTTGTTTTTTTTGTTTTTTTTAATCCTCAAAAATGATGAAAAACGGCGTGCTATAGTATGCCGTACGGTATGGGCTATATAGTCCAGGCATTCTAGCTCATTTTGGACCTAAAATCAAAAGTAATTGTAACAAAAGATTTTTTTTCACAGACCATTTCTATGAGGTCTCCAGAACAACATACTAAAAGTCCCAAGAAATCCCAGTTGGGGAAATATGTTTCATTGGCATCAATACAAGATGTCCACCAATAAGATATTCTCAAAAGAATGCATGGCCAATTACCAATATTGGAATAAATTCCTTACCAATAAGTAATTGAAACTGTTTTTTTTCACAGACCATTTCTATGAAGTCTCCAGAACAACATATTAAAAGTCCCAAGAAGTCGTAGTTGTAGAAATATGTTAAATTGGCATCAATCCAAAATGGCCACTAACTGGGACTATTATCAGGAAAAAATGCCATATACCAAGAGGTCATAATTTCCTTCTTCACAGACCATTTCTATGAAGTCATCAGAACACCATACTAAAAGTCCTAGGAAATCCTAGCTGTGGAAATATGTTTAATTGGCGTCAATCCATGCAGGATGTCTGCCAATTAGTGGCTCAGCAGCAGAGGCTCAGAGGTAGTGTGGCCGAATGGGAACCGCAAGTTTCCCAGTTCGAACCTGGGCTCCCCCAGAGTTAGTGACAAAGTGTCCTTGAGCAAGACGCTGAACCCCTGATTGCATCTGCAGGTTGGTGCCTTGCATGGTTCCCTCCACCATCTGTGTGTGAATTGGTGAATGTAATGCACAATCTATGTAAAACGCCTATGTAAAACGCGCTAATATTTACCCAAATTATGACGGGCACAATTTTCATTCGTCTGAGATTTCAATTGACTTCCAAATATATTTTGAGCTGAGGATATTCAGATACAATACTGTGTATTTTAGCCATTTTGAACCAATATAACTGAAGGCTGTTATTATCATGTTCTATCTAGACTATAGAACACGCTGCCATCAGTAGGCCTATACACGATCATCATTTTGTTTAGCACTTTGTTCGTTATAAGCTAACAAGCCAAATGGGCATTACATTTATAACTAACATTAATGTTAGATTAATGTTAGATTAATAATCGTTATCATTTTTCCAGAAACACAAACAATTTAGTTGCCACTCACCTATTAATTACTTTCCAAAACTGAAACTAAATAAGAATAGTTACAATATAATGATAATAATAATAGTAATAATAGTAATAATAATAATAATACTCAGTTCTATTGACTTCAAAGGCATTTGACTCGAGACGACATACCAAAGTAGTCCTGACAGACTGTTGTCCGCACAGACTAGACTAGACTATGCGGACAACATCAGCCTGCTCTCCGACAACGTGGAACAAGCACACCTTTTTTCCAACAGTACTCCTACAGATGTTGTCCAAAAAACATGCAAATGACATCAAAAACAGCCGATCTACGAGGTCATGCTGCAAAACTGTGTGCACCAAAAACAGCCGATCTACAAGATCACGCTGCTATAGGAGGTTATCACCTATAACATCTCACCAGAACATCCACCTCTGACAACAACAGGAGGCACTGTGCTGAAGGAAGTCAAGGACTTCAAGTAACTGGGCTCATGGGTCAACTGAACGGAGCAAGATCTGAAAGTGAGGAAGGCACTTGCATGGAGGTCCCTGAACGGCATGGTCAGTGTATGGATCTCCCTCCAACCTCCCCTGTGAGATCAAACTCAGCTTCTTCTATGCAACGGTGGAGTCTGTTCCTCTATGGCAGTGAATGCTGGACCCTGAAGCCAACCCTGCAGAAGTCTCTAGACGGGTGCTACACCAGAATGGACCCTGAAGCCAACCCTGCAGAAGGTTCTAGACGGGTGCTACACCAGAATGGACCCTGAAGCCAACCCTGCAGAAGGTTCTAGACGGGTGCTACACCAGAATGGACCCTGAAGCCAACCCTGCAGAAGGTTTTAGACGGGTGCTACACCAGAATGGACCCTGAAGCCAACCCTGCAGAAGGTTTTAGACGGGTGCTACACCAGAATGGACCCTGAAGCCAACCCTGCAGAAGGTTTTAGACGGGTGCTACACCAGAATGGACCCTGAAGCCAACCCTGCAGAAGGTTCTAGACGGGTGCTACACCAGAATGGACCCTGAAGCCAACCCTCCAGAAGGTTCTAGACGGGTGCTACACCAGAATGGACCCTGAAGCCAACCCTGCAGAAGGTTTTAGACGGGTGCTACACCAGAATGGACCCTGAAGCCAACCCTGCAGAAGGTTTTAGACGGGTGCTACACCAGAATGGACCCTGAAGCCAACCCTCCAGAAGGTTCTAGGCGGGTGCTACACCAGAATGGACCCTGAAGCCAACCCTCCAGAAGGTTCTAGACGGGTGCTACACCAGAATGGACCCTGAAGTCAACCCTGCAGAAGTCTCTCAACATGTTACCAACAAGATTCTGTAGCCAGTCGACTAAAGAGCCATGGCCCAATGGGCGAGTAGTAACGCAGCACTGTATAGCCTACAGTTGTCCGCCCCACCTGGAAGCGCGTCCACGCGTGCCAGCCAGGAGCTAGGCTCGACTGACTGGGGGACCTCCACCCCAGGGAGACTGACAGAGCTGCCGACTACTATAAAGGTCTGTGTCGCCTGCGGGAACATACTTGTAGAGGTTAACCATACACACCGCTGCCACCAATGTAGCCACGGCCGGGGCGGGAGATGAACCCGGGTTCCCCATTCCACAGGCACATACGTTACCAGTCATGGACGAATGAGCCATGGCCCAATGGGCGAATAGTAACACAGCACTGTATAGCCTACAATTCAGTATGAGGGGATACCACCCTGAGCCAGACAATGTCAGCCAGGAGAATGAGACTATACCTGTAGCAGGACATTGGCATCAAGAACTGCCAGCCAGCAAATTGGTGCTGTGGGAACCAATACACAGGCATTGGTCACAAGGACGTCCCACACTAACATATGTGGATGTACAAAATAACTACTCAGGAGCGCAAAGTACCAACACCGGGACAATGGAGTCTGAGGAGATGTTCCCCGGTTCCCCCGTTAGTCTAGTCTCTAGACTTGATAGCACTTTAGTTGGTAGGTGGTATAGTTGCCAGGTTCTAATTTGTTTCCAATTTTATACAGAGGATTTACTCTCGGCAGCTTGAATTCTTGTAGGACTCTGACTAATACATTTGTAATATAGTTCGTCAACCAACAATTGGTATGGTGAAAAACATTGCACAAATAACTATGAGCTGTATCCAATTAAACTGCAACCCATTTTGTATTAACCACTCTGTCCCAAAATAAATCACTTAAAATCATTCAAATGTATGCCATTTTATAATAATGTGGTGGCTATTTTGGATTGATGCCGAGTAAATGATGTGTGGTGAAAGAAATCCTGTTACAATTAGCATTTGGCCAGGAATTTATTCTAATATTGGCAATTTTTCTTATAATAGTCTCAATTGGTGGACATCTTGGATTAATGCAATTAAACATATTTCCGCAACCGGAATTTCTTGGGACTTTTAGTATGTTGTTCTAGACACCTCTAAGAAATGATGTGTGGTGAAAAAAATCCTGTTACAATTACCTCTTGGCCAGGAATTTATTCTAAGAATGGCAATATTTCTGATAATGGTGTCAATTGGCAGACATCATGGATTGATGCCAATTAAACATATGTCTGCAACTAGGATTACTTAGGACTTTTAGTATGGTGTTCTGGAGACTTCATAGAAATGGTCTGTGCAGAAAAAAATCTGTTAAAATTACCTGATGGTCAAAAATGTATTCCAAGATTGGCCAAATAAGCCCAATTGGCGGCCATTTTGGATTAATGCAATTAAACATATTTCCCCAACTGGGATTTCTTGGGACTTTTAGTATGTTGTTCTGGAGACCTCATAGAAATGGTCTGTGAAGAAAAATCTTTTGTTACAATTACTTTTGATTGAAACGCTATTTTGCCTGGACTATATAGCCCATGTTCAGAAATGATGAAAAACAAGGTTTATTTATTTTTTTAATTTCAAAAAACGATGGGCTATAACCCATGTTTTTTTTCTTTTTTCAAATCCTCAAAAATGATGAAAAACGGTGTGCTATAGTATGCCGTACGGTATGGGCTATAGCCCATGTTCAAAAATGAGGAAAAACGAGGTTATTCTTTTTTTCAAAATTTCAAAAAACGATGGGCTATAACCCATGTTTTTTTTTTCTTTTTCTTTTTTTTCAAATCCTCAAAAATGATAAAAAACGGCGTGCTATAGTATGCCGTACGGTATGGGCTATAGCCCATGTTCAGAAATGATGAAAAACAAGGTAATTTTTTTTTCAAAATTTCAAAAAACGATGGGCTATAGGGGAGGATGGGGGAAGATGAACCTTCGGGTAAGTTGAACCACCCCCTGTATCTTTAAAACTACACACATGAGTTGTCATGTGACCTCAAAATCAGGACACACCCACCATTTCAACCTGACTATGAAGATGAGAGACACATGGACAAAGTGGAAAGTACATTTATACACAAAAAAGTGTTTTTTGCTGGTCAAAGTAAAAAAATAAACTTTTCTGGAATAATCATTTTTATATTAAAGCAAAAGCACCCAGGTCTAAACTTATATATCATGCATGTTGGTGATATACCAATGTATAAAACCCATGTGAATCATTTAGCTAAACATTAGCCTGGAGCATTAAGCTAGCCATGTTTTGTCAAAAAGTGGCCATGGGGCAAGTTGAACCAATTCCTTGGGGTAAATTGAGCCAATTTTCTTAATGTGAATCACCATTCATATTTTTGTATTAAGTATTAGCTACTCAAATTATACTGAATGACCTTTAATTTGGATGTTTGCAAATGTTTGCAAATTTGCTATATTGTATTAACAATATTGCAAATATTATAAGGTTCTGAATAACAAACTTTATTTAATTGTCTTTATATTGTTTAAATAATAAATAAACAGATAAATAAGACTATTTGCAAAAGGGAAAACTGTTATTAAATTATTTTCAATACGTGAATACATTATCTGTTCAAGTTTAAGCTCTTTACATTAAAATATCATGTAGTTCAATTTTGGATCAACTTACCCCTTACCTGGGGCAAATTGAGCCACTTTTTTTTTTTTTTTTTTAAAGGTCATATTTTCATGGCCCTTTGTCATAGCTGCTTACTCATCATTTCAATTGATAGAGGACATCCTGAAATATGTGTAGATCATTAGATTTGACTGCCATCTCATTTTGCCTTGCTTCCAGGACAACTTAAGTAAAAAGTGGTTCATCTTCCCCCATCCTCCCCTAACCCATGTTTTTTTTTTTCTTTTTTCTTTTTTTTTAAATCCTCAAAAATGATGAAAAACGGCGTGCTATAGTATGCCGTACGGTATGGGCTATAGCCCATGTTCAAAAATGCTGAAAAACGAGCTTTTTTTTTTTTTTTTTTAATTTAAAAAAACGATGGGCTATAACCCATGTTTTTTTTTTTTATCCTCAAAAATGATGAAAAACTGTGTGCTATAGTATGCCGTACGGTATGGGCTATAGCCCATGATCAAAAATGATGAAAAACGAGGTTATTCTTTTTTTCAACATTTCAAAAAACGATGGGCTACAACCCATGTTTTTTTTCTTTTTTCAAATCCTCAAAAATGATGAAAAACGGCGTGCTATAGTATGCCGTACGGTATGGGCTATAGCCCATGTTCAGAAATGATGAAAAACTAGGTAATTTTTTTTTTTCAAAATTTCAAAAAACGATGGGCTATAACCCATGTTGTTTTTTTGTTTTGTTTTTTTTAATCCTCAAAAATGATGAAAAACGGCGTGCTATAGTATGCCGTACGGTATGGGCTATAGCCCATGTTCAGAAATGATGAAAAACGAGGTAATTCTTTTTTTCAACATTTCAAAAAACGATGGGCTATAACCCATGTTTATTTGTTGTTTTTTTTCCTTTTTTTTCAAATCCTCAAAAATGATGAAAAACGGCGTGCTATAGTATGCCGTACGGTATGGGCTATAGCCCATGTTCAGAAATGATGAAAAACAAGGTTATTTTTTTTTTCTAAATTTCAAAAAACGATGGGCTATAACCCATGTTTTTTTTTTTTTATCCTCAAAAATGATGAAAAACGGTGTGCTATAGTATGCCGTACGGTATGGGCTATAGCCCATGTTCAAAAATGATGAAAAACGAGGTTATTCTTTTTTTCAACATTTCAAAAAACGATGGGCTACAACCCATGTTTTTTTTCTTTTTTCAAATCCTCAAAAATGATGAAAAACGGCGTGCTATAGTATGCCGTACGGTATGGGCTATAGCCCATGTTCAGAAATGATGAAAAACTAGGTAATTTCTTTTTTTCAAAATTTCAAAAAACGATGGGCTATAACCCATGTTGTTTTTTTGTTTTGTTTTTTTTAATCCTCAAAAATGATGAAAAACGGCGTGCTATAGTATGCCGTACGGTATGGGCTATAGCCCATGTTCAGAAATGATGAAAAACGAGGTAATTTTTTTTTTCAAAATTTCAAAAAACGATGGGCTATAACCCATGTTTATTTGTTGTTTTTTTTCCTTTTTTTTCAAATCCTCAAAAATGATGAAATACGGCGTGCTATAGTATGCCGTACGGTATGGGCTATAGCCCATGTTCAAAAATGATGAAAAACTAGGTTATTTTTTTTTCAAAATTTCAAAAAACGATGGGCTATAACCCATGTTTTTTTTTTTTTTCAAATCCTCAAAAATGATGAAAAACGGCGTGCTATTTTCCCAAAATTTCAAAAAACGATGGGCTATAACCATTTTTTTTTCATTTTTTTCAAATCCTCAAAAATGATGAAAAACGGCGTGCTATAGTATGCCGTACGGTATGGGCTATTGCCCATGTTCAGAAATGATGAAAAACAAGGTAATTATTTTTTTCAAAATTTCAAAAAACGATGGGCTATAACCCATGTTTTTTTTTTTTTTTTCATTTTTTTTAAATCCTCAAAAATGATGAAAAACGGCGTGCTATAGTATGCCGTACGGTATGAGCTATAGCCCATGATCAAAAATGATGAAAAACGAGGTTATTCTTTTTTTCAACATTTCAAAAAACGATGGGCTATAACCCATGTTTTTTTTTTTTTATCCTCAAAAATGATGAAAAACGGTGTGCTATAGTATGCCGTACGGTATGGGCTATAGCCCATGTTCAAAAATGATGAAAAACGAGGTTATTCTTTTTTTCAACATTTCAAAAAACGATGGGCTATAACCCATGTTTTTTTTTTTTTTTCAAATCCTCAAAAATGATGAAAAACTGCGTGCTATTTTCCCAAAATTTCAAAAAACGATGGGCTATAACCATTTTTTTTTTCATTTTTTCATTTTTTTCAAATCCTCAAAAATGATGAAAAACGGCGTGCTATAGTATGCCGTACGGTATGGGCTATAGCCCATGTTCAAAAATGATGAAAAACAAGGTTAATATTTTTTTTTCTAAATTTCAAAAAACGATGGGCTATAACCCATGTTTTTTTTTGTTTTTTTAATCCTCAAAAATGATGAAAAATGGCGTGCTATAGTATGCCGTACGGTATGGGCTATTGCCCATGTTCAGAAATGATGAAAAACAAGGTAATTATTTTTTTCAAAATTTCAAAAAACGATGGGCTATAACCCATGTTTTTTTTTTCTTTTTTCATTTTTTTTAAATCCTCAAAAATGATGAAAAACGGCGTGCTATAGTATGCCGTACGGTATGAGCTATAGCCCATGATCAAAAATGATGAAAAACGAGGTTATTCTTTTTTTCAACATTTCAAAAAACGATGGGCTATAACCCATGTTTTTTCTTTTTTTTTTTTTTTTCAAATCCTCAAAAATGATGAAAAACTGCGTGCTATAGTATGCCGTACGGTATGGCCTATAGCCCATGTTCAGAAATGATGAAAAACAAGGTTATTTTTTTTTCAAAATTTCAAAAAACGATGGGCTATAACCCATGTTTTTTTTTTCTTTTTTTTTTTTTCTTTTTTTAATCCTCAAAAATTATGAAAAACGGCGTGCTATATTATGCCGTACGGTATGGGCTATAGCCCATGTTCAAAAATAATGAAAAACGAGGTTATTTCTTTTTTTCAAAATTTCAAAAAACGATGGGCTATAACCCATGTTTGGTTTTTTTTATCCTCAAAAATGATGAAAAACGGTGTGCTATAGTATGCCGTACGGTATGGGCTATAGCCCATGTTCAAAAATGATGAAAAACGAGGTTATTCTTTTTTTCAACATTTCAAAAAACGATGGGCTATAACCCATGTTTTTTTTTTTTTTTTTAAATCCTCAAAAATGATGAAAAACTGCGTGCTATTTTCGCAAAATTTCAAAAAACGATGGGCTATAACCATTTTTTTTTCATTTTTTCATTTTTTTCAAATCCTCAAAAATGATGAAAAACGGCGTGCTATAGTATGCCGTACGGTATGGGCTATAGCCCATGTTCAAAAATGATGAAAAACAAGGTTAATATTTTATTTTCTAAATTTCAAAAAACGATGGGCTATAACCCATGTTTTTTTTTGTTTTTTTAATCCTCAAAAATGATGAAAAACGGCGTGCTATAGTATGCCGTACGGTATGGGCTATAGCCCATGTTCAAAAATGATGAAAAACAAGGTTAAATTTATTTTCTAAATTTCAAAAAACGATGGGCTATAACCCATGTTTTTTTTTTGTTTTTTTTTCATATCCTCAAAAATGATGAAAAACGGCGTGCTATAGTATGCCGTACGGTATGGGCTATAGCCTATGTTCAAAAATGATGAAAAACAAGGTTAATTTAATTTTCAAAATTTATATTTCAAAATTTCAAAAAACGATGGGCTATAACCCATGTTTTTTTTTGTTGTTTTTCTTCAAATCCTCAAAAATGAAGAAAAACGGCGTGCTATAGTATGCCGTACGATATGGGCTATAGCCCATGGTCCAAAATGATGAAAAACGAGGATAATATTTTTTTTTCTAAATTTCAAAAAACGATGGGCTATAACCCATGTTTTGTTTTTTTTTCATTTTTTTTAAATCCTCAAAAATGATGAAAAACGGCATGCTATAGTATGCCGCATGACATGGGCTATAGCCCATGGTCAAAAATTATGAAAATCGAGGATTATTTTTTTCTTCAAAATTTCAAAAAACGATGGGCTATAACCCATGTTTTTTTGTAGTTTTTTCTCATTTTTTTCAAATCCTCAAAAATGATGAAAAACGGCGTGCTATAGTATGCCGTACGGTATGGGCTATAGCCCATGTTCAAAAATGATGAAAAACGAGGTTATTTTTTTTCAAATTTTCAAAAAACGATGGGCTATAACCCATGTTTTTTTTTTTGTTTTTTTTTTCAAATCCTCAAAAATGAGGAAAAACGGCGTGCTATAGTATGCTGTACGGTATGGGCTATAGCCCATGTTAAAAAATTATGAAAAACGAGGTTATTTTTTTTCTCCAAATTTTCAAAAAACGATGGGCTATAACCCATGTTTTTTTTTTCTTTTTCAAATCCTCAAAAATGATGAAAAACGGCGTGCTATTTTCCCAAAATTTCAAAAAACGATGGGCTATAACCCATTTTTTTTTCTTTTTTTCCACATCCTCAAAAATGATGAAAAACGGCGTGCTATAGTATGCCGTACGGTATGGGCTATAGCCCATGTTCAAAAATGATGAAAAACAAGGTTAATTTTATTTTCTAAATTTCAAAAAACGATGGGCTATAACCCATGTTTTTTTTTTGTTTTTTTTTCATATCCTCAAAAATGATGAAAAACGGCGTGCTATAGTATGCCGTACGGTATGGGCTATAGCCCATGTTCAAAAATGATGAAAAACAAGGTTAATTTAATTTTCAAAATTTATATTTCAAAATTTCAAAAAACGATGGGCTATAACCCATGTTTTTTTTTGTTGTTTTTCTTCAAATCCTCAAAAATGAAGAAAAACGGCGTGCTATAGTATGCCGTACGATATGGGCTATAGCCCATGGTCCAAAATGATGAAAAACGAGGATAATATTTTTTTTTCTAAATTTCAAAAAACGATGGGCTATAACCCATGTTTGTTTTTTTTTTCATTTTTTAAAAATCCTCAAAAATGATGAAAAACGGCATGCTATAGTATGCCGCATGACATGGGCTATAGCCCATGGTCAAAAATTATGAAAATCGAGGATTATTTTTTTCTTCAAAATTTCAAAAAACGATGGGCTATAACCCATGTTTTTTTGTAGTTTTTTTCTCATTTTTTTCAAATCCTCAAAAATGATGAAAAACGGCGTGCTATAGTATGCCGTACGGTATGGGCTATAGCCCATGTTCAAAAATGATGAAAAACGAGGTTATTTTTTTTTCAAATTTTCAAAAAACGATGGGCTATAACCCATGTTTTTTTTTTTGTTTTTTTTTTAAAATCCTCAAAAATGAGGAAAAACGGCGTGCTATAGTATGCTGTACGGTATGGGCTATAGCCCATGTTAAAAAATTATGAAAAACGAGGTTATTTTTTTTCTCCAAATTTTCAAAAAACGATGGGCTATAACCCATGTTTTTTTTTTCTTTTTCAAATCCTCAAAAATGATGAAAAACGGCGTGCTATTTTCCCAAAATTTCAAAAAACGATGGGCTATAACCCCTTTTTTTTTCATTTTTTCCACATCCTCAAAAATGATGAAAAACGGCGTGCTATAGTATGCCGTACGGTATGGGCTATAGCCCATGTTAAAAAATGATGAAAAACAAGGTTAATTTTATTTTCAAAATTTCAAAAAACGATGGGCTATAACCTATGTTTTTTTTGTTTTTTTTTCATATCCTCAAAAATGATGAAAAACGGCGTGCTATAGTATGCCGTACGGTATGGGCTATAGCCCATGTTCAAAAATGATGAAAAACAAGGTTAATTTTATTTTCAAAATTTATATTTCAAAATTTCAAAAAACGATGGGCTATAACCCATGTTTTTTTTTGTTGTTTTTCTTCAAATCCTCAAAAATGAAGAAAAACGGCGTGCTATAGTATGCCGTACGGTATGGGCTATAGCCCATGTTCAAAAATGATGAAAAACAAGGTTAATTTTATTTTCAAAATTTCAAAAAACGATGGGCTATAACCCATGTTTTTTTTTGTTTTTTTTTCATATCCTCAAAAATGATGAACAACGGCGTGCTATAGTATGCCGTACGGTATGGGCTATAGCCCATGTTCAAAAATGATGAAAAACAAGGTTAATTTTATTTTCAAAATTTATATTTCAAAATTTCAAAAAACGATGGGCTATAACCCATGTTTTTTTTTGTTGTTTTTCTTCAAATCCTCAAAAATGAAGAAAAACGGCGTGCTATAGTATGCCGTACGATATGGGCTATAGCCCATGGTCCAAAATGATGAAAAACGAGGATAATATTTTTTTTTCTAAATTTCAAAAAACGATGGGCTATAACCCATGTTTTGTTTTGTTTTCATTTTTTTTAAATCCTCAAAA
The DNA here is from genome assembly GCF_964188405.1 of Protomyctophum parallelum. Lineage (NCBI taxonomy): Eukaryota > Metazoa > Chordata > Actinopteri > Myctophiformes > Myctophidae > Protomyctophum > Protomyctophum parallelum. The sequence continues at coordinate 31,987,124 of NC_139699.1, forward strand.
ATGATGAAAAACGGCATGCTATAGTATGCCGCATGACATGGGCTATAGCCCATGGTCAAAAATTATGAAAATCGAGGATTATTCTTTTCTTCAAAAGTTCAAAAAACGATGGGCTATAACCCATGTTGTTTTTTTTGTTTTTTTGTTTTTTTTTCAAATCCTCAAAAATGATGAAAAACGGCGTGCTATAGTATGCCGTACGGTATGGGCTATAGCCCATGTTCAGAAATGATGAAAAACGAGGTAAACTTCTTTTTTTCCAAAATTTCAAAAAACGATGGGCTATAACCCATGTTTTTTTGTTGTTTTTTTCCCATTTTTTTCAAATCCTCAAAAATGATGAAAAACGGCGTGCTATAGTATGCCGTACGGTATGGGCTATAGCCCATGTTCAAAAATGATGAAAAACGAGGTTATTTTTTTTTCAAATTTTCAAAAAACGATGGGCTATAACCCATGTTTTTTTTTGTTTTTTTTTTTTCAAATCCTCAAAAATGAGGAAAAACGGCGTGCTATAGTATGCTGTACGGTATGGGCTATAGCCCATGTTAAAAAATGTAGAAAAACGAGGTTATTTTTTTTCTCCAAATTTTCAAAAAACGATGGGCTATAACCCATGTTTTTTTTTTCTTTTTCAAATCCTCAAAAATGATGAAAAACGGCGTGCTATTTTCCCAAAATTTCAAAAAACGATGGGCTATAACCCATTTTTTTTTCATTTTTTCCACATCCTCAAAAATGATGAAAAACGGCGTGCTATAGTATGCCGTACGGTATGGGCTATAGCCCATGTTCAAAAATGATGAAAAACAAGGTTAATTTTATTTTCAAAATTTATATTTCAAAATTTCAAAAAACGATGGGCTATAACCCATGTTTTTTTTGTTGTTTTTCTTCAAATCCTCAAAAATGAAGAAAAACGGCGTGCTATAGTATGCCGTACGATATGGGCTATAGCCCATGGTCCAAAATGATGAAAAACGAGGATAATATTTTTTTTTCTAAATTTCAAAAAACGATGGGCTATAACCCATGTTTTGTTTTTTTTTCATTTTTTTAAAATCCTCAAAAATGATGAAAAACGGCATGCTATAGTATGCCGCATGACATGGGCTATAGCCCATGGTCAAAAATTATGAAAATCGAGGATTATTCTTTTCTTCAAAAGTTCAAAAAACGATGGGCTATAACCCATGTTGTTTTTTTTGTTTTTTTGTTTTTTTTTCAAATCCTCAAAAATGATGAAAAACGGCGTGCTATAGTATGCCGTACGGTATGGGCTATAGCCCATGTTCAGAAATGATGAAAAACGAGGTAAACTTCTTTTTTTCCAAAATTTCAAAAAACGATGGGCTATAACCCATGTTTTTTTGTTGTTTTTTTCCCATTTTTTTCAAATCCTCAAAAATGATGAAAAACGGCGTGCTATAGTATGCCGTACGGTATGGGCTATAGCCCATGTTCAAAAATGATGAAAAACGAGGTTATTTCTTTTTCAAATTTTCAAAAAACGATGGGCTATAACCCATGTTTTTTTTTTTTTTTTTTTTTTTAAATCCTCAAAAATGAGGAAAAACGGCGTGCTATAGTATGCTGTACGGTATGGGCTATAGCCCATGTTAAAAAATGTAGAAAAACGAGGTTATTTTTTTTCTCCAAATTTTCAAAAAACGATGGGCTATAACCCATGTTTTTTTTTCTTTTTCAAATCCTCAAAAATGATGAAAAACGGCGTGCTATTTTCCCCAAATTTCAAAAAACGATGGGCTATAACCCATTTTTTTTTCATTTTTTCCACATCCTCAAAAATGATGAAAAACGGCGTGCTATAGTATGCCGTACGGTATGGGCTATAGCCCATGTTAAAAAATGATGAAAAACAAGGTTAATTTTATTTTCAAAATTTCAAAAAACGATGGGCTATAACCTATGTTTTTTTTGTTTTTTTTTCATATCCTCAAAAATGATGAAAAACGGCGTGCTATAGTATGCCGTACGGTATGGGCTATAGCCCATGTTCAAAAATGATGAAAAACAAGGTTAATTTTATTTTCAAAATTTATATTTCAAAATTTCAAAAAACGATGGGCTATAACCCATGTTTTTTTTTTTCTTGTTTTTCTTCAAATCCTCAAAAATGATGAAAAACGGCGTGCTATAGTATGCCGTACGATATGGGCTATAGCCCATGGTCCAAAATGATGAAAAACGAGGATAATATTTTTTTTTCTAAATTAAAAAAAACGATGGGCTATAACACATGTTTTTTTTTTTTTTCATTTTTTTTAAATCCTCAAAAATGATGAAAAACGGCATGCTATAGTATGCCGCATGACATGGGCTATAGCCCATGGTCAAACATTATGAAAATCGAGGATTATTTTTTTCTTCAAAAGTTCAAAAAACGATGGGCTATAACCCATGTTGTTTTTTTTGTTTTTTTGTTTTTTTTTCAAATCCTCAAAAATGATGAAAAACGGCGTGCTATAGTATGCCGTACGGTATGGGCTATAGCCCATGTTCAGAAATGATGAAAAACGAGGTAAACTTTTTTTTTTCAAAATGTAAAAAAACGATGGGCTATAACCTATGTTTTTTTTGTTTTTTTTCCATATCCTTAAAAATGATGAAAAACGGCGTGCTATAGTATGCCGTACGGTATGGGCTATAGCCCATGTTCAAAAATGATGAAAAACAAGGTTAATTTTATTTTCAAAATTTATATTTCAAAATTTCAAAAAACGATGGGCTATAACCCATGTTTTTTTTGTTGTTTTTCTTCAAATCCTCAAAAATGATGAAAAACGGCGTGCTATAGTATGCCGTACGATATGGGCTATAGCCCATGGTCCAAAATGATGAAAAACGAGGATAATATTTTTTTTTCTAAATTTCAAAAAACTATGGGCTATAACCCATGTTTTGTTTTTTTTTTCATTTTTTTAAAATCCTCAAAAATGATGAAAAACGGCATGCTATAGTATGCCGCATGACATGGGCTATAGCCCATGGTCAAAAATTATGAAAATCGAGGATTATTTTTTTCTTCAAAAGTTCAAAAAACGATGGGCTATAACCCATGTTGTTTTTTTTGTTTTTTAGTTTTTTTTTCAAATCCTCAAAAATGATGAAAAACGGCGTGCTATAGTATGCCGTACGGTATGGGCTATAGCCCATGTTCAGAAATGATGAAAAACGAGGTAAACTTCTTTTTTTTCAAAATTTCAAAAAACGATGGGCTATAACCCATGTTTTTTTGTTGTTTTTTTCCCATTTTTTTCCAAATCCTCAAAAATGAGGAAAAACGGCGTGCTATAGTATGCTGTACGGTATGGGCTATAGCCCATGTTAAAAAATGATGAAAAACGAGGTTATTTTTTTTCTCCAAATTTTCAAAAAACGATGGGCTATAACCCATGTTTTTTTTTTCTTTTTCAAATCCTCAAAAATGATGAAAAACGGCGTGCTATTTTCCCAAAATTTCAAAAAACGATGGGCTATAACCCATTTTTTTTTCTTTTTTTCCACATCCTCAAAAATGATGAAAAACGGCATGCTATAGTATGCCGTACGGTATGGGCTATAGCCCATGTTAAAAAATTATGAAAAACAAGGTTAATTTTATTTTCAAAATTTCAAAAAACGATGGGCTATAACCCATGTTTTTTTGTTGTTTTTTTCCCATTTTTTTCAAATCCTCAAAAATGATGAAAAACGGCGTGCTATAGTATGCCGTACGGTATGGGCTATAGCCCATGTTCAAAAATGATGAAAAACAAGGTTAATTTTATTTTCAAAATTTATATTTCAAAATTTCAAAAAACGATGGGCTATAACCCATGTTTTTTTTTGTTGTTTTTCTTCAAATCCTCAAAAATGATGAAAAACGGCGTGCTATAGTATGCCGTACGATATGGGCTATAGCCCATGGTCCAAAATGATGAAAAACGAGGATAATATTTTTTTTTCTAAATTTCAAAAAACGATGGGCTATAACCCATGTTTTGTTTTTTTTTCATTTTTTTAAAATCCTCAAAAATGATGAAAAACGGCATGCTATAGTATGCCGCATGACATGGGCTATAGCCCATGGTCAAAAATTATGAAAATCGAGGATTATTTTTTTCTTCAAAAGTTCAAAAAACGATGGGCTATAACCCATGTTGTTTTTGTTTTTTTTTGTTTTTTTTTCAAATCCTCAAAAATGATGAAAAACGGCGTGCTATAGTATGCCGTACGGTATGGGCTATAGCCCATGTTCAGAAATGATGAAAAACGAGGTAAACTTTTTTTTTTCAAAATTTAAAAAAACGATGGGCTATAACCTATGTTTTTTTTGTTTTTTTTTCATATCCTTAAAAATTATGAAAAACGGCGTGCTATAGTATGCCGTACGGTATGGGCTATAGCCCATGTTCAAAAATGATGAAAAACAAGGTTAATTTTATTTTCAAAATTTATATTTCAAAATTTCAAAAAACGATGGGCTATAACCCATGTTTTTTTTTTTTTTTTTCTTCAAATCCTCAAAAATGATGAAAAACGGCCTGCTATAGTATGCCGTACGATATGGGCTATAGCCCATGGTCCAAAATGATGAAAAACGAGGATAATATTTTTTTTTCTAAATTTCAAAAAACTATGGGCTATAACCCATGTTTTGTTTTGTTTTCATTTTTTTAAAATCCTCAAAAATGATGAAAAACGGCATGCTATAGTATGCCGCATGACATGGGCTATAGCCCATGGTCAAAAATTATGAAAATCGAGGATTATTTTTTTCTTCAAAAGTTCAAAAAACGATGGGCTATAACCCATGTTGTTTTTTTTGTTTTTTTGTTTTTTTTTCAAATCCTCAAAAATGATGAAAAACGGCGTGCTATAGTATGCCGTACGGTATGGGCTATAGCCCATGTTCAGAAATGATGAAAAACGAGGTAAACTTTTTTTTTTCAAAATTTCAAAAAACGATGGGCTATAACCCATGTTTTTTTGTTGTTTTTTTCCCATTTTTTTCAAATCCTCAAAAATGATGAAAAACGGCGTGCTATAGTATGCCGTACGGTATGGGCTATAGCCCATGTTCAGAAATGATGAAAAACGAGGTTTTTTTTTTTTCAAATTTTCAAAAAACGATGGGCTATAACCCATGTTTTTTTTTTGGTTTTTTTTCCAAATCCTCAAAAATGAGGAAAAACGGCGTGCTATAGTATGCTGTACGGTATGGGCTATAGCCCATGTTAAAAAATTATGAAAAACGAGGTTATTTTTTTTCTCCAAATTTTCAAAAAACGATGGGCTATAACCCATGTTTTTTTTTTCTTTTTCAAATCCTCAAAAATGATGAAAAACGGCGTGCTATTTTCCCAAAATTTCAAAAAACGATGGGCTATAACCCATTTTTTTTTCATTTTTTCCACATCCTCAAAAATGATGAAAAACGGCGTGCTATAGTATGCCGTACGGTATGGGCTATAGCCCATGTTAAAAAATGATGAAAAACAAGGTTAATTTTATTTTAAAAATTTCAAAAAACGATGGGCTATAACCTATGTTTTTTTTGTTTTGTTTTCAAATCCTCAAAAATGATGAAAAACGGTATGCCATCTGATATGGGCTATAGCCCATGGTCAAAAATGATGAAAAACAAGGATAAAAAAAAGACGAAAATCACTCTGAGACCAAAAATGGCACCCTATAGCATGCACTCCAAGACGATGGACTATAGCCTGTCGCTTTTCCGTGATTTTCAGCTTTTTTTCAAATCCTCCGAAATCGTGAAAATGGCACCCTATAGCATGCGCTCCGAGACGATGGACTATATATAGCCTGTCGCTTTTCCGTGATTTTCAGCTTTTTTTCAAATCCTCCGAAACCGTGAAAAATGACACCCTATAGTCTGCGTTTAGAGACGTTGGACTATAGCAAGACTTCCGAAACCATGAACACGGAAGTCGTTCGGCATGAAGGACACATGTGTATCAAAGTTGTATTGCTCACGGTAAAACGGTTCCTGAGCTTTTCCAGTTTAAAGTTTGAGAACCTGGGGGTTATCATCTATGAAACGGCAACACAATATAAAAATAAACCATGTAAATACAACACATTGAGCAGGGCACTGCAGGGAGTTGAACCCCGTTCTGGTAAACCAGGAAGTACCACAACCAGTGCCTTAGTTTGTTTTGTTGTAATTTACAGGTCCAACAGCAATCACATTAATTTACATTTCAGTAAAACAGTAAAAATGCCATCATATCGCACACACCATACCTGTAACTTTCATTAGCCCTCTTATTATTCCCAGAATAAAAATAAAAAAATAAAAGTTCCAATATTATAATTATTTTGTTTAATTCCAAGGGCCACAAGGGGGACGAAATGGAGTTGGAACAACTAAGGTTCGGGAGGTTTGGCCAAGCAGAAGACAACCCACCTGCCTGCCAACTCCACCCTTGCCAACCATACTCCAGCCTTGACAACCATGCAAACCACTCACCCACCTCCAACTAGCCTGGCCACTCCTACCTCGCCCATCACCGTGGGTACTTAAACTCAAGTGTCAAAAATGCCAGTGTGCTAGTTTCCAGTAAACACTGCACACACAAAAGTTACATGAGAACTAATCGCGTATTACATTCTCAAGTTAGCATAGCTCAGCATCACCAGCATCATCTCTCAGCATGGCAGCCGGAGTGCCCAACCTTAACATGTTGCTCGACATTCACGCCTCGGACGACGACCTCTTCCTTGGTACTCACCAGGACGCCGATCCCAACGTAGTGCCCGACACTCCACCGGACCAGCAGGGCTCCAGGTCAGCAGCCGAAGCGCCTCCTCGTCCCGTCGCGTCCGACCTCAACCGGGAGTTGAGGTCGGACGGGAGTTTCGCGAGGGTCCACGTCCCTCCCCAGCCCAACAGCAGAACCGTCCCGTTGCCTCCCCGCGCGGCTCTAACACTTCGGCACCTACAATTGTGTCGGACTGGACAGTCGTCGGACTCCAACGGGCTCTCCTCGCGAAAGGCGTCCCCTTCAGCAGGTCCGCCAGAAAACAAAGCTTGTTTACCCTGCTCATGACCACCCATGTCGTCCAACGCAGCAACAACATCAGCCTCGCCAGCCAGTGCGGGTCCGTCGCACCATCGTGACGTCACGCGTCGTCCTCCCAGCCCAGGAGACGCCCAGCAGGCGCCCGCTCGGCCGAGTGGTGGTGTCGTCACGCGGCAGGCGGCTCTGCCGCGTCGCGGAAACACCTCGCGCCGGGCCGCCGTCGCAAAGCCGGCGGCCCAGCCTCGCAGTGACGTCACGCAGCGTGCCGCTGCCACCGTGACCTTCGAGAGGCTTCCATTTTCACCAGACGTCCACCCTCTCCACCCCCACCCCCCCACCGAAGGAGCTCCATCCACATCAGCCTCCTCTACCCACACCCTCCGCCAGCACAGCCCAACACCGGTCAGTAGACCTCGGAGGAGTCTCCATCACCCTCCGTGACCTCTCCCCATCCACTTCCTCAGTCCTCACACCCACCGAGTTTGTCCTTGCCTTCTCCATCTTCCGTGACATCCTCTGCACCACCTTCCCTTCCCGCCGCCAAGAACTGGACGACCACCTCTACCTCTGTATGGACCTCTGCACGCGCTTCGGAGGTAGCTTGTTTTACGAGTATATATATATATATATATATATATATATGAACCTTTATTGAGAAAGGATATCCCCTTGAGATGCATCATCTCGTTTTAGAGGGGGTCCAGCAACATACAGCAAATACAAGACAATACAAGTACATTCATTCATACATAATCGAGGACAAAACAAACAACAAAGCTCTCCCAAACTAGCCGCTCCCATCCCACCTATTCCCCGCAACATTGTATCAATAAGTCAATATAGTAATGATACAAGTAAACAAGATGATGAACATACACCGGAAAAACAACAGGCCGAGCATCATGACAGACATTGCATTAACAACATTGTCAGTACATCATGACCAAGTACAAACATGCACTTGAAAAAAGTAAATAAAATAGTAAGTAGTAAATGGTAAATAGTAAATAGTAAATAGTAAGGAAAGAGAGAGAGCAATCAGAACAATCGGAGGCATTTAGAAACAGGAGCATGGTGTTTGGAGATGAGTAATGATAGACACTTTGAAAATATTGAATGAGTTAATGGATCTGAGGGAGCTGGGGAGATTGTTCCAGTCGACAGGAGCTTTAAATTTAAAAGCACGCCGACCAACTACTTTTCTGATGTTGGTGGGGACTGTGAGGTAAAGATGGTCTGTGTGCCTCAGGTTGTATGGAGAGCTGAAGGGACGTAGGTATTGTTTTAGATATTCCGGGTAATTAAAGTATATGCATTTAAAGATAAATAATAGCCAGTGAGAATGTCTTCGAGCTTTTGGTGTTAGCCAGTTGAGGGACTCATACATGGTACAATGGTGGGTCATATAGGGACACCTCAATATAAATCTACAGAGATTGTTATATGTTACGTTGAGGGGATAGAGGTGTGTATCGGAGGAATTTTGGTAAACAATGTCAGCATAGTCTAGGATAGGGAGAATTAGTTGCGAGATGATTCTTTTCCTGACCTGAAGGGTGAAACAGTTAATTGATCGATAGAGAACTTTCAGGCTGAAATTTACTTTCTGGATTACAGAGGTGAATGTGAGTTGAGGGTCGAGCCAGAGGCAGAGGTATTTAAATTCATCAACCTTTTCGAGTTGTGAGCCGTCAGCAAATGTAATTTCTAGAGGCAAAGAAGTTGGTATTGTGGAAAAAAGCATGCTAAAAGATGTATTTTTATTTAATATCAGCTTGTTAAAAGATAGAACCATCTTTGAACTGCATCAAAGTCAGCCTGTAATGTATGCTGGATTTGGGCAATGTTCGAATAAAAATGGAAAAAAGCAGAGGCCCCAGGGAAGAACCCTGGGGTACGCCTTTCTCCATAATTCTAAATTCAGATCGGTTCCCCTGATACGAGACACACTGACGTCTAAGATGGAGATATGAGTTAAACCAGAGAACTGATTCTCGGGAGAGTGTAATTTGTCGAGGAGTATGTAGTGGTCTACAAGATCGAATGCCTTGGTAAGGTCGATAAATATAGCACCTGTGAACATGCCGTTTTCAAATGATGAGAACGTATCATTTGTAAATTTTAGGAGTGTTGTAGTTGTGGAAAAATTTGGGTCTGAAGCCAGATTGAAATGGAGATAAAATGTGAAAGTTATTGGCATACTTGGAGAGTTGATTAAAGATTAACTTTTCAAATATCTTTACTGTGCTATTTATAATAGAAATTGTTCTATAGTTGTTGAGATCATGAGGATCCCCAGCTTTATGTAGGGGGGTGATACTGACACATTTCCAGATTGACGGAATTTCACATGTTGATAAAGAAAGATTAAATAAATCAGAGAGTGGGAATGAGAGAATGTGAGGTGCAATTTTCAGGAATTTAATCTCTAAACCATCGGGACCAGCAGCACCTGACCGTAACTCCCGGATTGCCAGTTCGACATCAGTTGGAGTGATTTTGGCAAAAGAGAAGGAGCTACCAACTCTGGGGTTATTCGGGGGGCATGAGAATAAAGTGGGCCCAATTGGGAGCTGCAAACAGAGGAGAAGTGGTGACTAAAAGCATTGGCTATTATGGAAGGATCGCCAGTTAGCCCGTCATTGATCTTAATGAGATTAGGATTTTTACTTGTTTTGTTAAATATGTTGTTAATTCTGTTCCAATTTTTTTTGGGGTTGTTGAAATCATTATTTAGGCAGTCCTTGTAGAAATTTGCTTCGGCATTTCTAGTTTTGGTTTTACATGTGTTCCTTAAATGTTTATATGTATTCCAGTCAGACGAATCATTTGATGATCGATATTTTAGCCAAGCCTTGTCTCTCTGTTTGAACAGTTGAATGAGTTCACCATTAATCCAGGGTAAGTGTCTACCTTTAACCTTGATGGAAATCCAGGGGGCATGTTTGTCTATGACTTTGTTAAGTTCTGTATAGAGGAAGTTCCAAGCGTCTCCAACCGTAGGTATTAATTGAAAGCGATTCCAATTAATGTCGAGTAAATCATGGGTAAAAAGTTCATTGTTCAATTTTTTAAGCTGTCTTACTTTTATGTATCTTGGTGGTAGACGAGGTAATTGGATCTTCCACACACAAAAAATGATTGAGTGGTCACTGAAACAGTCGGGTAATACCCCGGATTTTGTAATTCTGTCAGGATGAGAAAAGAATCCAATCTAGCAGAGATTTAGTTAAATGAACAGGATCGACTCTTGTAGGTTCGCTAATGAGTTGGGTGAGATTACTGCTGTTGATAGTATTACGGTCCTTGGATGATGACCTTTCAAGCCAATTTCGGTTAAAGTCCCCCAAAATAATGTTTTCATTTAGCCGATCTATAGAATTGATCGTGGACAAGATGTGTTGTATAGATTGGGCGGGAGCATTTGGAGGTCTATAAATATTTCCTATCGCCAATTGTTTATTTTCATGAAAAAGTATTCTTATGAATAGGCATTCAAAATGCACAGGGTTCACATTTGGATTAACCAACTCAGAGGCTAAGTGAGAAGAAACATAATTAGCTACACCACCTCCTCTTGTGCCTCTATCAGCTCTATACAACACATAGTCATTAAGTTGGACAGCATTGTCTGGGATAGTGTCAGTCAGCCATGTCTCCGAGAGAGTGATTACATTAGGTTTATTATACTCAACCCAAGCCCTTAAAAGGTTGATTTTGAGGAATAAGCTCCTAATGTTCACATGTATGATATGTAGACCTTTCATAGGTTATGAGTTTCAGAAGTAAAGATAAGGGGATGTCCATCAAATACGTGTACATGAGTATACATTACAGGAAAATAACAGTAAAGAGCTGGGCTGATGGTGGGAGGAGCAGCGCACGGGAGAGCACGAGACACACGCACGCATACACAAACGCACACACACACAGACATCAGACACGCACACACAAAAAATAAAAATAAAGACAGGGTGGAGCAGAACAATATGGAGCTCAGCATCTAGCAGAACTCAGTCTGCAAAATTAATATATCAGGGGATAGCTCTGGAGCAAATAGTTTCAACGTTTACTGTTGGTTTTCTTAACAAAAATAAAATGAATAGTAATAATAATAATAATAATAATAATAATAATAATCATGACAATTGTCGCTAAATAAATAATAAGGAAAGGATAGAAACCAAAGCATTTACATAAATGTGGGGTCTAAGGTCCCGAGTATTTATCCCCTTTGGCTGGCTTTTTGCAACTTGCCTATAGCTCATTTCAGAGCGCAGTACTCAGGTGTCGTAATATTTCACGACAGTTCTCAGCAGAGGAACTTACTTCACTGCAAGACGATTTACGGCATAAACAAAGATGGCGGCCTCGTTCGACAGCAACATGCTGTTTTAAACAAACTAATATATTTTTTTTAAAGTCATTTTTACGTCTCGGGACCACAGTACTGATAAGCGATCAGTATGCAACTAGGCAAGTTCATGTAGAAAGTATAGATAGGCCTTACATGACGAGATGGAGAGAGAAAATGAGGTTTATCATCAGCAGGGTATGGAGATCTCATCATCTCACCGGGACACCGGGACGTCGCGAAGGAATGTCTCGGCGTCTTCAGGGCAGGAGAAGAATACGGGTTTGCATTGGAACATTATTTTAAATCTACACGGGTAGAGTAGGGAGTATTGGAGGGTGCGTTCTTGGCATTTTTTCTTGATTGGGTCATACATTCGGCGCTTCTGCATCAGGGCAGCACTGTAGTCTGCGTAGATATGGATACGTCCCCCTTTGAACAGCAGCTCACCCTTCTCCCTGGCAAGTCGTAGGATCCTCTGCTTATCCTGGAAATTAAGAAATTTCACCAGGATTGGCCTCGGGCCCGCTTTGGAATCCTGACAACGAGCCGTCGGGTTGCGGTGTATTTTCTTGATGACCGGCGGGGCGGGGAAGTTCTCCTTGCCGAACAGATGGGGGATCAGTTTGTTCATGAAGCCCATGATGTCGTCGGCCTCCTCCCGTTCTGGTACGTGCAGGAAACGCAAATTCGAAGACCGGCTTCTATTCTCGGCGTCGTCGGCCTTCTCCCTCAGGTATTCGTTCTCTTTCTCCAGCTTTTTCACCCGATTTACAAGTTCTATTATATTATCCTGGTTAGCGCTGACTCTTTGCTCAAGCTGTTCGACCTGGTCCCCCAGCGTGGATAGCTTTCCATCGATGGCTGTTAGGCTGGTATGGATCTTGTCCATTTTTGTGTCGAAATGGGAAATCATTTCAGCCTTCATTTGCTGTAGGGCAGCCCAGATGGCTTGGTTGGAGATGGCTTCTTCCATGATCAGCTGATGGTATTGCAGTCAGTCAGTGAAGTTAGGCAAATACCCTGAGTTAACTGACTTAACTTGAGCTGCTAGAGTCCGATTTTTTAAGCTGGGTTATCAAAGTAAGGCTGTGTATAGTCAGGATAAAAAATAGGAGCAGCAAAAAGGCCTAATAGTAGTATTATAGTACAGACTGAGGCTTCAGCAAACGCTCATGCTCACACCACGGTGGCCATCTTCACCGCCAGTTCTCCGCCAGGGCCGCCTCCAGACTCCAACAGTTCAACATCACCACCTACTGGGGCTCCCTCGAGCTGGAGCTGTACTGCACGATATTTGCCGGCAAGAACTCAGAAGCATGTAGTCTCTGCAACTGCCCCACCCATCCCACCACTCACTGCACCTTCAGAGCTCCAGAACCCCGCCCCCACGCCGCACACCAATCCAGCTACAACGCCCCCCCCCCCCCCCCCTCCTGAGCGTCACTACCTCCAGTAAGGTTTCCCCCGCCTCCTCCAAAGCCAAAGACAGGCGCGGCCGCCCGCTCGTGTTCGTCGGCAACAAAATTTTATGCAATAATTATAACGAGGGAGGCTGCGAACTGTCGTCGTGCAAATTGCTACACATCTGCACCTTCTGTGGCAGCTCCCACTCCCGCCCCAACTGCACTGACAAACAGGCAAAACACCCATCTCCTCAACACCAACCCCCCACACCTTAACCCTCAACGGCTACATCCTCCGCACCGGCTACTCAGGCCCCCTCACCAATGCCACGCTCGATTCAGTTTTGTTTTCTTTTGGGCTTCCCATCTCCCATGTCTGATGTTTGGTCTTTCCTGTGAACAGAGAGTTGAGCCTGAAGGCAAAGCTCTCTGTCTACCGAGCAATCTTCGTTCATGTCATGAAGTGTGGGTCATAACCGAAAGAATAAGCTCGCGAATACAAGCGGCCGAGGCTGGCATCTCCCTTAGAGATATAGGGTAGGGTGAGAAGTTCAGTTACACGAGAGAGACTCGGAGTAGAACCGCTGCTCCTTCGCCTAGAAAGGAGTCAGCTGAGGTTCGGGCATCTGGTTAGAATGCCTCTCGGGCGCCTCCCTAGGGAGGTCCTCGACGCACGTCCCACTGGGAGGAGACCCCAGGGCAGACCAAGGCGCAGTTGGAGGAAATACTCACTGAAATCGACTCACTGGCCTTGGAACGTCTCGGAATCCCCCAGGAGGAAGTCACTAATGTTGCTCTGGAGAGGGAAGTCTGGAGTTCTCTGGTAGAGCTGTTGCCACCGTGACCAGACTATGGATAAGCGGTTGAAGATGGGGGTGCTCCGCGGGCCGCCAATTGAATACCACTGGACTATTCAGGCTTGGTCCCTAAATACTGTAAATAGACTTGGTAACCTAACTGTAGGGAGTACAAAAACAGTAAAGACCCCAGGAAGAGTAGCTGCTGTAACTTACACTAAGCTAATGGGGATCTGATAAATAAATCAAAAAAGAAACTGGGGGTTATCATCTATGAAAAGGCAACACAATATATAAAATATAAAAAATAAACCATGTAAATACAACAAATTGAGCAGAGGGAGTTGAACCCTGTTCTGGTAAACCAGACTGTACCACACCAGTGCCTCAAGTTTGTTTTGTTGTAATTTACAGGTTCAACAGCAATCAGATTCATTACATCAGTAAAGTCATTTCACAATTTACATTGTCCCACAGCACTGGGGGACACTGAGGAGGCACTGGGGGGGGCACTGGCAGGACACTTGGGGGAGACCATGGGCTATAGTCCATGGTCTCGGAGTGATGTATTCTTTTTTCAAATACTCAAAAATGAAAAACGGGGATTTTAGTCCATGGCATGCTATAGTACGCTGTCAAATGAAAAACAAGGATTTGAAGAAGAAAAAAAAGATGAAAATCACTCCGAGACCATGGGCTATAGTCCATGGTCTCGGACGGCATACTGAAAAATGAAAAATAAATCACTCCGAGACCATGGTCTTCCACTCTGCAGTTCCATGGACCTCTAATATGGACCCCCAACCCCGACAGTGTGACCGTGGACCACGCCTCCTCACGTGGGCCAATCAAACGTGTGACCGTGGACCCGGCCTCCACAGAGAACGACCATGGATTACTACACCACTACACTATATCTTAATATGCTCATACATTATCTGACAACATTGCTATACCACATTATCTTACACCATTATTATTGCTACTATTATTACTTGCGCAAGCAGAGCGCGCAAGTAATGTTTTCGCCCGGTCTCCTCCGTCATGACAGCTGTTCCGCCATTCGATGTTTATGCAGAAAAACATCAAATCTGTGCCTGTTTTGCTGGGACCAAATGACCACAAATGACCATATCTCTTACGTCATCATTTAGAGCTAGTCATACGTATACTATATACATAATCAGTAAAAAATAAAATAGCAAATTGTGCCTGATCTGCTGGGACCCGAGTATGTGGTGTGTATGTGTATGACTAGCTCTTAATGATGACGTAAGAAATATGGTCATTTGTGGTCATTTGGTCCCAGCAAACCAAGCACAGATTTGCTGTTTTCTTGCATAAACATCAAATGGCGGAACAGCTGTCACGGTTTTTGGCGCAAAGTAACCACAGTATACCGCTAATCAACTTACAACTACACACTTTATACAGTATAGAGTATAGAGTATATATGTATACGTATTAGGGATGCGCCGATCCGATACTCGTATCGGAGATCGGCGCCGATCCGGAGCTAAAATTCTAGATCGGGTATCGGTGGCAATGGGCCGATCCATTATCCGATCCAGTTGCCGCTCCGTTCTCCCGTTGGAACTTGAGACATGCTCCTGTCTGCCCAGTGCACAGCGCACATTCAAACAGCCCCCAGGCTCCCTCAGCCCACTCCCTCCTGAGCCTTGAGGTGAGGGAGAGGAGGGGCTGCGCTCATAGTCACCGCTCACTGACACTGCGGTGAGTGCTCTACAGTACTATCTGTCTCGTTCTGTCTCGTTCTGTCCCCCCGCTGTGTTCTTAACTTCTTTAACAGGTCGCTCGTATTTCTTTATGTAAGATAAAGAATCCGATGAACACGGAGAGCCAAAGAGGACAGTTGCCAAAGCCCCCATTCAATTACATCCTACTTGTTGTTGCTGTTCCTCATGTTAGCGATAGCTGCTAAAGCTATCAACAGTAGCAAAAACACAACACTGCTAGGCTAGCAAGCTAACGTTGCAGCAACAGGATCGTTATGTGTGTGTGTGTGTGTGTGTGTGTGTGTGTGTGTGTGTGTGTGTGTGTGTGTGTGCGTGCGTGCAGGGATTCCGAATATTAAAATAATAATAGTAGTTTGAGTATGCTGGCCCACAGTAGCTACTGAATGTGCGTAGGGAGAGGGAACATATGGGGCTAATGCTGGCCATGAATCATGATGCATTGAATAATATCTGAATAGAACATTAACTAGAGTTATAAATAAGGAATAGAAACCAAAATGATGTGGTTGACTATCATCAGAAAGAAATTAAATTGTGGTTGTGCTTTACAACTTTCCTTTTATGTGTAGGCCTAGCTGGTTTATAATCCATAGTTACTATGTATAATAATAATAATAATATTATACATAGTAACTATGGATTATAAACATTATAATAATAATAGGCATAATAATAATAAAAAGAATAAACATTTTAAAAACTATGAAAGTGCATAATACTGCACAGCTTTTATTTGTACTTAGAATGTTAAACCCTCAGAAATCGCCGTGGTTGACCAATATTATTAATCCACGTGTTAATAATATATATTATATTATTATATATAATATAATATATATAATAATGTATTAAATACATTACATTATACATTAGACATAGGGTATCGGATCGGTACTCTGTATCGGCAGATACTGGACCCCCATGTATCGAAATCGGTATTGAATGCCAAAAAGCCGGATCGGTGCATCCCTAATACGTATATAGTATATGCCTATATACTATATATATTTCTTACGTCATCATTTAGAGCTAGTCATACGTATACTATATACATAATCAGTAAAAATAAAATAGCAAATTGTGCCTGATCTGCTGGGACCAGAGTACGTGGTGTGTATATGTATGACTAGCTCTTAATGATGACGTAAGAAATATGGTCATTTGTGGTCATTTGGTCCCAGCAAACCAGGCACAGATTTGCTGTTTTCTTGCATAAACATCAAATGGCGGGACAGTATCCTTCACAGAGATACTGAGATTTGACAGGTTTACAGAGGTCGAAAGGACTTGCGCGCTCTGCTTGCGCACTAGTTGGCCATTTATGGCCTACTAGTGTGCAACAAGCAAGTATGCACTCGACAGAGTGCAGTTCTAGTTATATATATATTACTAGAATTTCGCGGCCGCTCATCCCAGAGTTACTTTGCCGCGCACTATGGGAAGAAGGAAATTGCGGGAGTTGACTCCACATGTAGTAACGGATGGGTTATTAGTTATTATTATGTGTCCTTATTAGTGTAGTGTAGTCAACACGTTATGGCTCATACACACTGCCCGGTATTTGCTCCGATTATGCTGTCGGGGAGCATTTTTGGCGCTGGCCAACAAAACCGCTGATCTGACGTTAAGTGGTGCCCAAAAGGTAGATCAGGATCTACCAGTATCACAAAGAAAAAAGCCAGTCTCGATATTAGAAAGAAAAAAAAAATTGAGATGAAATGGACTAAAAACAAGTGAAATAATCTGTAAGAGAATCGTACTTGGTAAGAATTCTTGTATTTAGAACAAATGTCTAGGCATTAGTGAAGCAGGGAATTCTTTATATAAGTGATTAATACTTAATCCAAGCACTGAAATAAGTCAGATCAACTCAAAACTAGCTTACAACGCTCTTCAAATCAGTGGTTAAAACTCATCCCAAGCACTGCATCAAGTGAAATGGACTCAAAACTAGCTTGCAAATCCCTTCAAATTAGTGGTTAAAACTCATCCCAAGCACTGCATCAAGTGAAATGGTCTCAAAACTAGCTTGCAAATCCCTTCAAATTAGTGGTTAAAACTCATTCCAAGCACTGCATCAAGTGAAATGGACTCAAAACTATCTTGCAAATGCCTTCAAATTAGTGGTTAAAACTCATCCCAAGCACTGCATCAAGTGAAATGGACTCAAAACTAGCTCGCAAATCCCTTCAAATTAGTGGTTAAAACTCATTCCAAGCACTGTATTAAGTCAAATATTCTCATACCTAGCTTGTAACAACTTATCCCAAGCACTGTATTAATTAAAATACACTCAAAACTAGCTTGTCAGTTCTTCCACAGGTAATTTTACTTAATTGAGGTGAAATAATCTTAAAACAAGTGCTATTAAAAAGGTGATTCTTCTTCATTCTAGGGTTGTCATGAGCTGTCCTGTCTTAAAATCCTAAAGGCATTCACATTAAAGAAATGAAGGCATAATTGACTTTGTCAACATTTATTAAATGTTAATAAAAAAACAAAGTGCTCTTCACATAAGTGCTTTATGCAGTGGTTCTCAACCTTTTCCAGACTATGGGCTCCAGAGCATCCATCTGATGCTTTGGAGCATAAGTGGCCAGGTGCAGGTTTCTTTGTAACACCGTAAACAATTTTGGATTGATTAAAATATATTTTTTATATAAATGTTTTAAAATGTGTTTTGCCAGTTAATGTGGGTCCCACTTGCAATGGACCAGTGGCCCGCAGGTTGAGAACCACTGGTTTAAAGGTGCAAGTGAATTGAAATTGAATTAACCCTTTTACTGCTGCCATTTATTGAGAAATTAGGACCTAATTCATGCCAGCATTTTTTTAATTTGAGCTCTTATTTTGAAAAGCCACATTTTGCCTCAACCGGAAGTGAGCTTATCCCTGCCAGCTTTACGTTGCCAAGACAACCTTTGTTTACATGATCGAATCATGCCGGTACATTTTAGCACTCCACAACGTCGGCTCGTGCCGTCAAAGAAACGCTGTTTTGACCAAAAATGCCATCTGGGACAAGGAATAGGAGATACAGGCGATTGAAAGAAACGGATAGAATGGATTCTTATGGCGACGGTGAATTAATATGAACGAACCAGTGCAGTGCTAACAACACTGCTAGCTAACCGGCTAACGTGAGTAGCATTATGGCTTGATCAATCATATGCACTATAAAAGAGCAATTGCCGAAGGGCTTCGGCAATGGCAGCAAGCGTTAATATCAAATTAATGCTTCAATTGCCGAAGGGCTTCGGCAATGGCAGGAAGACGGTTAAGTGGCGACATTACATCCCTGCTCAAATTATTTCTCTTGGCCCGTTAACAACATGCATGCTTTGTTTTTTTTAATCAAACAGTGCCCATCTAAATTTAACATTCATAACATGGATAATAGTTCACAAGTGATTTACAGACATTTTTGAAGTTGTACAAAAATGGGATGTTCAGTGCATATTGCATTTTGAGAAGGAATTGGGTCTTGGCTAAGTAGTACAAAATACGGAGTATGTATATTAGAGTACATTTTAGATTTCCGGGGGGTTGCCGGCTTACAACATGCAGTCATATGTTAAGTGGCTTAGTCTCAATGGTAAGTACAACTACCGGTAAATCAGTGAAAGGTCTCTGATAATAGACAATTTGGTAGACAGATCACTGTTATGAATGTTGTCAAAATGCAATAGGCAGTGAGCATTACCATATTTCACCCATAGATGTGGGCATTGACTGAGTAACTGACCAGTAAGGATCCACTCTGTAAAGATGCATTTCGTTATCAAACCTCCTAATTTCAAGGACCCCTCTGAGGTCCTGATGAAGGAGATGGTGACAGGACATATGGGTACGGTCTTGACGCCGTCGCCTGATGGAGGTAGCACCAAGTTTGTTCCAACCTGAGAAAGACAAACAAAAAAGATACATAGACCAATGTAAAAGACTGTCAAAAAGCAAAGAGTATAAGCAAGATAATGGTGTTCACTGATTGCAGTCTGATACAGTATTCTGAATAATTCTATAACAGGCAGTCAGGCACATTCGCAGTCTGATACAGTATTCTGAATAATTCTATAACAGGCAGTCAGGCACATTCTTAACCACTTAAACTGGACATGGCTTGGCACTGCACTTGGAGCTGGCACGGTTTTCCCATCTACACCAAATCTCTTTGAGAATATTGTTGCTGGGTTCAAGTGGTTCAAATTAATAACATTTCCATTTAGATATGCAGAGGAACTTACAGGCTTATGGTGGAACACAAAGTTGGACTCCTCGATAGTGTGCTGGTACACTTTTCGCCCAACTTTGTACACTGTTGGCAGAAGCAGTGTCGGTAGCTGGCTCAGGGAAAGTTCCCCCAAACTGTAGGAAGACAATTTTATATCAATATGTGGAATGTATTAATGTGGCATGGCATATCTGTGATTATGTAATTTAGTAACAAAATAAAACACCTGCTAAAATACACATTTGCATAGTCTGATGTACAATATAACAATAATATATTACCGTGTGTTAATCCATCAAGAGAAGAGGTTAGTTTCCCTTTGCGTCTTGCCAGGTACAGGAACTTTTTTGTCAGGAGTTTTTGGCCCAGCCTCTCCATGCAAGACTAGGTTTTGTGCAATCTTTAAAAAAACTAAAATGGAGGAAAACAAAATCAAATGTGTCAGCTGACATACTGATAAAAGATTGTTATAACAATGCAATTGTTATAACATATCGGTATATGCACTCATATGTAAACTTATTTGTAACTTACCATGCCTGGAGTGGATAGATGTGGGAACCCTTGGCCGATCTCCTGCACACTTGTTTCCCCTTATTAACGTGGCCTTTTTTGAATAATTGAATACTTAATTAACATTTTTCAGAAAGTACAGCAGTGCAATTGTACAAGAATGTTAAAAAAAATAGCACAAAATGTCCTCAGGGCAATTGCAGACAGGTGATTTTTCATGGCAGTTTTGAGGGAAGGTATAAGGAGTTGCACTTTATTTATTTTTTATTTTTTTAAGATATTTTTTTGTGGCTTACGCCTTTTTATTGATTTTTTAAGGGATAGAAAGTAGGCTGACAGGAAACGGGAGAGAGATGGGGGGATGACATGCGGTAAAGGCCATGTCGGGTCCGGGAGTCGAACCCGCGGCACACCGCGACTGGATCACCAGTCCGGTGCCCAGACCGTTACGCTACGGCCTGGGCCTGGAGTTGCACTTTATTGATAGCCATTTTTGTGCCTTTGATGTAGTACAACAGGTACATACAGGCACTGGTCCCCTGAGTATCTTATAGACCAGGCCCATTGCAAGTTGCTGTACTCTGTCCTCTACCCTGAGCCATTCCACCCTAACATAATGAGCAGAGGTTATGCTATAGGTGTGAGGTGTAGAAGTAGTCCAATTAGTTTATTTTGGGAGGTCTGTAGTAGGTTAGATTGTAATGACGATGTGCTACATGGTAGTACATCAACGTAATTACAATCTAAACTACTACAGATAACTACACTACCATGAGGCGCATGCATAGGCAAAATTACATTTGATGAGTGCTGCAGCTAGTATCCTCAGTGCATTCCTACTGACCTGTACACTGCCGTTTCCTGCATGTTTTGCTCCACCAAGGGGCTGTAAATTGTTTCTCAACCATTCTTAAAGCAATACGGCTTTTTCATCCAATATGGCAGATTCTATAAAAGAAAATACACAATATTACCAATGACTAAATGATACAGCTCTAATGCTTCAACAAGCATACTACTTTGTGGCGGTGTCTGCTGTGTGCTCTGTGACCTCAGCCTCTTTCTCAGCCCCTTTATGGTGTTCCGAAGCCTCTGTTCGAGGAATCCAGCGGCTGGGTATTTTCCCCATCCTGGGGTGTACCGGATTCCCTGTAAAGAAATGAAAATCATTGGTGAATACAGATGAGGCACATTTTAATTTTTACAGTGTGGCCAGAAGATGTGGCTAGAACAGGGTTTGTCTCTCTTATCTTAACCGTCTGATGACACCGGGCATAAAACAGCACAGACTGTTTTAGCATAAATTCCCCTAGAAAAAGTTAATTACTCACGATGCCAATGCTTGAGTCGTTCAATACAAGCAGGGAATCCCTGAAACAAAGATGTAGTCAGGGCCTTTTTGGTCTCAGAGGTAGTACTGTAAACACAGAAAAACAAAAATTACCAGCAGAGTCAAACTAGATTAAGTAAAACATGTGTCGCAACCCAGTATAATGGCTGTAGCATTGTCTGCAGCAAACAGGGGATCAGCATAAAACTAAAAACACTACTAAAATGTGTTTTGGTACATGTGTTGTGCAAAGGGGAAAAGTGATTCTTTCTAGCAAATATAGGTAAATGTCAGAAAGCAAAACATATGGGGCAACTTGCATGGAAGGTATTGGAATAAGTATTGTTTCATGCTATTTGCATGCCTTGAACATCACTGCTAGGGTAATTTATTCAACTATTTTAACAACAAATAGCCAACACAGTGGTTGCTATACAAACCACTGAATGCATTTGTTCATTGTTAATTTAGCACTATGTTGACTACCGGAATAAACAACTAATGCTAAAGCTGGGGAAATGTTAGTGTTGCAGTTATGGTATAATAGCCATGAAGGACACAGTAGTACTTTGGTTGTAATTTAGTAGCTTATATATGTAGCATTTAGATCCAGAAACACATCCTCTCCATATATTTCATAACAGAAATACACATGTCAACCAAACTACTACTTCAACAGAACAGCAAGTTTACATTAAAAAAGCTTGCTGAGATCACACTGGCTACGTTTACATGAGCAGTTAAATCCCCTTTTCATTCCGAATAGAAGTTCAATCCTATTAAACGTTATGTAAACACCTACAAAAACTTACATCCGAATGAAAACGCTCGATGCGATCTAAAAACCATTCCGATGTCACTGGCCGGATTACTCCGATGTTCAATGTGATTGAAAGAAAATTGGACTCATGTATACACTGCTTCGGAAGTAAATTAATTCTGGTCTTTCTGAGCATGCTCATTTCCATTGCGCTCCAACTCCAAGGCCTCATATCCAAGGCGCGCCGAGGAGTTTGCACATAGAGCGCGTTATTTCGTGCATTTTGTGTGTGTGTGTGTGTTCAACGGTCTCTCTCTCTCTCAAAAATAACGAGCGACCCGATACAATAATAATCAGTGTGTTGCGTGCCCTGGCCGTGCTGTAGATAATAAAGTAGGCTACACATAAAAACGAGATGATCACCTTCCCAGCGGAGAAGGGGAGGCAGCAGGTGGGGAAAAAAAGACGGTAAACATAATATGTCCGTCCCTATCCAAGCAGCAGCCTCAAAACTACTGCGGAATGAAATGATGGGATTTCAAAGTGTCGTCTTTCGTCTGAAAGTCACAATGAATGAACTGCCTATATTTTATGTGTCCAACAGATGGCGTAGTTTCACGTGAATTAACATGTATCATGTCTTCTATCACTTCTCCATATAAACACTCATTCGGAATGACCATTTCCCATGTAAACTCGCTGCAAAAAACATTACATCGGATGTATTTTATTCGGAAGTATTTATTCGGAATGATCACCCTTCATGTAAACGTAGCCACTGTCTCATTGACAGGCGTTAGCATGTTGCTAACGTTAGCACTGCAAACTGCTTGGTAGGTTACTGGGATAATTAAGCTCCCAGCCTGTGTAGTTTGTAGACAACAACAACGTGGTGGTCTGGTGGCATAGACATAAAAATGAACACAAATCTTTTAATGTAATGGCACACTGAAAGTATAATCCTTTTTGTTGTCCTCCTCTCCTCTCACTGCTGTGCTCTGACTGCTGCTGCTGGAACTTCCACTGCCTGCTGGCTTGCTGCGCGGGCTTTTTCCAACGATGCACTTCCTGATAAGTGACGTCACTACTCACTACGTCAGATGCGCATTGTCCACGCAGCGCAGCGCCACCCCCCCCCCCCCCCCCCCCCCAACCAACCAACCAACCAAACACCAACCACCACCGCCGCGCGCACGCACGCACAATATTATGAGCAGTGCATTACTACAACTTAATGTATTATTTATAGGCCTAAATATTTTGACAGGAATTTTCATAGCAATGTCAAAGGGACATTTATTTCACAGTAAGGTATAGTATATTTATTAGGATTGCAATAATATCATTGTTTATTGTTTACAGTTGCGAGTGTGACCCATAATTTGGAGGTATTGTAATATGGAACTATGGTAAGAAAAATATTATACACAAAAGAATTGACCTGTAAAAATACAGTATACAGTTTTTGGGTTTAATTGTCTCCACCAGGCCGAAGGCATGGGGAGAGAGTATGTTTTGCACTCCGTCCGTCCGTCTGTGTGTACAGCTAATCTCCGGCACCGTTAGCGCGGCCGATGCCAAACTTTCCACACACACTCCCTTGATTCCAACGACGAACCTCTGCCCCAATTTTTCCACAACGGCCTGTTATAGCGCCACCATGAGGCCGACTTTTGCAAAACACATTTATTTATATTACTCGTACATATTTTATCCATACATCACGCAAATCAGTATACACCATCTCTATAGTCATGTGATCAACACAGACCACTCCGCGATCCCATATTCCATCGCCATTGGCTAAGATTGCCTTCCAAAGTTCTGCAGATTTGTCCGTTTTGAACAAAATGCCTCAAATCATGAACAGTGTGCGATTTCCGTGAACTTATGCACGCACATTACCACTAGGCAGAGGAAGAAATGCGACTTAAAAAAGCGGACTCATGGTGGCGCTATAACAGACCAATTCATGTTCTTACCTATAATTGCACCGATCTGTGTACAACTTTGCATGCTCACTCCCTAGAGGCCAAGACAAAACCCCGTATTTTATAACCCTTGGATTGGGTAGATGAAAATGCACAAATAACCCAAAAAATAACCTAGCCTACCTGGGGTTTAAGTGGTTAAAATTATTTCAATTGTAGCCTATAATACCAGTAACTAATTTTGACCAACTGGAACCTTAAGGACCCCTAGGGGGTCCCCAAACCCCACATTGAGATCCACTGACATGTTATATTTAGATAAACTTTCCTGGGATGATTTCAATTTGCTATCCTTTATTCCATGTACTCTGATCTTGCACTTTGAAAGCCAATCGGCACTGAATTACATATGAATAAAGGTCCTTTTAGAGGGGGAGCGTGTGATGCAGGCGTTGTCACCTGGATCAACTCCAAGTCTCATGCTCATGAGGGGCAAGGGACGCGTAGCATAAAAATAAAAATAAAGCTCAACACAATCCAGGCCGGTCTATGCAGGCGTGTGCACGAAATGAGCATGAATGTGACAATTTCACAGGGCTGTGCCTATCATTGAAAATGTATCACTAGGCACGTCAGTCGCTGCCCTTCTGAAAAGGCCTTAAATGTGATGTTGACACAAAAGTGTTTGGAAACATTTCAATATGTAATGTGAAAGCAGTTATTTGGTAGTCTTAAAATAAGTACTTACTACTACAAATTGTCTTAAAAGTCACACTGTGGCTGCAATCTTGTCTCAGATAGTAATTTTAGCTTGATGTACATGTACAATTATTTGATTGAAGATTTAATAAGTCTTAGTAAGAGAAAAAAGAAATGTAATCTAAAAACAATATTAGTCATCTTATACATTTTTCTCTTGTTTAGTATATCATTATTAAAACAAGATCAATAATCTAGTATGGCTAGATATAAGTTGGCAATTCTTGCTAAGATCATTTTTTTTTGCAGTTATACCACATGACATGGCCCTAAAAATATATATCATTTTAATATAAAAAACGATTTTTGCATCTGCCGCTTGAGATGACCTGAGATGACTTGATTGACATCAAAAAGGGCCTGTCAGCTCAAACACACAATGCAATAGTTGTTGTTGCGTACAATCATCAGTAGCAAAGTCAAATACCAAAAATAAAAACCCTACCATTTCCATTCCCCCCCCCTCTATTTCCCATTCCATGTGCGTTTGTCTTATAGTTCTCTGGCCTCACACACACACACACACACACACACACACACACACACACACACACACACACACACACACACACACACACACACACACACACACACACACACACACACACACACACACACACACACACACACACACAGTATTGGCAACAAATTGCACTTGAAGTACAGTACAGTTGAAAATAGCAGATCTACCAGCTCACAATGCATAATCATGTAACATATTCTGTTTCTCACACACACACACACACACACACACACACACACACACACACACACACACACACACACACACACACACACACACACACACACACAGAGAATTGACATCAAAATGTACTTTACAGTTGAAAATAGCAGATCTCCAAGCTCATGATGCAGCAACACAGCAGATCTCCAAGCTCATGATGCAGCAACACAAACGTCCAACATAGATAAAAGTAATTACTCACCGACTGCTGCAGGTCTATAAATAATCCCAGTGTTGTTCAAGATGCATAATAATGATTGTCGCGTGGTTTAGCGACGACTACCACAGTCCACATACCACTATGAGAGGAGAAAGACACACACACACGTGTGACTATAGTCACACGTGTGTGTGTGTGTGAGTGTGTGTGTGTGTGTGTGTGTGTGTGTATATACACACACACGTGCGATACCGCACGCACGCAGCGCACGCAGCGCACGCAGCATTGATGTGTGTTGCTATGAAGCAGCATTGTGTTGCTACGTGCGATACCGCACGCACGCAGCGCACGCAGCATTGACGTGTGTTGCTACGACGCAGCATTGTGTTGCTACCTTAGAGTATATACTCTAAGGTTCCCATGGTGGCTTGCATGCGAAATAGCCCAATGCGATTTGTGTAATCGTGAATACTTAGCACAAACCAACTTCTGACAAAGAACAATGTTGATGTAACTAAGAGATTCGCTGAGTGATTTAAATTTTATATACAGAGATTTAGAAGGAATAAGCAAAATCGTGAGGCTACAATTCCTCTCCCCTTCCTTGTTTCTCTTCTCCTGTGGGAGATCAGAATCAGATTCTGAGAGCTAGTGTGGGCCTATTAGAAGACAGGGCAGTGTTGCCAGGTTTGCGAATTGTAAGCGAGTCGTAGTGTGTGTTGAATGGCATTTGAATGGCATTTGTGGGCTTGTGAATGAATTTTCTCACATGTAATTTGTGCTCACTTTCATAGACCTGGCGAATTTAGCATGGTGAAAGGGCAACAGTGTTCCGGGGGTGTGGGTGCTTCGGGCGATAATGTTTGTAGTAAACAAATGCATTGGCGGCGTGAGTGTGGAAGGGAGGCATTTTTGGTGCCAGTGCCAGTGTTTGGCGGGTGGTGTCGAGTTTTGGCGTTCGGCGCGATAGGAGGAGATAGCGTTGCAACACTGCGAAGGTAAGTGTGTGACGTCACTGCCGTGTGAGTGTGTGTGGGTGTAGTGTGTAAGATGGTGTTGTGGGTGTTGCAATAGCGACGTAGCTGTTGTGGCTTTGGGTTTCTTGCCATGTGTTGGGTACAACTTCTCCAATATAGAATAGATAATATAGTGCTTTCAAATTTGAGACATTTATAATGGGGCTCAATGGCAGATAGTGGCACGTCAAAAAATCACTTTCACCTAGAAACTCCATTCACACTTTTTATAATTCAGCTTACTGTGGAGACACATGCTGGAACTTTTTACTACGTTTTTTTACAAAGTTTGTGCTATTGCCATTGAGAATGCATTGGGTGCAGGAGGAAGTCACTAATGTTGCTCTGGAGAGGGAAGTCTGGAGCACTCTGGTGGAGCTGTTGCCCCTTCGACCAGACTACGGATAAGCGGTTGAAGATGGATGGATGGATAGATGGTTTAAATTAAAGAACTCAAAGTCAAAACATTTCAAAGTAAAAAGTTCCAGCATGTGTCTCCACAGTAAGCTGAATTATACAAAGTGTGAATGTAGTTTCTAGGTGAAAGTGATTTTTTTGACGTGCCACTATTATAAATTTCTCAAATTTGAAAGCACTATATTTCTAAAACTATGAAACATTTCAAAGATTCCTTTTCAGGCAAACATGTCCACCGTAAGATGAACCTAATTAGGTTTGAATGGGGTTTATAGGTGTAAGTATGTAGGACTAGTAGCATGCCAAAGTTTGTGCTATTGCCATAGAGAATGCATTGGGCGTTTAAGTTAAAGAACTCAGAAACTACAAAACATTTCAAAGTAAAAAGTTCCAACATGTGTCTCCACAGTAAGCTGAATTATACAAAGTGTGAATGGAGTTTCTAGGTGAAAGTGATTTTTTGACGTGCCATTATACATTTCTCAAATTTGAAAGCACTATTTCTACAACTATGGTTTGAATGGGGTTTCTATGTGTAAGTATGTAGGACTAGTAGCATGCCAAAGTTATACATTTCCCATATTTGGTTTCAGACGGCATACTATAGCGTGTCGTTTTTCGTGATTTTTGATTATTTGAAAAAAAGAGGAAAATCATGAAAAACCGACATACTATAGTTCATGCTTTCGGACGGCATACTATAGCATGTCGTTTTTCGTGATTTTGGAGGATTAAAAAAAAAGATGAAAATCATGAAAAAACAACATACTATAGTCCATGGTTTCGGACGGCATACTACAGCATTAACATGGAATAAGACCTATCATGAGACATCACAAGACTGAAGTTGACAAATCATGACAATAATTACAACGTTTTGGGCCGATCAAATAATTAGTAAGAAGAAAAATGAAACAAATAGTGTTGTATCCAGCCTTCATTTTCTTCTTTCAAATTATTTGATCGGCACAAAATATTGTGTTTGTTGTCATGATTTGTCACGATCCGAGTTGGCTTTGTCCGCGGCGTAACAGTCTTTATATAAATACTTTTTGAAAAGCCTATGGAGAAAATTAATGGAGAATCATTTCCTGGGATGGACTGCGACCCTGATGTCATCAATATTAAGCCCATATATGGAGATCCCTGATGACATCAATATTGGCCAGCAACTCTACATCTGACCTCAAACCTCAAAGCCATAGATCTCAATATATGGAGCTGACCTATACTGACTCCATGTTGATCCTTCTCCATCCATCCTTCCTCTTTGATGTCTCCCTTTTGACTGATACCTGTCCATTCAAACTTTAGACAGGCCTGCCCCAAAGTTATTAGTACAGCCGCGCCCGGCAGCCAGCAAAAACTAACATTTTTTTTTTTCTCAATAGGCCCGAAAATTAAGCTCTTACCGTCCATGCCAAAGCACCAGCGCTCGCCCAGCAGTATGCTGTCACCCAGCAAGGCCGGATCTAGGCATGGGCACAGGGGGGCAATGCCCCACTAAATGCCCTGACTGCCCCACCAAACATGAAGAGGCATTTATTTAGCGAATCCCACTCTGACACAAATCCAAATATCTTTGACAGGTGTCTCTGGACGGCCGGATAGCATCCTGCAGCTAGGCGTCCACCATCTCTGTTAAACTGCAGATAAATGCCAGCTCGGCAATATCAAGTCTAGGACCGCACAGTCAAACCCACACAAAAAGTCTAGTGGCTGTGGTTTAGAAACAGTGAACACAAACTAACTCTGTCAAGTGCTATTGTCTCTCTGTCTCTCTGTGGTGTAATGATCGTGTTCTAGCCTGGGGGCAGGCTCTTCTCTGTTTATGTAACGTTACACTGTGTTCTGGCTGACCCACTGACATGTACAGTATACTTCTTCCTATACCTGCAGCTCGACATGCCCTCCCCTGCTTCCAGACACAGAACAGCCTGTGCCCAGCCACCCATTTTCTTGGACAAAGGATCCTTCAGTGGGATGAAATCCATGCCTTCACACAGAAGAGCAGTATACAATCTCTGCTCTTCTCCTATGGCAGCAATAACAGTTATTGTTTTCAAAACAATGTCTTTTCACAGCATAAGATCTTGTTACATTTGATTGTTTCCCATTGAGTCAATAGATCGATCCAAATCAATGAATCATTATCCCACCATCTAACACAATTTGATTAATGAATATCTCTCTAATTCTTAGGAGGCATGAAGGCATCTCTAAATCTAGTATGTGAGGGTATGCGCATGCTTAAAGTGAATGGCCCATCGAGTGGCAAAGCAATAGGCAAAGTGAGTGAGTTTAATGTTGTTTAATGCAATCAGATAGGACTTCTCTGTTTGGATGCATGGGCTGTCTAGGCCAGAAAGTAGTGTTTTGACACTCAGTAGGCATTCCTGCATAACTTTCGTGTTTGATGATGATGTCACGCGCATACCCTCTATAGAGCGTCGCAGGAAATTATTCTCCATTTATTTTCTCCATAGGCTTTTCAAAAAGTATTTATTTAAAGACGGTTACGCCATGGACAAAGCCAACTCGGATCGTGACAAATCATGACAATAATTACAATGTTTTGGGCCGATCAAATAATTAGTAAGAAGAAAAATAAAACAAATAGTGTTGTATCCTGCCTTTATTTTCTTCTTTCAAATTATTTGATCGGCACAAAATATTGTGTTTGTTGTCATGATTTGTCACGATCCGAGTTGGCTTTGTAACAGTCTTTATATAAATACTTTTTGAAAAGCCTATGGAGAAAATTAATGGAGAATCATTTCCTGGGATGGACTGCGACCCTGATGTCATCAATATTAAGCCCATATATGGAGATCCCTGATGACATCAATATTGGCCAGCAACTCTACATCTGACCTCAAACCTCAAAGCCTTCTCCATCCATCCTTCCTCTTTGATGTCTCCCTTTTGACTGATACCTGTCCATTCAAACTTTAGACAGGCCTGCCCCAAAGTTATTAGTGCAGCCGCGCCCGGCAGCCGGCAAAAACTAAAGTTCTCAATAGGCCCGAAAATTAAGATCTTACCCTCCATGCCAAAGCACCAGCGCTCGCCCAGCAGTATGCTGTCACCCAGCAAGGCCAGATCTAGGCATGGGCACAGGGGGGCAATGCCCCACTAAATGCCCTGACTGCCCCACCAAACATGATGGTATGCAAAAATCCCAAATGTCAAAGATATTTCAAATTAAAGTGCTTATATTTAAAACTATTTGAAACACTACGCTAGTATGCTACTAAAAATAAAAATCTCCGAGTCAGTCCACTTTTTGCATGCGTCCCTCCTGCAACTTGTGCGTCTCCACAGTGCCCTGCTCAGAGCTGAGCAGCCCCTCCCTCTCCCGTCTCCCCGGGTCTGAAAATGCCTTCCCCCCTAATTGTTTTTGCTCGTGCCGCGATGAAGCCGCCTCCATACCATTTTCCAAATGGAAAAGTTAAACTAACTATGCAATCGCCACTGGTTTGATCTTAAAAAGATATTTGGACAATTGAGTGCATGTAGGCCATGATGGCATCATCATCTTGAGTGAGGGCTTGAATCTAGTTGCTCTTTTTGTTATAATTTGGCCCCATTAGATTGTATTGGTGAATTTGTGATGGAAGTAATTTTGTTCTCTCTCTGCCTGATGAAAGAAAGAAAGAAAGAAAGAAAGAAAGAAAGAAAGAAAGAAAGAAAGAAAGAAAGAAAGAAAGAAAGAAAGAAAGAAAGAAAGAAAGAAAGAAAGAAAGAAAAAGAAAGAAAGAAAGCTAGGAGTCAAATGGGGGTATTGAAATTAAAAAGGTTGTGTGTGTAGAGTTTACTGAGAATAAATAAAAACCAAATGGATGATGTCACTTGCCTATGATACTCAATAGCTGTAGCGGAAAAATATGGCCAGCGAGTGTAAATCCAATCCAACACCTTAATCAAAATGCTGTCACATTTGCATTATATACGTGAGGCATAAAGCCGATAATCAGATTATTGCAATCCAGGCATGTTAACATAATGAACGAGACCAGCCGATTACAGTGCGCCATTCAAATGGTCAAATGCAAAGCCATCTGAGCATGGATCAGTATCTAAGCACTGACTGAATGTTTCTCTCTGTTTTTTCATCCGTAGCTGACTGGCCCTGTTAAACTAATACAGCTTATCCTGGCAAGACACCCAAGCCTGCTTCCATCTAGCCCCCTCTCACCATATCATCCGCTCCCTTCTACACCATCCCCCCCCCCCCCCCCCCCCCCCCCCCCCTCTCTATCTCTCTCTCCCTCTCTCTGTATGCTCCCTGGCAGCAGAAAGCATCTGCTGCCTGCACCAGCCTGAGCCAGCGGACACAACCCATCCTGGCACCCTGGCATGGCATGAATACAGATGCCTGAGAACCCTGGCCCTGCTGGAGAGGAAAAGACACACAATGCATGAAGAGAAAAGAGATAGAGACGTATACTATGAGCCAGGAAGGGAAACACGCTGTATGAGGGCCAGAGGAAAGGGACGCACCGGTGACCTCAAATCAAAGATAGAAATTGTATTGTTATTTCCTTTGTTCCTAAGCCAGCTGCACTCATAGCATTGTTCACAGCAAGCAATAGCATGGCGCTCAGCAGAAACAGTAACAGGAAGATCAATATGAGATAGAGGTTCATAATTACAACTATTGGATTCTGTTTTTTTGTTTTTACTTTATACATTTGACACTTTATACATGTATCAACCCTGATATACTGGCGCCATAATCGTTTCTTATACAGGAACCAGATATTTGCCCAATAACAATTTAGGCATTTATCAGACATATTTACCCAGGGCGTCTTACAGGTGTGAAACCAGAGTAAGCACTAAGCAGAGTACAAGCGTTATATAAAAACTTCCATTTACCATTTAAGCAGGAACGCAAGACAAGTCAACAAACAAAAAAGTAAAAGGTAAAAAAGTCACAAAAGTAAGTGCAAAGGGAACAATGTAGTACTTTTCTGTACACACATGTTAGCGCATGGCAAGTTTCTTAATTGGCAATCTGCCCATTCAATTTCGATACATTGTGTATGCCAATGGGACTTTTTGGCCTTAGAGAGGTCCTATAGAAGTACAACCATGGCGTCACCAGAATCAACAGGGTTCATCTTCTGCAGACCATGAAGGTAGACAATCCAGATTTTCAAAATCTCTCGTTTACTATTTACAATTTAGGCCTTTAGCAGACACTCTTAATCCAGAGCGATTTACAGTAAGCAAGAACAAAAAACATGGTAATACATCAAAACATAAAAATAATCATCATGAATCCTACGTAAGCTTAAGAACTATAACAGTGGAATATCTATCTAAGGAAACTATACACTGACTATAGAGTGCTATGTCTTACATAAAGTGCTATTTAAGTTACATAAATTGAACCTATGCATATGCCTGTAGGAGGTCGAGGCTAGGGCAAGTACTAAGGCAAGTGCTATATGGGCTAAGATGGAGTCTGAAGAGGTGCGGTTTCAGACTGCGGCAGAAGATTGGGAGTGAACCTGCAGTTCTGATTGCAATGGGAAGTGCATTCCATAGTTTTGGAGCCAGAAGGGAGAAGGTACAGCTTCCCTGCGTCGGCTGATCTGAGCACTCAGGAGGGTTTGTATAGCGTGCGAACAGACTTGCAAGATATGGCGGTGCCATACCTTTTGTTGCTTTGAATGCCAGCATCAGAGTTTTGTACTCTGTGTGGGCAGCGACCGGTAGCCAATGGAGGGAGCGGAGAAGGGGAGTGACATATGAGACATATGAGTTAAAAACCAGGGGAGCTGCAGCATTTTGGATCAATTGGAGAGGCATAAGTGCGCATGCCGGTAGGCCAGTAGTCAAGTTTTGACATGACTGATGTCTGGATAAGGAGCTGGGCTGACTCCTGGGTGAGGAAGAGTCTGATTTGTCACATGTTGTAGAGTGTAAACCTACAGGATCGAGTGACAGCTGTAATGTGTGCTTTGAACGAGAGCTAACTGTCCAGGACAACACCAAGGTTCCTGGCTGTTGTGACAGAAGTTACCAAGGCGTTGTCTACGGAAATAGTTAGCTCCCGCATGGGGCAGGACTTGTTTGGGACTGTAGTGTCCTATCTGTCGACATCAGCAAATGTCAACTTTAAAACCCAAACCACACCAAAGGGACAATACGGCTTTAGCAAGGAGTTGCATTGGTGTGGTTTAACTTAAAAAACGTTTTGTCCTAACCCGACCCCCCCCCCCCCCCCCCCCCCCCTCCCCACACACACACACACTGTGTCGCACACGCACACAGTCTATATAAATGCTTATTGAATTTTCTTTGTGAGTGTTGAGCCATGAACCAGCATTGACCCCTGCATGTACAAAAAAGGGAGCCAAAACCTCCAGACATTTACTGGTCAACCAAATGGCTCCCACAGATTGTGTACCAACGTCCAGGCTGGCCAGTGGCAGATGGCCTAAATGAATACGTGACTGATGTCACTGTGCTCAGGAAGTCACATTCAACATAAAAGAGAGAGAGAGAGTTCATTTAACTCTGAGAGTGTAAACAAATGGACCCTTACGGGTCCATTTGGTTACATTTGTTTTGGTTACATCTGTACAGTGTACACTCTCAGAGTTTACAGATTTGTAAACTAACACTGATCATTTTATTGTGTATGTCCAATACCAGTACCAGTTTACTGTGTACGTCCAATTCAAATACAGAAAGAATATCGAACCACTATTCCTATATATATCGAACCAATAACCAAATTATAACTGAATAATCAAGAAACAAGGTTTTACATATATCTTTTCTTCTATCAATGAATCGAGATGATGATGGTTAATCAGGCAATTAGTCTGACAATTAGTACTTTGTTAGTTTGTTGTACAACGGTGGTTGTAAAAATAGTGAAAATAGCCAATCTATAAGCTCACAAGTTGCACAATGTATTGTGAGCTTGTAGAACCGCTTTTTTACCATTACAAATAAATAACTGTTCTTTAATCGTAATCGAGGTTTAGGTTTACATTGTCAAGAGTGAAATTAACACTCAAGGACCTAAGGACTAGTACACAGCAAAACCCTCTCATGGTTACATTTTTACACTCTCTGGGTTAAATGAATGGTGGTCAGGACTTTACTGTGTGTATAGCCTTTACAAACATCTCTCACCATGCTGCCCGCACCCCACACCAGCACCCCCTTTCTCTCTGCCCTGCTAGTTCAGTGCAATTAAGCAAATGGGTCATTAATTAATCACCACAGGCAACAGGACACAAGAGGAGTGTTAAGCAGACAGGACAGATAGGACTGCAGTCCTGCAGAGACACACTATATACATACCTTTTGTTTGTTTGTTATTTCAAGCTTTTAAAATCTTTTTAAAAGCCTATAAGTATAAAATAGGGTTAAAGCGGTTCAAACCGATTGTGATGCTATATATTATTAACAAATGTCAGTGGGAGGTTGTATTTTTGAAACACAATAGCAAAAAGTAGAAATAAATAGCAGATCTATAAGCTAACAGCAATGCAACGTGTTGAGCTTGTTGGGCTTGTAGATCAAGTATTTTTGCGTGACACCGTTGTACAGGAAATTATGAAATAGGGCTTATGGTGTCAATCAGACTAATCGATTTAATCAATTATAAAGAATCAATCCAATTTTTGGTATAGGCTACCGGTATACATATATAAAAAATAAAGTAATCAATACAACCTTTCCATACCCAAAGATGTGCACACTCAAAGTATTTTCAGACTTTGGGTTATGCGCTGTGTACACAGTTAGTATGCTTAGTTAAATTTTAGGAGAGGAGGCCGCTCATTTGATCAAGGCTGTGTGTACTGTGTAGCCTGCCCCAGCCGATGTGATTTCTGGTATAGAGGGGCAGGTGCTGGCGAAAACTGGTGAAAATCACAACACTTTAAGCATTAACGTAATTTCCTTGAGCGGTACTTCCGCCAAAATCCCGCAACTTCCGCCCCACCAAAAATGATAGCGTCTACAGCGTAGGTCTTGCCCAGCCAGCGTGCATGCTCAGTAACTTCCAAACTCCACAGAAGATAAAAGGATGCTGTTTGTGGCTGTCTTCCTAGGGCTAATATTCAATCCCAGTGTGCAAGTTCAGATCACTTGCTCAACTCAGTGAGGAGAAAAACACAACACAACACAGGCCTGGGCCATGTCTCAGCGGTCCAGGCGCCTTGGCTGGTAATCCAGTCTGGCAGTGTGCTGCGGGTTCGACTCCCGATCCCGACAGCCTTTATCGCATGTCACCCCCCCCCCCCATCTCTCTCCCCATTTCCTGTCAGCCTCCTGTCTATCCCTCCATAAAGAATATATATAAAATAAAGGCGAAAGCCACAAAAAAAAAACATAATAAAAAAACACAACACAACACAAACCTTTGACATTTCAGAGAACCGAGCCTCCTCTACACCACGAGTCTATGCGAAAAACGAAATGTCAAAGGATAATTAAAAGCAGATTGATCATTGATTTCAGTGTGTCAGGCTCTGGTGAATAGCAGCTTGGTTGGCAGGAAGTTTTAAACTTGAACAAGAAATGTCCCTCTAGGCTATCAGGCGTTGCAAGAAAGTCTGATGATGTATGTCTTATCTACTGTATCTGATGGTGTATGTCTTATCTACTGTATCTGATGGAATTATCTACTGTATCTGATGGCGGGCGGGAGAAACACTGATAGAAGAACGCTGACAAATCTTTCTTTTATAGGAAACACAAATAGGTAAGGCTATTATGCAGTATTCTAAAGAATAGTTTGATTGCTCTTAGATGTTTGAGGATGCCATGCTGAGGCATCACTCTGAGAGAGGGCCAGTTGCATCCAGTCCACATGCATTTTGCACAGTGCATGCACTTCTCATTTAATACAACTGTCATATCAGAGGGCAGCTACAAATCAATTCAAGACCCCACAAAGCTGAAAAATCCATTTAAAAAAAAGCCCTTCACACACAGATACGCAGATACGCACAAGCATGCGCACATGCACGTGCATGCACACATAGTAGATTTGGTCTGTCTCAAAACAGCGTGAGGCATCAATGAATAGTGCAACCCAGAGGGTGACAAAATGGTGATTAATGTTGAGGAAAAACATTATAAGCAGCCTAAAATATGCACCGCCTTCATTTCAGCTCTTCAAGCCATCGATCATCCCCATAATCAGCATAACTAGTCAACAAGTTACCTTAATGCAATGTCAGCATCTCTCCAGAAGATGGCAGACTTGACTTCAAATCATAAATAGGAGGGCAAGGGCAGGTGAAATAAATATAAATTAATTCTGACCAAATTCTGATATTCAACAGGAGAGAGAACTTTTTATTATCATGAATTAATCATTCGTGAAAGGCCTATGTAATCCTGTGACATCACTTCCTTCAACTTGACCATTCAGTCCCACTTCTTGTAGAAAGATCTGCAAGGAGGAGAGTGGACGGGACATCCCTTCATTCTCCATTCCTTCCTGCTCTCTCATCTTGTTGTCTGTCCGCAGGAAGGAGAGAGAGGCCGGGGGTCAGCTGACATAGAGGCCCAGGGGGTGGGGTGGGGCCTGGGGGGGTGTTAGCAAAAATGACACAGGAAGAGAGGTGTTGTTCCTCCTTGGTTTGTCGGTTTTTTTGTCGCACTCGGCACCAACTGATCTGCCTGAGTTACAGAGCCAGGAAGGAAGAGGCCACCGACCCACTGGGTCTCACACAGGAGGCCCACTACTGCGTGTGAGGGAGACAGTTGTGCCTATTCAACATCTAGAGTGGAGCTTCATGCTATTTAGTCAGAAATTACTATGGATAATAGCCCCTCTGCGCTGCCAATAGCCTCGAACACTGCAGAGAACAACAACATTATTTCTCTCTATAAAGCCCTGTACATTTCATTCACGTCATCATCAAGGATGATCTAAATGTCTGCTTACCAAAGCATTCCATTTAATATTCTGACAGTGCCGCTGGCGTCAGAACAAGAAATGTTTTATGAACTACGTTATATTGACTAAAATTATTCATTTGGTTGTGCCCCTGCACTTCTGTAATCAAATTGCTTCCCTTCATTAGGGAGATTACTCGGCGAGCCAGAGACAAGAGGGCGCATGCAGGACCGGAATGACTAGCCTACTGTAATTTCATTATAAAGGTTTTCTTGATCCGACGCTACACACAGAATCGGGGATCACAGAACACTTTCATACACACATACACTACTCCTTTCCGAACATATAAAGGTTTCAAAAAAAGAAAAAATAATTATACTTGCGGCCAGTGAGGCTTGTTTTTTTGTTGTTGTTGTTGTTTATGCTTTGGGAATATTATTTAATTGTTTCTATATTGCACTAATTCTTTGACTTTTTTGTCTAATTATCATGTTCGGAATAAAGTTTTTCATTCATTCATAGAGGTTTACACATAACATAGCCTAAATAGTATTTATGTGTCCAAAAAAATGACATTTATTTAGTAAAGATAAAGATGACCACTAGAATTTTTACTAACTAGTGAAACCAAAGCAGTTGCCATGGTGAGTACAGGACAATACGTTACACTTTGTATTAATGCAAGAAACTGCTCTAGTTCCTTTGTGGTCAATGATAGGATACCATGACTGGCCTTTCTGTCTAAGCAGCAGACTGACACATCCATTTCAGTTAATCACTGTCTCCACCGGGGGGTGCTGCAACCTTATAATCTAACATTCACTGAAAGGAACTGAGCAGTGCCTTTATTTCTGGTTAATGAAACAAGGCCCCATACTTCCTCTATTTAGTGTTTGCTTTCACCGGGCCACATGACATAGAGACCAAACAAACCAAACAGCCACGCCCACACATGCCCCCACTGATGCTAATGCATAACATGAAATTGAAGGTCAATTCGGGTATGAGTGCACACGGCCAACCTGTAAATGAAATGTATGTATAGGCTATAAATGAAAACATTCCGACTCAATTTTCTCCTTCAACAGCCTCTATAAATCAGATGAAGGAGCAAACATGTCATCTCTAGCCCAGTTCACCATGTGGGTAGTTAGTTGCTTATCGATTCTCTGCCTCGATCCCTCTGTTACAGTACCTGCACTGCGACCTGTGACCTCTGAACGCTGTGTAAGCAGCCATGTAACATACACCGAGCTGAGGGCAGAGCAGGGAATACCATGAAGGGGAGGGGAGGGGGTGGGGTGGGGAGGCAGGCAGGCTTCTTAATTGGGCCACGTGTGGGGCCTCCGCCCAGATAGCCTTTCAATCTTTTCTATATTTTCCTTAACACCCTGCCCTAGAGAGGTGTTTTCACGTGGATCACCAAACTCACAAACTCAAACAGTCGCCGGAGGACTCCTTGAAACCTAAGACTGCTAGCAATATAGTCACGAGTGTGCATTATGTGTGTCACACACACACACACACACACACACACACACACACACACACACACACACAGACACACACACACAATAGGCAGGAGAATGGGGAAGAGGCCAAGTAAAGGCAAGATAAGGTGTATAAGAAAAGAGAGTTGTTTAGAGGTGAGAGTCACATTGCCATTCTGCAGTTTGCTGCTATTAAATGCCTATATTGGCTCCATCCTTAGGGGGTCATCTGTCCTCTCTACAGCCTCAGTCACATTATAGCCCTGTCGTGGCCGTGTTAGTTTACACACATTTGCAAACAATACATGTAATACAAACAAACAAAACAGCAAAAATATAATATACTACCTATATTATACTGGAAACCTTTTCCAGTAACCAGGTCCTATCGCCTTCAAATATGGGTGATCCAGCTCAAAGCAAAGCAAAGTTACCATGTTTACCCAGGGTAACTGGACTAAGCTCAAGAACTTGTTTACAGCCAGGCCCTGCTCATAGAACATTTCATGGTAGGGGTTCAATGCCTTGCTCAAGGGCACTTCAACGCCAACGGTGGTAATTTTAACGTGCTGGTCCGGGGATACGAACTAGCGACCTTCCGATACAAGACCGCTCCGCAAACCGTTCGGCCACCGCTGCCCGCATCCTCAAAGTCAGGATGGGAGAGGTCTGGTTCCCTCCTGTTCACAGGTAATTACAGACTCGCTCATCCCCAGCAGTCAGAGGATATTGTTGCATAATTTAACTCTGAGAGCTAGTGCATGAATGTAACCAAATGGAATAAGGGTCCATTTCTACTTCACCCGTGTGAAGTGAGGGGCTCTTATCAATCATTATACAAGTTATATGAAATGTAAAATGACAACTGAATTATGATATTATACGTAAGCCCCGAGCTGAATTAAAACAGTTGCACTGTGTTTGAAAGGCGATTTGCTCGTCCACATATGCCGTAAATTATCCTTTCATTGTCAATGGCATTTAATGTTTGTGTTGCCACAAAAATCTGATTTGTTCAGACACATGACGTAAATTCTCCTTTCATTGTCCATGACAAATGTGACATGACATGTGTTGTGACAAAAAGCTGTTATATAGGAGGGGTTAGCGCCCCTCAATCATTGATAGGGACAGTACGTACTGTTTCCCCTATCATTGCAAGTCACGACCATTTTATTTTACTACCAAATCACATGGCACTTTCAGACCATAGTCCTATATACTTTAAATTAATGACACACAATATGATGTTATCTAATTAATTGATGTGCTTTACCAGACAATGTTTTATTCAATTTAATTTGGGAATCTATTTGATTCTTCCCAAGACTGTCAAAAACACACATTCTGTAACTACTAACTACTGAGCACAATAGTGTTAGGGGAACAATATCTTTTTGAGTAGGCAACAGGCATAGTTAAAGTTAAAGGTCCAAGGATGTACGATAGACCTACTTGGGGAGTTGGTAGCATCGTTTGTAGAAGACAGATAGTACAAATGGAGTCTCACAAAGCAGGATTAGAAAGTTAGCCATATAATTGTGAAAAGGATTGTGTTATCCTCGTAATACTGATCCCCCCATCCACATCCAACCGATCAACTCCTAAACGAGTTACCCCTAACCCTAGTTACCCCCCCATCTAATTAACCTAAACACTGAGTGGATCAACACTGAGTTGATTTTACTGTGTAGGCTACTATTACTGTGAAACCATGACTGAAGGCACACTGTGGTCTTATCTGAGAGTTCACACTCACAAACAGGCGTTCACGCTCGCACAGAACATCACACACATACAATTAAAATTTCATGCAAATGCATGTACGTTTGTTTGTCCTCATATCGAGGGATTTATTGCATTCTAATAAGCATCAATGTGATTCAATACAGCAAGTTGGACTCATCGTCATGGAGCAATTCAAGACTCCTGAAATCTGTCCATACAGTGAGGAAATTGATTCAATATAGAAAAATACATTCATTGTTTATCATTATCATCACAGTAAATAACTGAATTTGAGAGCTTCGCCGTTAGAGATTAGACAAATCTTAGGAGACCTCTGAAATCGTATCAAATTATGTAAAGTTGTTTGCTCAGACAGAGGTAGACCTTATGGGCGGATTGTACTGCATTCAAGGTAATCCAAAGAGAAAGATATCCTTTTTCTCACGTCCTATATTGGTTGCTTAGACGAGCAGTGGTTCTCAGGATGGGGTCTGCGGACCACACTTGAGAACCTCTGGTGTTGAGACCAAAATAATGGACCATTGGAGATCGAGTCAGTATCACGTTATAAATAACCCTTCAATCACATGCCCTATCACATACGCCCACGATCTGAATGAAACAACTAGGCCTATTTAAGCAGACTGACACTCATTCTATATGTTCAACAACATACTCTCTCCACTACCACCACTGCCAGCTCACCAGTGACCAAACTCCCAGCCGGTAACCAGAACGGACGGTACAACAACCTATGGTAGTCGGTACCCTTTTTTTAACGGAGCGCTCGGCCCCAGCCGTTCTTGCATTCTTGTAATCGTTTTACTGAGGTTAAGGTTAGGAATAAGTTTAGGGTTAGGTTGGTATAGTTTTTACTAAGGTTAGGTTTAGGAATAGGGTTAGGTTTAGGCATAGTTTTACTGAGGTTACGTTTCCATAGTAGCATTCATTATAATCTTCTTATAATCTTATGTCAGCATGTCACTCAATGCAGGTTCATATGTATATTATAATGTTACTTAATAATAACTACCGGTACGCATCTTTAATGTCTACCCTATTGGGGTTGGGGTTCATATTATAATGTCTATGTAATAACTGTGTATCTTGCCTCTGTGTCAACCATGCTTGTGCAGATTGGTTCTGGTGCATCACAGGAGTCGAGCCACACCTCCAAATACAATGCATGATATCACTGCGATAAATGGTTTTCATCTCAATGAGTGTCCTGACTGTATCTATTAACTATTCATGAATTTCATCAACAGAAATAAGTTCATTATTCATATATCAATACCTCAATGTCATATTGATTTGAACAAATCAAAACAAAAATAAACACATAAAGGAAGAATTATCCCCTCTTCAGCAGTCAATGTGCTTTATATAATGCTCTGTCATACACAATTGTCATGGAGCACTTAATGCAATTTATTGCATTGTCACTTTTGCCTGTGACTTTTTTAATAGACCCATCGTTCTTTATTTACAGACTTTGGTTAATGGA
This sequence comes from Protomyctophum parallelum, assembly GCF_964188405.1. NCBI lineage: Eukaryota > Metazoa > Chordata > Actinopteri > Myctophiformes > Myctophidae > Protomyctophum > Protomyctophum parallelum. The sequence continues at coordinate 32,028,960 of NC_139699.1, forward strand.
TCGTAAGTAAAGCACGTCATGACCTGGAATACGTCATTCATTCCTCCCAGTGCTATGCAGCCTTTCCAGTTTTGTTGGGTGTTTATAATTCTTGGATTAAAGAGCAATTGTACTGGAGTGATTTTATTTTTTTAAGGTCTTAAGTTACATGATCAAGGGAAAATGCAAAGTCAAAGTGATTCTTTTTCTTATGGGAATTGCAGCTAGTTTAGGTTACTTAGCTTGCTAGTGTTGTATCATGTGTCAACCTGTCAACATGCAATACTCTGCTATACTTTCTCCAAGAACACTGAAAAAGGTTCTGGTAGAGTGAACATTCTGAATGAATAGAAATTAAAAAATCTTCTGGCACTGGTATTAGCATGTGCTGCATGCATGTCTGAGTGCCACTTTCAGAACACACCCAACAATAAGAAACTTTGCATCTGAGGAAATGTCATGAAAATGTCATGACGTACTACTAGGAAACAGTCAGCCTTATGTTTTTACACTCATAGTTAAATTAACACAGGGTTTTACTGTGTATGAGCTGAAGAATTCAAAGACTCGTAATTCCTTACATTTTAAACTAGCATGCCTGATTTGCAAGACGGACATTATTTGCAGCTGATGTAATTCTGCCAGACAATAACAATCTACGCCCCCAAAAAACAGTGAATACATTTGCAAGCCTGTGATGTGGTTTACAGCTGTTGCCTTTGGTCCTGTAAGTCTCCCTCAAAGCCTCTGTTGTCATAGTGATGCGGTTGTCTCCTGGGGTCAGGGGTTGGTGGGTCAGTCAGTGGCACCTCATACAGGGGCTCCCCTCCCGACACTGTAACCACAGTGACATCTGGTGGTGACGAGGATGAGTTGACCTCCTGCTTCTCCTCCTCCGCCTCCACTCCCAGGGCCTTGAGGATGTCGCACTTGCACATGGGGCAGGTCCTCTTCTCCAGCAGCCATGGCTCGATGCAGGCCTTGTGAAAGATGTGTCCGCACGTCAGCACCGTCACCAGCTCCCCCACCTTGTAGCCGTCGATGCAAATAGCACAGGTGTGAAGGTCTGACGCCGTCTCCTCGTCCCCTCTCTTCATGGTTCGGACCTCCAGCTTGCGGATCGATTTCTTCGCCTCATTCTTCAGCCTCCGGTCGGAGGTCCTCTGCACCCGCATATTGTGGAGCCGGTGGGCAGAGATGAACACAAAGTAGGCGATAGATGCGGCGGTTACAATGAAGAAGGCGATGGACAGGAAGTATAGCCAATACGTGTCCATCCAGGGTCCGTGGGCGCTGCCGGGCTCAATGACCATCCTAACTTCAAGGCCCCTTTTCACCAAGTTCACGATCTCCATGCCTGGAATGTTACCGATCATGATGGCTACAATACCGGTAGCGTCAGAATGTGCCATGTTCGTGGTCCTGTTCCCAGTCCCGTCCTCATTGTACAGCACCACGGCAGCCGCTCCCTGCCACTTGGCGGCATTTATTTTCTCACTGAAGGTGCAGTTACCTCTCTTGATCAGAGCAATCCATGGGGGTGAGCTGGCATTGCGGTTGTTGAAGGGCTCTTGGCCACAGCCCATGGGGTCCGAGCTCGGCAATGTCACAATGCCCGCTTCTCCCTGCAGGGGAGAGTTACGGCCATACAGTCCACATTCGCAGTATCGGTTCACAGTCTTATTGCTCAGGTTGTCGTAAAAGCTGATATCCACCAAGGCAGTCCAGAACAACAGGGCTGCTGAACGCTGAACAAGCCCCAAAAAACACACCACCAACAGAAGATATAGCTCTGTCTTCTTAGCCATGGCAGTGCTCTCTTCCTCAGAACAACAACATGAAGCAGTCTATTGGGGTTTCTTTGGCTCGCAGGAGTAGTCCCTTGTCAATTCCAGTTCCTGTTTGTCTGTTCCACAGCGATCTGACTGCTGCTCAGTTTCACTCTACCTGCTGTCAACGGTAATCTGATATGAGCCTTTGGTAACATAACACGGACTTTGCGTCAGCCACTCACCTCTCCTTATCTGCCTGAACCTTGAACACTGAGCACTCCTCTCTCTGAGAGGGCAGAGTGCTGGAATTTAACAAGTTGAAGTACACAAAACACATACAGTTCTCGACAGCCAAGGCACAGCATACAATAACGGACAGATAAGAAATTGATAAGGACAATTCCATGGGCATAGGTCAGAAAGACAAAGAGTAGCTCAACTCAAGTGAAACAAATAAAAGCTGTTTACTTTTCCATTTGTCATGATGAGAAGGAAGAAACTCTTCCTGTTTTTCAGGTTTTGCTGGTTCCTCTTTGCTTTCTCCTCCCCTCTTTTACAGTGACTGTCATAAACACCAGCTGAGATGCAGTTAAATGGATTCAAAGTGCACAATGCAACAAGGGCAGTACTTCCCCCGTAGTACTACAGACCAATACGCACATTATCCTAAAAGAGAAAGAGTTAGTTTACCCTGGCCAGTTAGTTTACCCTGGCATGTATGGACAGAAATATATCAAACTGCGCCTGTATGCTACTGTAACAAAATACACTGATGTGCGCACACACACTGTGACCGAGGCCCAAGTATGGGGGTCTTATATGGAGATCCCTGATGTCATCAATATTAGTATATGGATATATGTCAGCACCTGTTCTGACATTCGATATGTTGATCTTTGTCTCCCTTTTGACTGATACCTGTCCATTTAAACTCTAGACTGGACGGGACTGCCCCAAAGTTATTTGTGCAGCCGTGCCCAGCAGCCGGCGAAAACTAGAGCTCTCAACAGGCCCGAAGATTAAGGCCCAGCCCTACCTGTGCCCTCATCAAACCCTGTACACTCAAGACACTGCCACCGCTGCCACCCTTTAATCTCCATATATATGGAGCTGACCTAGCTGTTCTGACATTCTGACCTCATCAAACCCTGTACAGTCAAGACACGCTCCATATAAGGCCAGTGCACTGGCGAGGTCGCTTCTCGCCCCCAAGTTTTCTTGAAATCATCAATAAATTTTAGTAGTTGTATCTGCCCAGTCAGTAAATTCTTTGTATGATTTAAGAGCAAACACTGCCACCTACTGGTTGCTTATCAGAAATCTCCATATCCACATTTTAACTTTATTTTCCATAAATGAATGGCCTTGATCATACTACAGGCTACAGCATCACACAAAAGTAGCATATCCACACACTTGAGGTTGTAGATCTGCTACTTTTGCTTTCAAAATCTATTCTCCACAACCAACACAAAAAACATGCATTTCAGACCAGAATTAGGACGATACCCACTCATTATAAAAATCCAAAAGAGAGCATTTAAATTCACCTGAGTGACCCAGCCAGACACAAACAAATTATAACGCTATCATGGTTCAGAGAATAGTGTGTGGCCCCTTTTCCACAAAAATAACTTTGGTTCTACAACTGGTAACGTTCTAGAATAGATTCTTGGAAACTTGGTGTTTTCATGCACCGCCGGACATTTTTTGGTTCCAGTTCCGAAACAACTTTTAGGGTGAAAAAGAATAACTGAACCGGTTCAACTCAAGTGGTATATACCTGTGCATTGTGAATGAGCCAAAACAACTGAGGGAACCTGTATTGTGTACAGACTCAGTGTGCATACTGTACACACACTTATTGTTCTCGCAAACAAGAAAGGCTGCCACAGGCAGACCTGGCTCCAAAGAGAAGACATGGCACTGTGCACCGGCACCCACTGCACGCTGAGCTGCAATTACTAACAGCCTGCACTGTACCAAGACATCAGAGACACTATACTTCCCACAGATTAAAAATACTTAACAGAGCTTGAAAACGTGACTAATAAGGAAAACCTCATCTCTGCTGGGTGATGTACAACAATGTGCAAACACAGCAGCAATGTGTGAGCTGTTCAGCAATCAGCACATGGAGAAGGGTGTCCAATGGAATATCTATCTGAACCATGCTGATCTCTACATAGAACTACTGTACATACAAAACAGGCAAATACCATTAAACACAATTGCAAATGTGACACAGCTCTGTTCTCATGTGTTTATTCTATTTTAATTGTTTTTATCGTTTTATTTTACATCATGAATGTAGATAGTATCACGAGTAAGATGCCTGAGGGCGAGGTCAAGTGCACGCATCCGCCTGGGTGACAGCAGACTGCTGGGCAAGCACTGTCGCAATAAAAGGGTTCATTTCAATGATGTAGTGAGGAGCATTAATAGAACATAGACCAATATCTCTTTAAGGATAGCATCTTCTTTAGGTAGGCCTACTATTCAAATTGTGGCAAATTATTATGCAAATTGAGCATGATCGTTCACCTGTACAGTACACTGCATTGTGTACTTGACTGTGCAGTGTGCACTGTGCAGTAATATGTAGGCTAAGCTCACATAAAAACACAAGGGGGTGCCATTTGCCCACTCTTGTGTCTTACATATTGGTAAATAAAATTATATAGCCTAGCCTCTCTCAGAAAACAGGTTGGGTTGATTTTTGTTTCTGTATCTTATCACAATATCCAGTATGTGAGGGAAGACTAGACTAGCAGTTAACAAACACCTTCGAGCAGTGATAAAGCCAGATTATTAAAGCATTTTTAAACAAAGTCTGATATAGGGCACTAATTAAGGCTAGCCTTGCTGTTTTGTTTGCCAAAATGTAGCCCAAAGCATTCAAACAGATTAGGCCTATAGGAAACATTACTGTTTAAAGTAGGCTAATTATAAACTTACCACTTTCCACCGTGAAGTCATTCAAATGTAGGCTACATGTGCGAAGTTATGCTAACCGATCAAATCCATGTTGTGTTCCAGGACCCGGTCTGTGTTTTGAAAAAGGGGAGCACTAATTTTGAGGCATGCCTGGACACATGCCTGAGCCCTGGACACATCCCTGGGAATCACCCCTTATTGGTTACGTCAGTAAGCACTTAAAACTTTGTCTTATCTTTATTCAGTATTCTTTTTTCACCACTTAATACGTTTGAGGGGTTTTTTCTTCATAAAGTGCTTTTCATGGTTTCGTCCTCAAAGTAGCAGTTTTTGTATTGACATGTGCTTTCATTTGAAATGTACGTACCCATTCTACATACTGTGAAATAACATTATCAATCAATCAATGGAGATGGCCTTTTCAAAAGCACATGAACAGTCGTTCCCATATAAGACGTGCACCTTTTATGTTCTGTAATAATAAGTCCATCATCATTTCCTGTACCATGGGGTATTAACAAGAATGGAGTGTTCAAGCCAAGCGGAATGACTGCATCTCGTGATCCCCCCATTCTTGGTAGTAGCCTACAGACCTTAAAAGATGCTCCCCCTATAATAATCTCTTTTGCAGCTCGTAGTGTAGTGGTAGATGCAGGTTTTTACTGGCAGCTGTTTTAAGTTTGCCAGGCTTTGAAACAATCAAATGAGTCCTAAAGACAAATAAGTCCAACGTTTTAATCAAATAACCATGAATCAAGCGACGCACAAGAAGAGAAAGGATTTTATACCTTTTTTTTTGGGTTTGACATTAATTTCTTATGGCACAATTCATCTTGTATCATTCACTGCAACATCAGCACAAGCAACCTCGCATAGCAGGGTGCGTCGGGCTCTTGGTAAGATTGTTTTTGGTGTTAATTATAAATGGTGCCTTTGAAGTATGACATAATGTTAACTGTACGCTTTGTAGCAGGACAAAGTCTACGGAAACTTTTGCAATATCTGGGGTTCTTTCTTGGAATAGCTAGCATACCTTTAACATTATAAAGCACTCTACGTGTTTCACTGTTACCCACTATGTTGAACAGATATACAGTAGCTTATGAATATGTAGTAGCTATGGGACTGAAATTATTACCTGGTTGTTGTTGTTTTCTATTTACAAAATAGCTAACAAAACAACAAATACGTTACCAAAAAGTAGCCCATGATAAAAATAAATGGGTTAAACTGTGTCAGTGTTTGGTTTGTGACTAATCCTTATTTTACTATAAAAGTTAACTATAAAATTAATTAACTATAAAACCCAAATAATATTGTGGTTGCAAATCAACAAGGTTTTTTTTATTCATTATATTACATTTTGTTTTTTAATTGTGTTGCCATGCTTATCAGCCATGCTGCTGTTATTTCAGAAAATGAGACAGAATGCATCGCACCACAGTCATCTGAGTTTCCAGATGGCTTCTTCACACTACAAGAAAGAAAGGATGGAGGACTTGTCATATATTTCATGATCATTTTCTACATGTTCTTAGCTGTTGCAATAGTGTGCGATGATTACTTTCTTCCATCCCTGGAAGTTATCAGTGAGCGTAAGTAATATGCACAAATAGTATAGCATCTATTGTACAACTATAACTATAAACTATGAATAATACTTTATTATTTGGCAGAACATTATATACCGTATATTCCAAAGCATGTAACCTTACCTAATAATATAGTCTTCAAACGTACAAAATGTGACTTTACTTTCGAATTGCCAATACATATATTCAATTTAATTATTTGCATTAATTGTACTTTCAGTAAGATTACAGTTAACTCAATGTATTTCTACTTATACCTAAGCAGCCTGCTTGTGGCAATGTTTATAAGGCTACATGTGGTTCACAACTATCAACTCATTTGTGTCTCTCCCATGCAGGCCTGGGTTTGTCTCAGGATGTAGCAGGGGCTACATTCATGGCAGCTGGAAGCTCTGCACCGGAGTTGGTCACAGCCTTTCTGGGTGAGCAGCATCAAATAGTATCAGTACAAACCCCGAGAAGCGACCTCGCCCTAAAGGGTGACGCATCTGCCATGGTGACGGCAGACTGCTGGGCGAGTGCTGGCGCTTTGACATGGGGCGGGGGGGGTCAGATCAACATATGGAATGAATTCTGTACTGGCCATGGAGCGTGTCTTGAATGTACAGGGTTTGATGAGGTCAGATCAACATATGGAATATCAGAACAGGTCAGCTCCATATATGAAGATCTAAGGGTGGCAGTGCAGGCAGTGTCTTGAGTGTACAGGGTTTGATGAGGTCTGGCCATATAGAGCGTGTCTTGAGTGTACAGGGTTTGATGACGTCAGATCAACATATGCAATGTCAGAACAGGTCAGCTCCATATATGGAGATCTAAGGGTGGCAGTGTCTTGAGTGTACAGGGTTTGATGAGGGCCCAGGTAGGGCCGGGCCAGTTGAGAACTCTACTAATAACTAGTCTAGCCCGTCTAGAGTTTGAATAGATCAGTCAAAAGGGAGACATTGAAGAGGAATGACGGGTGGGGAGGGATCAACATATTTGTAAGAACAGGTCAGCTCCATATATGGAGATCTAAGGGTTTGAGGATCAGATTTAGAGTTGCTGGCCGGCTATGCAGATCTAGGTGATGATCCAGTCTTCAGGGTTTGATGAGGTCAGTGTCGTGATCTTCATATATGGAGGCGGCCATATATGGTTACGTGTGATGTCACGAGGTGTGACCATATATGGAGGCGTGACACGACTTATGGGAAATGAAGGTTTTCATATTAAACTGCGACCTATGGTCGCAATAATGAGCTCCATTGGCATCAGTGGAATCAACAATTTATTTTATTTTATTTATTTATTTGGGAGAGACAGTATACCAGTACAATACTAGTAAGATAGCCTGAGAGCTCTGTTGTTTTGAAACTTCTTAATACGTAATAATAATATCTTCACTCAAGACACTGCCCCCGCTGCCACCCTTAGATGGCCATATATCATGTTTTCATAGTAAACTGGGGCCTAAGGGTGCATAAAGGGGCGGACCGGAGCCTTCACTGACTTACCGATTTCAAATGGGACAGTCCTCAAGGCCTCGCGGCCTTCACATGAACGCGCACCACAGTGAGTCAGTAAGGGAGCGGATTGGAATTGGGCCATTATTAATGAACAGAGCATTCAAATACAGCACAATAAGTGTGTAAATTATATAGCTTATTGATTAATTCTGTGAAGATCCTTTATTCTGCAGCATTTGTTAGTGTCATCTTCAGTACCTTGTCTTAAGTTACATTCATCCAGATGTTGTTTTATTCATCAGGTGTTTTTGTAACAAAGGGAGACATTGGAGTAAGCACCATTGTGGGATCAGCAGTCTACAACCTCTTAGGAATCTGTGCTGCCTGTGGACTTCTGACCTCTGCAGTAGGTTCACAATCTCTCTCTATCTCTCTCTCTCTCTCTCGCACACACGTGCACACATTTGAATTTATTTTATATCCCTATGGGGACCAAAAAAGTCGTTAGCAGCCCCTCAACCTTACCCATAAATGCCTAATCCTGAGTCCCCTAATCCCAACCTGAATCTTTTACTACTACACACACACACACACACACACACACACACACACAGAAAGTTGCCTAACAATAAAATACGCAAGACAGTGACCATTTTCTAGGTCAAGGTATAAGGATCATTGTGTACGTTTCACTGTGTGAACTGTATAAACCATAATAAAGAATTGTGTAATTTCCTTTCTCAGGTGGGTCGCCTCACCTGTTGGCCACTATTCAGGGACTGCCTGGCCTACGGCATTAGTGTTTCTGCTGTTATTGCCATCATTTCTGATAACAAGGTGTACTGGTGAGTCAGACTAAAAATGGACAGTAATTGCTTCCACACACACACACACACACACACACACTGTGCTGTAAACACTAGCTAGAGCAGCACAATTTTGATTGTTATGATAAGCTTTTTCTTGGGGAGAGAGATGGGGGGGAAGACATGCAGTAAAGGCCGTCGGGATCGGGAGTCGAACCCGCGACACACTTCCAGACTGGATTACCAGCCAAGGTGCCTGGACCACTGAGCCATGGCCCAGGCAGATACGTTTTTTCATGTTATTGAATGATCACCCTGCCCACAGCAATATGTAAAAGCCAATGATAGCCCTGTATGTTTGTTTGTCAGCATTCTCAGCAAGAAGACTGGGGAAGAAATGGGCATATATTTTCATGAAACTCAAGGGGTTGCTCTGAAAAGATTATTAGAATCAAACTGGCCAAAGTCGAGAGACTTACTGTATAACAAGAGGTAGAGAGAATACGGTAATGCCTGGGCACTTCAGGAGAGACCACCCAAATAAAATACTGGAGCACTCGACTGGTCTGTGCACCACAGGTGCATTAGTTAAACTTATACAGTTACAACTTACAACTTATACAGTTTAACTTTAATTATTATTATGCATGTTGTAGGTATGATGCTGCCTGTCTCCTGCTGGTGTATGGGGTCTACATCGTGGTACTGTGTTTTGATCTACGCATCAGTGATTTTGTGCTGAGGAAGTTCAGCCCTTGCTGCCCTTGCTCCTGTCTGGATAAGAAGTCTGGGGAACAAATCGAGACACAACCTCTGATGGGCTGGAATAACGACACCAGTCTCAGGGTCCACAGACGATCTAGATCAGACAGCGGAATCTTTCAGGATGACTCTGGTTACTCCAACCTCTCCCTTAGCCTGCACGGTCTGAATGAGATTCCTGAAGGTTAGATGGCAACTTATACTGTACGGTACCTCATGTATGCACCAACTAGGACATAATGTTAAATGTCAGCTATTCTTGGCGACACAGTAGGACAAGAAAATATTAATTAGGCTCTGTCTGTCTGTCTGCCCCACTGCCTCCCCATTTCACAGTACATAAAAGCGTTTTTGCAGTGCCTGAGCACGACTTCAAGCGGATTCTCTGGGTGCTGTCTCTGCCTGTTATTGCTCTACTTTTCCTCACCATCCCCGATTGCAGAAGGAGATTCTGGAAGTCGTGGTTCATGATGACCTTCTTCATGTCAGCTGTCTGGATCTCAGCATTCACATATATGCTTGTGTGGATGGTCACCATCGTTGGTAATTGTATAGTTTTGTTTTAATCCATAATTCGGTGATGACATTGTTTCAATGAATTCTCTCTCTGGGTTTGAATTTGTGACCACTTTTATCTTTTCCTCTCATCAGGTGTGTCAGTCACTCACTAACTCATGTAACCCCTGCATTACTACTGCATGTTTGAAACTTGTGAGAAACACATTGATATTTAGAGTAGAATCACATGTTGGTCTGCTGGGTAATTCCTGGGATGCCATTGTCCTCGAGAGTTAGGGGATAGTGTGTAGCTCCAGTGAGCTGTGCACACTATGCAGGCATCAGCCCAGCAAGCCACAGTAGGATTAGGGCCTGCCGCCTGCCTCAACCCCAAGGCAACAGTCATGTGAGCCAGCGGTTTGTGTATGCTCAACAGTCATGGGTGCTGCAGGAACAGTTTACCTCCCAGTACATTTAGTACAAGAGAAAGTAACTGTAAACCTGACCATAAGATCAGCCTGGAAGGAAAGCCTCATCATGTGACGCTAGTAGAGCTATTGCAGTATAATGGGATTATTATTCCATAGTCGTCAGAAAGGCTCACATGGATAAAAGTCAAGTCGTGTGGAGGACAGGGTAGAACAGGTACTATGAATTCCCAGTCCTTGGAAAGCAAGTCAGTAATAGTATTAGATTTGTGTTTTAGCATTGTTGCCTGCAGCTGTGATGTGTTAATATCACATAGGCACACATGTACGGGAGGACCAATAGTTGGTGTTGAAATAACATATCTTAAAAAATAATTTACAGTATATGTACCATGAGACTATAATAGTCAAGATTATCTTTGCCCAGCTGTTTTTTGTGTCTATTGTATATACAGGAGAGACCCTTGGCATCCCTGATACAGTGATGGGGCTGACACTGTTGGCTGCTGGGACTAGTATACCTGACACTATAGCAAGTGTTATGGTGGCTAGAGAAGGTAACAGTTTCACTGTGTTGAACCCATTAAACCCAGGAAAGCATCTGTGTCATTTTAGACTTTCAAAAAACTCCTAATCCTAAAGATTTACAGTGGTTTGATTCCCAAAAATAGCAGATATACAAGCTCACAGCGTGTCATTTCATGTACATCTGGTATTTTTGAAAAATCTTGAAAGTGTTTTTTTGTGAATTGTGAACTTTTTTTTGTACACAAATCTTCTTTTGTGGGTGTTAATTAGCGTCAAATTAGTTGGAAATCCTATTCAGACTAGTTAATGGCAGGCAAAAACTATTTTTCGCTGACAATAGTGACCAAATATGAACATGGTGCTATTCAGGGGCATTTTATTTTGTATTTAATGCTAATTTTGCAGGTTAGGTTGACTGAACATAAAACCCTGCTCCACCTAGTCAGATAAATCCTTATCTGGGTAGACAACCACTAGATGGCAACATCATTCTTTTATCACTGAAAAGCAGTTGCTCCTTAAAGTGCCTTGGGATGGGTAAATTAGTACAGTTTATGCTTAGTAATCAGTTCATGCTTGGTAACCAATCATAAGTAAAATCAGTAAACAGCCTGGAGTACTTCATTTTGGAACACTCAAGGAAAAAAAAGTCCAATAGATTTCTGAATGGATAAGGAAAAAAAAGTCTAATAGATTTCTGAATGGAACATATTATTTTTGACCTAGGGCAGGGGTAGACTTTTTTCCCTATTGATTAATTCTGTTTGTCACACATTTTCACTCGCTCTACAAGCTCCCACCAGGTAACTTTTGGATAACAAAAGTAATCAAACCATTCTGTAAATTGCACCAGCACCTCAAATGTACACTACAGTGTAAGGCCACACATTTATACAGAAAATATGATTTTCAGTATGTTATTATACGGTAATTGATGGCTTACACCTGCCGTTATCTGTTCTGCAGGGAAAGCTGACATGGCCATGTCCAACATCGTGGGCTCTAATGTGTTTGACATGCTGTGTCTGGGACTGCCCTGGTTCATCAAGACTGTATTTGTAGACACCGTTAATCCGGTAGAGGTCAACAGCACTGGGCTGGTTTTCATCGCAGCCACACTCCTCCTTTCCATCGCTTTCCTCTTCATAGCAGTCCATGTGAACGGATGGAAGCTAGACTGGAAGCTGGGAATTGTTTCACTCTTCTGCTACATTCTCTTTGCCACTTTCGCCATCCTGTATGAGCTCGGAATTATTGGAAATAATAACCCCATCAGACTATGCAGCGACTAAAGCAGGACCAGAGCGAACCATACAAAGACAACTCCATAACACTAAATGCCAAGGGTGCCGGTAGCCGAGGGGTTAAGGCACAGTGAGTTTTGATTCCAGAGCACAGCAGACTTGCTGCATGTCACTGCCAGACTCTATCCCCGTTTCCTGTAATTTCACTGTGGACTATCAATGAAGGCAGAAAAAGCCTAATAAATATCTAAAACAAAAACTCCCATGCTAATAAAAAGGAATTTCGGTCAGTCACTACCATGTTAGGTGTGCTGGTGTTATATTTTGACAATAGAAGTCAAATTATATTATTATATACAGTATAATTGTAGACACACCTGTGACAATCTTATGATTTATGTATTGCTACAGTATAAGGACTCAGAAATAGACCTATAGCTCATCTGCTTGATGAGTGAATGACCCAAAACTGACCAAGTGAACTCAGGAAATAATAAAAATGTGCCCAATAAAGTCATGTGATGTGTCGCTATGTCAAGTCAATGAGTGAGAAACACATAAAGGAGGGGGGAGTATCACCCAAGTAATCCTCATAAGCTTTTTATGAGCAGACTGCCCTTGTTGTAAGGAAAGGTGCACACAGAGCCATAAATAGAGAAATCCTAAAGTTTCTATTGCCTTATATTGCCTGACTGGTCAATATAGAATGACTCAGGATCCATGCTGTTCAGTCCCCCATCCTGTTTCACCATGTTTTCATTATGTTATGCAAATGTACCAACATCAATAATATGCAAATGTACCAACATCAATAATATAAGGTATTTTGGTGAATACATATTCCAGCTAATTTTATGTTATACTATATCAAACATAATAGATAACTTCATCTTATGGTCAATAAAACATATGCTGGGAAGATGACTAACCAAGACTTTACAAGCAGCCGGTTTAAAAATTAAAAGGTTTATTGATCAAATAAATGCATTGCCCCACAAATTAAAAAGAGTTTACAAAAAGATACAAGAAAAAAAAAAAAGAGAAAAAAAAACTGACATATAAACAAAAGTTTGGAAAAGCGGTGGACAAAATGGACATAATTATGGAATAAGTGTTTTTAAAACAAAACAAAACCTCCTTGGTGAGGGCTTTGAAAGTGATCGCCCATTCCTCAGTTACTCTGAGGGCCCTAGGCGTTGCGATCTATACGGACATCCACCTCTCTACCGTTTATCTTCGTTCCATTCATCATCCTACAGGCCTGCTCGGCACTCTCCGGAGAATCAAACCTCACCGTCCCACAGCCTTTTGACCTTCCGTTCTCCATCTTAATTTCTGCAAACATTACCTGGCCTGCAGTGCAGATGGACAGAGGAAGGAGAGTAGATGATTCAATTTGCTGGTTGTTCAAGAGAGCAACTAAACATACATCTCACAAGTGTGGCTCTTTTGGACATCTTGTGATCTCTGTCAATGTCAGCGTCAATTCTTGAGTCATGCAAATGTATCAACTTGTACAGAATAGATTCATGTTAGATTGAGTAGAAGACATACCACAGTGGCTGAAATTCTCCTTCAGCTTTTGCCAAGTGAGGTCATAAGACAGCTGCGACAAAAACAAAAACAAGCCATAGTAAATACATAGTAAGAGATCGCTCTACACTTGAGTCCTTTCACCTTTCTATTCGACTAGACAACCTCTAATTAACTCGTGTGGACATATTTTAGATTATATTCAAAACTACATGCAGACATTTCTACACTAAAAGTTATCCTACGTTAGTTCTAGTCTAGCCTCGGAAACAGAGGAAAAAAAAGGTCTGGGGCCGAGTCCACTTCAATTCGGCATAAGTAGAGCAAATGTCGCTCACTCTGCTGATTTCTGATCGTCTGCACCTTTGTTAAATTGACACAAACCCCCCTCTCTCATTAATTAGTCTTATGTCCAACAGCTGTGCCTAGTTTCTAGGGAGCTGCCTAAGCCATAAAAAGCATAGGTGAGTTCCAGTCTAGTTCTAGTTGAAATCACATATAGAAATATCTCCACTTACATTTCGCGCAAAGATTGTACAGCCCCCTCCCTTGGATCCAGAGCTTCTGTTGACCATGCCTCCTCCCCCATAATCTCCAAAGCCACGGTTCATGTCCATTCCTGACATGCCCATACGGTCAAAACTGGTGCCCATACGGTCCATTGCCATATTTCCCATTCCACCACCTACAACAGATACACACTCACAATAAGAAAGCATCTTCTGTGTTCTGTAGTGCAGCTTATAAAGATGCAGCACAAAAAAAAGAATGTCTAACCATTTTGACCTACACTAGTACTAATAAAAAAATGCACTTTAATAATTTTACATTTTTATTTCATTACTATTAACCCATCTGCATCCTCATTAAATTACATTTGTACTATTTGATCACAACTATGTCATACCAATTAATGCTGTGTAAATTACATCTGTGAATTTTGTTTACAGCATGGCTGCTCATGGCTAAACACACTGAATCCAATAGTGCCGACTTGGAATCAGCTAATAATGACAGATAGTGTAGTCATGAAGTGAGTAATAGTGCGTAATATTTAGAAGATAACCGTTACATTGTGGACTCCTGTATTCTATTATTGAATCCAAGCCCACAATGCCTTAGCAGACACTGAGAGAAGTGACTCATATCAGCATTATGGTTCTTTTTCCCTCATCATCCAAAAAATGTAGTGAAAACGTGGACATGCCAAGGAATGTAATATGATAAAGTGCTGCTGACGTGACATTATCAACACAATGTTAGATAACCAAGTGATGAATTAAATCTATTTATATATAAATATATATATATGCGTCTGTGTGTGTGTGTGTGTGTGTAAGCAATCTGCCAAAAGCTTGTCGCTGCTGAATATGGACAGAAAAACACTTTCCTTTCACATAGCAAGCAGAATGCAGAGCAATAACCATTAGCCTACTCATCCAAAGCTAAGGAGGACGGTGTGTAATGGATTAATCTGATTAATCTTAAAAGGAATGAGACATTTTAAATTAGGCTTGGGTTTGCATGTGCTAAATACTGCATGCTATGAATAAGGTTCAGTGGGATATCTGCAACACAGGCAGGCGAAGAAGTGGGGAAAAGTAAATCAAACAGAAAATGCATGCTAGCAGAATTTTCACTCAAAACTAAGCATGTTGTATTCTTTATCATGGACACATTTAAAAGACAACATGTCTAGTATTGTGACATCTCCAATGAACAGCCAGGTCATTGCTGCGATTGTGTCTTTACGGATGGGAGTGAATTGATGATAAAAGCCACGATTAAAGGGCAAAAGTAGCTGATGATATGCTTGATGTACCTAATCCAGTTCCCATATGCCCCATGCCAGCATTGACCATGCCTCCTCCAAAACCACCTCCTCCTAAGGGACAGAATACAAGCCAGCACGCTTTAGTTGAAAGTTAATGCACACCAACATCACACACACACACCACGCAACGTCACAGCAGTCAACCCAAAGATCTGGCAGCCCACACATGATGAGCAACTCCCAAACCGCCTCACAGCTGCCCACATCCAAGCTTTAGACATACCAAAGCATGCATAGCTCTGCTGTGGCCTGTGGTCATGCTGCCATTCAGGATGAACTGACTGAGGTTGTGTGTTTGAAGTCATGAGTTTCACTCACTGTACTGAGTACTCACCCATTCCACCAAATGAATCCCCAAAGCCTCGGTTCATGGACATATCACTGCGGCCAAAGTCCCTGTCCATTCCACCCATCCCTGACCTGTACATATCTGATCAAAGGCAGGAATAACAAACTGTCAGGGCTACACACACAACTTTACACAAATTCATTCAAAATCTAAGATTTCAGAAGTGTGTGTGTGTTAGTGAGAGAGAGAGCAAGAGAGAGAGAATACAAAACAAATCTTGAAATATTTAATATTGTGGTCACGGACAGTGTACATGAAATGAAGATTCTAATTATTTCGCAGACTGAATGCAGCAAACGGCAGCGCTGCATTCAGCTGCATACTGCATCAGACAGGGCACAGTACAGAGACCCCCGCGGCGAGCTACAAAGACCAGCCTTGCCGAACTTTGACCACAGAGACATCCAGGCAGGCACGGAAGGGGAATTGGATCATAATAGAAATAAGTCAGACTTTCCGTTTCCTTCTCGATTGTATGATTTGTAAGTTTTAGGTCTAAATTAATTTGAGGAGAAAAACAGATGCTGTGTATCTGAATCATGGATGTATTAAAAATTTAAAATAAGTATTTAATGGTACAGCGACTGAATATAGACCAACTTGCTCCACACGCTGGTAAAAACAGTTGAGCGTTATGTCAATATTGTATTATTAGTGCATGCCTCCTGCTGGAGATCTGCACTCTACTGAGCACATAGCACATACTGCACAATCAAGCATTTTGCATACGTCAGTAGAGTGAACCATCATCATACTTTAGAAGTTTTGATAACTCTGCCTATTTTTGCTCTGTCTTCTGGGACTTCTAACATTGTTTATCCCAATAAATACAATTAGCGCTGTGATCGCTGACTTGTGCAAAGGGCCATCATGACGACAATGAGTTATTTTAATCGACATCATCACGGGTCACCATGTTATGTTCGGCATAAGGGCTAACTCTCCGTAGAAGCTCAGCTGCACCCACACACAGGTGTCACAATAGAGTCCAAGAACAGCTGCTTTATAATGCAAGGAAGAACCTCTGGGGGAAATGGGCAAAATGTGGGCATGTGTCCTTACCTCCCATCCGGCCCATGTCTCTGCCAAAACCACCCATGTTGCCCATGTTATCCATACCACCAAAGCCTCCACCTGTAGAACACATGCAGCACAACCAGTTACCTACCCTTTCCTCCAAAAACAAAAAGAGGGGACAAGCGGATAGATGGTGGTAGATAGATACCCACCTCCAGCTCTGTTCATTCCACCACCATAACCTGGACCGGCATCCATGCCTAAATAAAAAGAAATCCAGCAAGTCAGTCAATAAAAATATATAGGGATTCAAATGTAGCTGAAAAGGAGGATGCATTATATGGGGGTTGGGTCAGTTAATGCATAAAACACAGCCATTACGTTAAAAGGATGACTTCACCCATTTTAAAATAATTGGTCCTCATTAATGCTCATGATAGCATTTGACCATTTATTTCTAGAAACCTACTTCGATGGGGAATCAATCTAATGTAGGCTTTAAAAACCTGCCTAACGATATCAGTGCTAGGCGAGTCTCTGGACTGTCCACAGCCCTCCAATGAGAGACAGACCAAGTAGAAACAAAATTGTACCATTTTATCCTGAGCATTTGTGAGGACCAAATATATAAAGTATTTTTCTTGTCTGATCATTCACATTATCAGCATAACCCACATTCAAGGTGCAGTAGGTCACACGCCAGGTTAAGAATGGCACAGCCAAGACCTGACAATTCAATAGTTTACACATTAACTAAGCATTGTGTTTTCTGGGGTATTTTCCAACAATTGGGGACAGGAATGCTGTTACGTTCTTTCTTATGAACTATATGCTTAGACTGGCCAGGGACTTCTCATGATTCAGTGATCTGTTTGCGTTCATGTCTTATAAATGCATAGTACTTGCATGACTTCTTTATCCGAGTTTTTTGTGTTTTCTCATCCCATAGGCTTCCATGAATCATGATTACGGACCCCCAGGCTAGGGTTATTATTATTGTGCATCTGACTGTCTCTCTCTCTCTCTCCCCCCAACCAAACGATCAAGGCAGATGGCAGTGCCCACCTACAACCAGATTATGTTTGCGTTTTAAATTGTTGAGAGTATGGTCTTCACCTGCTGTGTCATGAGAACTTTTGTGATTTGGTGCTTTGTGAATTAAACTGACTTGACTATCGGCTATTAACGTTTTGAACCATTCAATTAACCAGGTTAATTTAGTTGGTACAACAACCTAGTGGGTTTGTAGAACGCTCAGCCCCAGCGGTTCTTGTATTTGTTTTAATTGAGGTTAAGGTTGGGAAATTATGGGAATACATTTAGGGATATGCAGTTTTACTGAGGTTATGTTTAGGCATAGTTTTACCAAGGTTAGATGTGTTAATTTCGTCTTGCAAACAATATTATTCTAAAAGACATATTCCGACCTAGACCTGGAATCAAAAATGAGCCTCCAAAGTATGGATTTACACCCCTTACCTAAATAAGAGCCCCTTCACCTTTCAGAACTCAACAAACATGAGGCAGTACTCAGTGCAGAGCACTGTTTTTGTAAGGTGTGGTATGACTGACCTCCAGGCCCCATGGCACCTCCTCCAGTCAGTCGGTTGGGATTGATTGGCTGCCCACCTGGACCCAGGCCCATACCGATGCCACCGAGACCCCCTACACACAGACAAGAAAACGTGTGTATAGTAGGAGTGTGCAATTCACGATTATTCCATAATGAATTAATCTTTCAGTTATTTGAACCAAAACGGGCATCTCAAAATTCCTTAACATGTTTACCAACCAGCCAACTCAAAAAGATAACTATTCATTTTATAATATGGAACAGAAAGGCCAAGAAGCGGCCCCCAGAAATAATGTCTGGCCCGCCAGATTATTTTAAGAACGTGATTATTTTAATTCAAATTTGTATTTTACAATATCACTTATGTGAACCTTAACTTATGAGAACCACTGGACAAGGCCTTGCTCATTTATAGGTATTTAGTATTCAAACCTTTTGAACACAATTTACTTACTTGGTAACTGAGGTGCTTTTTCTACGCTATGGAAATCATCAGGCGCAAGAGATTTCTCATCCTAAAAAAAAAAAAAGAAAAAAAGATCAATGTTGAAATGCATTTTTACCTCGTTTTGTACTACTGTTATAGACAATTGACAATTTAGGCATATAGAAGACGCTCTTAATCCAGGGAGATTTACTGTAAGCAAGAGTGACACATGGTAATACTTAAAGCAAGAGCAACACATGGTAATACTTAAAGCAAGAGCGACACATGGTAAAACTTAAAGCAAGAGCAACACATGGTAATACATCAAATACATGAACTAGTCATCATAAGTAAGATAAGTACCTAACATCCGTCTAACAGTAGAATATCTGTACAATGATGCACTGTATACATTACAGAATGCTAGGTCTACATAATATGCTATCTACCAGTAAATTACATCATTTTAGAATGATAAATGTAACAATACACATGTCGTACCATTTTAACATGCATTTGTCTGTCGAACAGCATCTGACCGTTGAACATGGCTGAGAATAAAGTCAAGGAGAAAGCAGCTGCAAATGTTTACATCTGTGTGTCAATGCATGCATTTTGGTAGAGATATTTGAGCTGTAGGATACATATGGCCTGTACAGCCTCCAGTGGCTGCTCAAATGTAACCGTTCCCATCCCTCTGCTCTTGCCATGGGTGTCCTCCTTCACGTCAGCACGCTTCACCACACCAGCCATGCCAAACACCTCTTTCAGCTTCTTCCAACTCACCTTGAAATCCAGCTGAAATTCAAGGAACCGTCGTTATGAACAATGCCCATTAAGTTGTGGTTACCTTGTTTGAGACATAATGTTACCTTTACATGCATACTCTTTCATTCCTAACCTGATTAAGGCAACGCTCACATGCATGATTATCAGTGATCATAGCCAGTGTTACGACTCAATGTAGGTTTTCAGGTTCATCTTGTTAGTTGTTTACATGCACCTGAAGTGTACATGTCCAAAAGGTAACTAAACTTAGCAAATCCATTTTCAAAAGGATATGTAATGCAAGGTATGCAAACTAAACCTGCCAAATTCTTCCAAAGACTTTCTTCCGACATCAAGACAGCAGTGTGCTAATCACAAAGTAACCTCTGACCATTTAGACCCAATGTCAATTCTAAAATCCAAAACTACGTTTTTTGAACATGTTAAAGAATGATTTAACGGTATGACTATACGGTTTAACAGGTCTAAAAGGGTTAATAGATCCCAGACAGTAAGCCTAGATTGTAGATGGAAATAGTTATTTTCTATACCTATCACCTCAAAGTCATGACTTGGAGTAAAAGTAACATGTAACATAATGTGTGCTCACATTGGCCACAAACACAGTAGTGCCCAGACGCCCAGCCTGCAGTGAGTTGATGACTTCTGGTGGGATGTTGGGGTTGTTGGCAATAGAGTGAGGCACATTCATCCCTCCAGGCATACTGTCCTGCCCTCTGCCTCCCTGGTGTATACCCCCCATACGCTGCAGCACACGGCGTGCATGTTCCCCATCTGGGTCCTGGGTGTGTGAGAAACACATAGCAACTCTCAACTCAAATGAAAGATGCTCTTGGCAGCTGCTTGAATGCCAAAAAAGTGCATTCACTTGTCCGTACCTCTTTGATGTTGAGCGGCCTTCCACTCAGGTCATGCTTGTTCATGGTGTCTATGGCCTTCTTAACAAATTCTGCATCTTTAAACTCCACAACACTGGTGAGAGAGGGACAGCATAAATATAAAAGTAGGGCATGTAGGCTTATGGTGTTATTAAATCTAGATATTAACAGAATCTGACACGGTTTCTTACCCACAACCCTAACAAGCAGCATCGTCGAGTTCAGGAGTCAACATTCATCCAGAGTAGAAGGAATAGATAAAAAACAGTTAGGATCAAATAAAACATATGAACAAGTCTAGAGATTTACCAACCGTCTAGACATGATTGTATCAACATGCTTCTAGTGTTTTGTGAATCTACACAATGTTGTTACTTTGGTGCCAGCTTGTGCTAGCAGGCTTTTGTTTGTGATCATGTATTTTGAAAAGATCATCAAAAGCCAGATGAGTACAAGTTATTGAATATTGACATTATCTAGAGCATGTTGGCATATCACAGTACTGGTCTAAAACAATAGATTCTCAGTAGGGTTAGAAGTATAAAAGGTTTTAACACAATAATAATAGCCTACTTGGTTTGAACAAATGTACAATGCAACAAAATATCAATTAAATAAAACAGAAAATAACTAATTTTTATGCATTTAGATTGAGAAAGGACCAGTTTTGCCGTGCCATCAAAACATTGCGCAATGACTTCTGTATGCTTTTCATAAACAGCTGTAGAGCAAAGAAAGTTGTTTATCTGGAAGTTAAAGCTAAAATGTGTCAAAAGACAAAAGAACCATTTTGTTCCTTTGAAAAGAGAATTGTGCCATATAAAATGACAGAATTGTAAAATCAGAATTTGAGACAGCGTCATGTCAATCAATATGACAAATCACCTCAAGCCACATTTCCCTTTGGAACATGGTCAAAAACGGACAAACTCTGACACCAATTGAAGTGACAACAGCAAAACAACGTTGCACTTTCAGATAAGTTCGAGTTGGGCTATTTTTTCCAGAGTCAACAGGACAAGTCCCTTTCAAGTGCATATCAATCTAAAGCCAACTATCAGGCTCTAAACAGAATCCATCTCCAATTCAGCAACATAAGACAGATCAAAGGATCAGTACCTAAAACACTGGATGATTAAGGAGACTGCGGAGGGCATTTAAAACCTCGTGCAGCAAGTTGACCACATCACTTACCCTTGACTTTCCTTCTGCATCCTTAAAGAGCTCCACGTATGTAACCTCACCAACTACATGAGACATACAAAGGGAAAATACCAAGAGAACAAAGGAATTTAAGTCACCAGTCTTCACTGCACCGTTGGCCTTGGCAACGCTGCTACAGGCGAAGATGTCCCATTAATGATCAACAGTCAGCCCAGACCAACATCCCACCAGACAACACCATGCCTTCCTGGGCAGTGACTGAGAGCCCCCACAGGCCAAACACAGCTACAGTTAACCTGGGGAATTCAAAAGGCTTCAACATTGATCAGTGGGTCAACAAAGTTCCTGTTGTTGGAATTTCCCCGGTGTCCTCTCACCTTTCAAAAGCCTCTTTAAGACCCAGTGGTTCAAAAGTCATTGCATTAACAACAGGTTCATTCATACAAACATGGTTCACCTTACAACAGATGCAACAAAATCATACAACAACAGTCAATACTACTACTGCTGGTCTGAGGTTACATGTAGGAGCTTACAATACCATAAAAAACAAGGAACAAAATAACTTCCTTTCTCAAAGACATATCAGACCAATCTAAACTGGGGTCCACCCAATGAGTATGAATAAATCCAATAAGCGAATGTCACACTATTACTACGTCCCTGTCTTCTTCACTAAAGTGCATCCAAAAGAAGGTAGAGCATCTAGTGACTACTGTAAGCGGGTTGATCCATCTCGTAACAAAGAGGGGAGGTCAAGGCCTCCCGATCAGCTGAAGAGACAGAGTGGGAAAACATTTTTAATCCCAAACACAGCAGGAATTACCTTTCTCACGCATTAGGTCTTTAATTGCCTGCCACTTCATATCATAGGGGATATTGCTAATGAACACCCGGTTCCCATGAGTAGCCTTCTTGTCCGCAGCACTGCCACCACCGTGCTTGTCTTTGTAAGGATGGTAGCGGTTCCCTCTTCTGCTGCCAGAGGACTTCTTCTCCTCTTTAGACTCAAGCTTATCTGTGGGGGGAACGGTCTCCTCAGAAATGGTCTCCTCAGCGGTCTCCTCAGAGACGGTCTCCTCAGCGGTCTCCTCAGAGACGGTCTCCTCAGCTTCTCTACAAAAATGTGTGAAGCAAAAGTCAAAGCCATTCTTCAGATTGACATTTTTTGACATTTCATCTGACTACCATTCACACTTCATACAGCTACCGTTATCTTCTTTTAAACATCAGATGATAACATCTTCTAAAAAAAATGCATTTTACATTGAAATAAATTTTTACTCCATTGTTTGATATTGTTATGCCACTGTATAAGCACGTTGTTACACTGTGAATAAAAGTGCTACAAGTAATATTATTATTACTATTAATATTATCTGTGAGGTGCAAAATATCAATGGTTGATTGGAGTCAGTGTGCAATCATAACATTTTATTTGTATGGGAGTCGGGACCATAAGCCACGGTATTGTACCAGCGTTCTTCTTTGTATAAACATTACTATTATTGTAATCACTCACAGCTGTACGTCACATTAACTGACATGAGTGTTTCTACGGACTGGCAACAAACAATCAAACCATACATACGTCTATCTATATCAAACCACATGAGCTCTGTATGTACTCCAACAAGACTTGAGCCTGATGCTAGTTAGCTTGGTGACTTGTCAAGAATGCACTGCGATTCAACCAAGTAGCAGGCCGCAGGCGTTAGCAATGTAGCTTAGCAGGCATAGCGAAAAGCATTTTTATAGCAACAATATATTGATTATTGAGACTAACGTTACGAGTGACAAAGGTTAATGACACCATGGTAAGCAAACACTCCGAGCATCATAGCTTTGCTATTTGCTATTGCTAACGTTAGCTGCCCAGGTCTCCATCTTAGCCAACGTTCGCTAACTGTTAAGACACCGCAGGACAAATCGACACGGTTTCAGTTACGTTTTCTCGCCATTGGTGGTCTCGGAGGTCTCCTGTGGTGGATCGGGATCATCGGGCTCCTCGTTGTCAGTCTTTAGAGCGGGTTCGGAATCAGTAGTTTCCTCGGTAGTTTCCTCCATCGGCTCATCATCAAGGGTTATAATATCTGCCATGTTCAGGTTTGTTTAGGCTCACGACGGCACACACACACACACACACAATGCTCGTGCGCGCAGTGAATGAATTGGACATGGACAGCTAGCTAGCTACCGCGAGATTTGGAGAGTGTTGCTAGGCAGCCCACAGATACTGGATTAGGACCACGCGAGGTTAAAGGGATAATTCACTTTCAGTCAGTATTTAGATATTTGATATTCATTTAGCTGCCCCGCCCCCTCCCTATACAAACCCATTATAACTTAAAACTCAATTTTAACCATGATAGATGAATCAAAAACACCTAAACTTTTTTATTTGATAATGTCCATCTAATATGTGAGAGGGCAGTGCCGCAGTGGTCTGTCATTTACTGTTTTCATTTATTTTTAATAATTATTTTGGAAAGAACCTCCTGCTGCCTGCAGCTTTCTTCAGCTTCAGCTGCTCCTCACAAAATCAAAAGAACTCTGGTCTCTGTTTCATTTCGGGTAAGGTAAGGTAAGGTAAGGTAATTTTATTTGTAAAGCGCCTTTCAAAACAATTGTTACAAGGTGCTGTACACAGTAAAATAATAAAAGTAAAACACGAAAAACACAATCAACAGCAAAACAGTGAAAACAATAAGAAACAAGCAACAGAAAACAATTCATAAAAATAAATACAGGCAGGACAAGATACAATAGAGATACTCACTATAATGGACCAAAATATTTACGATATAGGTGTGTTTTGAGTAGCTTTTTGAAAATGTCGACTGACTCTGCAATTTTTAGGTTCATAGGTAACTCGTTCCAGAGTGTGGGTGCCATAGCTGAGAAGGCTCGATCGCCTTTAGTTCTCATCTTAGTAACAGGGATGATAAGAAGGCCTTTGTCAGAGGACCTAAGTTGCCTTATGTATACCCTGGGGTGAAGTAGCTCTGTCAAATATAATGGACCCAGACCAAAGAGGGATTTGTAAGTGATTAATAATATTTTAAAAACAATTCTGGAGTCTATTGGTAGCCAGTGTAAGGCAGGGTATATGATCCGCTCTGGATCGTTACATCATGTTGTAGTATTGTTTTGTAGTCGACAGGCAGGAACAATGAAACGGAACTTCCTTTTCCCTCAAACCGGAAGAATAACAATAAAAGCTCTCGTAGCTTGGAGCTTTTATTGAGAAAAATCGGTTTGAGGGAAAAGGAAGTTCAGTTTGATTGTTCCTGCCTGTCGACTACAAAACAATACTACAACATGACGTAATGATATCATCCGCTCCCGCCCGGATCATATACCCGAAATGAAATGGTGTCCAGGCTACCTCGAACCCACCTCACCCCTGCCCATTTTGACAGACTGGAATGGCTTAGAGTTGACGACAGAGTTGCAATGGGTCTGCTCCACAAGATTCGATAGCACCAAGATACCCATGTACCTGTCTAAATACTTCCTTAATGTCAACGAAGTCCACACCCACAACACCAGAGGGAGTTCAACAAACCATGTGCAAACCAGATTCGGCACAAACAAGGGACTAAATTATTTTCGCTCCTATGCCACCAGAATGTGGAACGTCATTAAGACATGTGAATCCCTTGACTCCTTCAAAACTGCTCTCAAAGGTCACCTACGGATGGCTGCAATTCGAAACTGGCCTCTGTAAAACCTGAATCCCCCACCCACCCCTTTTCCCCCTCACTGTATATGTTTTTTCCCCCCTTTTTACCTCCTCTATGATGATTTCCTGTTTTAGCTATATAGAAGAGTATGCTATATTTGTACGTCTCTAATGATGAATTGAACATGGTGGTTCCTATTGTAAACAAGTGTAATACTTTATGGTGTCGTCCACAGTTAACAGTTTTGTATTGAGTTTGAGTTGTGCTTGAAATGTACTGTAATTCTCCAATCTGTTAATACATTTCATCAATCAATCAATCAAGCTAACCATCTGAGAACCCATCGTCAAAAAATAAAGGAGAAACAGCGCACTCTTTTCCTTGAATTTGAGTCAACAGTCTATCTCGACTCGAGAGACTAGGCAAAGCGTAACACAGAGAATACCAAACATGTTACCAAACTTAGAAGTGTATATTTGTAGCAGGTCTCTAAATGTTCTGATGAATTGAAAATTGTTCACAAAGTAACAGTTTTTGTATTGACTTGTGCTTTCGTTTGAATTGTACCCATTCGGCATACTGTGAAATAAAAATTTAAATCAATCAATCAACCAATCAATCAATTAATGTACTACTATGCCAAAAAAGATTACAAAATAAGTAACATAACACAAGCTAAGTTTGTGTATCAAACTTAACGGGATCCTTGATACATACAGGCTCTGACATTTTAACAAGGATACTAAATAGCTTTTGACCTTGAATGTTGGTAATCAAAGACCAAAGTGCCCCAGAACATGATCTCTGAAACTGTGCAATGAGACAGCTTGAAGCGCCATGTTTTAAACAACACCTTTAAAGGCGTTGGCGTTAGTTACTACTATACTAAAACCTCAATATAATTTGATTATCAAATTTGTCTCCATGATGTTAATGGTTTTCAGCTCATATCATGTCATCATGTCCCACAGTCCCAGTAATGAATATGCACAGCCTCCTGCACAGTCCAAATTGGATATAGACACTGGCAAATAAGCTGATGTCTCAGCACTGTCTCATAAAATGTAATGCTATGGACCTGCTCTATAGGATTCCACTTTGACACATCCGCTATTACTGCAGACATCTCTCTATAAAATGGCTCATTGGGACCCAAGTTTTATTCCATTTATGATAAAACACATCAGAGTGTCTTTTTCAGTATCTCGACAGTCATCCTCCTGGAACTAGGAAGATTGATGGAGGGTCAGGGCCGATTCATACTCCTATTTTACCGCTGTTTCGGCGCTGTAGTGCCGAAATGATTTCAGCTCGTCAGAAGCACCGAAGAGCCGACTTTAGGACAGTACCCGCCCCCCCGAACCTCAAATGACATCACATTGTAGGCTCTACAGAGCCGAACCGACTTTTATTCTGCTCTAAAATAGGAGTATGAATCAGCCCTTAGAATGAAAGAGAAAAGGCCAAGGGAGATAACATTAAGGGCTCTATTTTTGTCCATGCTAAACCCCTTATCCCTAAACTACTTTTCCTTTTTGAGCGGTGCCTCCGCTCCATTACGCAGCTATGTGTGTATGAATGTATGCGTACGTGTATGTGATGTGTACATGTCCCAGCACGGACACCCCCACACCCTAAAGTGGCCACGGCCAGTAGAATACAGTAGAGTACAGCACAGTGTAAAGTGCATGGCACAGACTACACAGTACGAGCTCTGGGCACGTTCGTTCCGGGGACCACCCGGGGACCCCCCCCTCCACACGGTAACTCTCATTTCTCCACCGTTTCGGACACGGGGAGGCTCGCCGGAACCGGGCCGGCACCCTGGGTGCGTTCAAGTTGCCATGGGAATCTACAATGAATTGTCCTTTGTCATCACCTTACTGCAAAACCTTGCACTCAATTCTTTGTACAACCTTTCACAGTTGGATAAATACAGCTGAAGGTAAGAACACATCTATCTATAAATGCACCATGTATCTGTATGTCTGTCTGTAGGTACGTACAGTACAGTACAGTACAGTATGTGTGTACTGTGTATGGCTGTAATGTACATAACTCGAGAACCGTTCGTCCCACCAACTTCAAATTCAACCCACAACTTTTACCATCAAAATGTCTGTGAAAAGTTTCACTGGGGAAGAATAAACAAAGAATATTTGTGATCATTTAAGTATTTAGTAGTTGTTTATTTTAAAATATGGGCTTGATTAGAGCTTGATAAGTATTGAAATATTTTACAAATCCTTCCTTTCCACAATCACCACCTACAATATGTTGTTCATTATTGTGTAAATCAATGTTAATCCAATATTTGGATTGGGAGAGTATCTTCCTTTAACAGTGACAATTAAACCTCCCCCTGGCCAGCCGGGGCGCCTGATGGAGGGGAAAGGAACTGGTTGGAATAACGTGTTCCTTCCACGGACACAAACACACACACACAGCTGTCTATAGGAGTAAATTCTGTCAATTGAAATTGCTCTCAGGTCGGAAGATGACAAATATTGCACTGCATGTAGCTATGGTTTCAAATACTAATCTTTATTTTGCCCTATTTTGTGTGTGTGTGCGTGCGTGCGGCAATCTTTACCCTAATGTCCTCTTGGACGGTATCCTGATATCATTTATACAACCGTGTGAGATATCTTCAGCAGGACCTGTGCCAGTAAAGTGTTCAAGCCCCCAAGGCACATTGGCATACATTCTGATAAATATTTTAAAGTCAAACTAAAACCAAGGTGTCCCGGCCATAAATCAATGTGTGATTAGCCATAGGATTTTACATTGTCTCATTGCTGAATGATCTTCGTATCCACAGTCCAGTCAACTTCCTAGACCAGACCCAGAACAAAGCTATAGCAATGGCCGTCTTTGGGCTGATCTATAGCAAGCTGGCAGTGTTAGTGCTTTCTCCCGACCCACTCCCTTTCTCCAAAGACACTCAAATATCAAAGGTGAAGAAGACCACGTGGTTTGGTCTTTTATCTATAGAAAAATACCTACTGTATTTCTTGGTTTAGCTTATAGACCCAAATACAGGAAGTTGCCCAAACAGAAACATTATAGCCTATATCTCACATTCTGTTTTTCAGAGTACATGAAGGTTCTTGCCATCTTTTACTATCCAGTTCTATATTAACCATTAATAGTCTGTGGTACACTGCAAAACAATGCAGGCTATGCGCTTGGTGGACTGCTTTCATTAAGCCACTTTGGAGTCTTACTCTGGCAGAAGGTTGACTGTCCCAAAACTCCTGAGGTAAGACATCCAAGAGAGGCCCATAAATTAACCTTATATTCACCATAATCACTCACAAATCGATTGCGTAGTTAGGACAGTCATGATGTTATTTAGCACTTGTCCCATTTCTTCTCCACAGTTCTACAAGTATTATGCCCTGCTTGCAAGTCTCCCACAATTGGCTTGCCTGGCATTCCTCTGTGTGCAGTTTCCTTTGCTATTTGTCAAAGGACCCAAATGTGAAGAGGTGAGAAAAGTCTGATTATGGTTCATCTTGGACGTGGACAACAAGGTTGCATTAATTAAAATGCCACTTTATCTAATTTAAACACATGAACTGTAGTGTCTCTATTCTGTTCTTAATAGCGAAACATTCTGCAAAAATATTCAAAGAGATTTTGTGTAGGGGGGGGGGGGGGGGGGGGGGAGGTACCAAGTATAAACCCCTGGGGTACCCCAGTCAACTAAGTATATGGGGTTTCCCACACAACACACACACACACACACACACACCCTAAATTGCACCATTGCTTTCTGATGAGACTATGAGAACAATCAGAACATCAAATGCAGAAGATGCATCATGCTTTAAGTAAAAATGTATAGATGCTTTAGGTTTTGAATAAATAACCCATGGGGAAATAAGGAGAGAGAGAGAGAAACACATGATACTAACAAATAAATTGTATTATTATTATTCATGTATGAATCCAACGCTATTTATATATATATATTTTTTTTTAAGATATTTTTTTTGCGGCTTACGCCTTTTATTGATTTTTTTTTTTAAGGGACAGATAGTAGGCTGACAGGAAACGGGAGAGAGATGGGGGGATGACATGCGGTAAAGGCCGTGTCGGGTTCGGGAGTCGAACCCGCGGCACACTGCGACTGGATCACCAGTCCGGTGCCCAGACCGTTACGCTACGGCCTGGGCCACGCTATTTATATTTTGAATACAACTGATTCCATTTCTGAGCAAAACGATAACCGCCCGTTGCCCGGCGACGAATCTAACCAATCAGGGTGCGATCAACCGGCCGTGGTATGGGATCACCAGAGCCATAGAAGCTCTGAGCCTGTGCTTTGAGCGAACCTAGTCGGAACACCGTTTCTGATTGGTGGAGATGCCCGTTGTAACCATGGTAGCGCCGCAGCGCGTTATTTAAGTTGGGCCAGAGGGTCACTGTCGGGTCGTCCCGTGTTGGTTATGACGTGGTGTCTGGTAGGTTGTGACGTGGCGGCCCGTGTCGGTTTGACGTTGCCGTGTTGACAGAATCACTGTTTCTGGTTGGTGGAGCTGCGCGGTAACCATGGTAGCGGCGTGGTCACATCAGTGTGACGTTGCTTTGTTGACAGAATCACTTTCTGGTTGGTGGAGCTGCGCGGTAACCATGGTAGCGGCATGGTCACATCAGTGACAGTGTGACGTTGCTTTGTTGACAGAATCACCGTTTCTGGTTGGTGGAGCTGCGCGGTAACCATGGTAGCAGCGTGATTTATTTGTTTACTGAACCAGAGCTGATCTGGAATAAAAAGGGCTCAGCCTGTCACAGACAAACACCTTTGATTTAGTGTTAATGGAAATCCTGTCTACTAGTGCTAGCAAGCAGAATAGTCACACAAGTTTTACCAACTGTATTATGGTGGAAACAACTGACACGGAATCCTCCAGAATAGCTGAGCAGCAGCTCAACACTTATGGCATTATAACACCTGATTGCCACAAAACCAACGGAAGGAAGATGTCAACATGCACTTGGAGCAACAAGCGCAAGGTGAAGGTTTTCGGAGCACCGCTGAAGAGCCTACAGTGTCATACTGACCACGGGGATGTGCCAAGGTTTCTGGTGGGAGCATGTGCCATGCTGCTGGAGCACACTGACAAAGAGGGCCTGTTCAGAAGAGCAGGTTCCATTACTAGACAAAAAGCACTCAGGGTCCAGCTGGATGCGGGCAAGGAAGAGTGTCTGTCCACAGCAAATCCCCATATTGTGGCCGGCCTGGTGAAGCAGTTCTTCAGGGAGCTTCCAGAACCCATCCTGCCCACCGAGCTGCATGATGCCTTTCTGAAGGCCCAGGAGCTGACCAGTGAGGAGGACAGAACCGCCGCCACACTGCTGCTGTCTTGCAAACTGCCTGACAGAAACATCAGCGTGCTGCGCTACCTTTTTGACTTCCTCCACAGTGTGTCCAAGAGGAGTGCAGAGAACAAGATGGACAGCAATAACCTGTCTGTGGTCTTCACCCCTAACCTCCTTCCACCTGGAGAGGAAACTGAGAAGATGGAAACCAACCTCAAGCTGCAGAGAGCAGTCATTCAGTGCTTCATAGAGAATGCTCAGGACTTCGGTGTGTTACCACAGTGCCTCTTGGAGAAAGTCATGTTTGGCGGTGAGACCAGCGAGACCAGCGATCCACTGCCTCCTCAAGACAGAGAGGAGAACACTCTAGGACAGAGAGCAGAGAGGGCAAAGAAGCAACTTACAAGATTTGCAACTTGGATTCACAGGACATTTGGTTGCTATGTGCCTCCTGCCTCCTAAGACTTCAGCCAGGCTTTCCTGGGTACGGGAAGCGAGTCCAAGAGCTCAAAGTACTTCAGTACATCTGAAGAGAACCTGCTGACACCCCGGGGTGATGTAAGCACCCTACGGACCTCATGGATCGGTGAGACATCCGGTGGAGCCCAGGAGTTCAGCGAGGGATCCTTGGCAGACTCCCCCATGCCATAGCTACTACTACACCTCTGAGCCTGCCATCATAGCATCTACTCCGTTAGGGGAAAGATGTGCTGTGCCTCCAATGCAGCGAGTCTGGAAAACGAGGCACACCTAGAACGGTCCCACTCTGCTGAGGATTTCATTTCATATTTATTTATTTCATTTCAGTTATGATTATATTCATTTTACTTTGTACTTATTATTTTTTACATATTCCATAGCAGAAAAGATAAGGAGCAGGAAGAAGATAAATCTTATTTATACCTGCCCCTATCATAAAAAAAAAACATCTAATTGATGCTGCTACCAACCATACATTTTATGTATCACCATGATTACATTGAATAAAAAAATAAAGAAAATAAAGAAAAGCAACAATTAAGGACACAAGAACATAGAGCTCAACAACGCTGAGGGAACAAAATAACAATTATATCTAACCTCCGATCAAGACGGCCTTGACAGAACCTGGCGGTGACCTGCGAGCTGTCACACAGGACTACCACGGCCACTGTTGGAGAAACAGATCAAACCCTCTGAGAACATCTTAATGCCACAGCCAGAGACTCGAGTTCAGCGAGCTCAGTCAGTAGACACATAGACGTCCACTGTCTATGTCACTGTCGTTTGATGAATTGAACAATGTGGACCCTGTTGTAAACAAGTGTAATGCTTAATTGGGTCGTCCACTCACAGTTGACAGTCTTTGTATTGAGTTTGTGCTTAAAATGTACTGTAAATTCTACAAACTGTTAATAAATATTTAAATCAATTTCAATCAATGTCTCTACACTGACTGCACTGACTCAAAAGCAACATCTAACCATTGTGGGCACCTCAATGTTAAATTGGCAATTATTTTGCAAAATGTAAAAATATAAATAATTTGGAAAAGAATATGTGAAGTAATGTAAATTATATGATGATCTGAACAGACTTGAACATTTAACATTTAAGGCCTAAAAATACACTTGCAACAAATTGCTACAAAACCTGTGATCAGCCAGTCATTAGGGGCATAGTTGAAGGATACATTTAGGTCTGCTAATTATGTACCATGCATGTTCAAATCCTATATACTTTACGTATTACTTCAGACCATTTTCCAAATGCTTTATTTTTTACATAATTACATAATTTACAAATAAATAGCTTATTTAACATTTTTCTACAATGTTCTATTTTCATCCTTCCATGTCAGTAAAATGGCAAGCCATGCACTACTCTGTAGTGATGTTTGTGCCCTGAGCAAACTTTCTTTGGACATTGGAAGCAAGTGTGAGAGCAAAGGTCCACAAAAATTACAATTCTTAGTTACACAATTTAGGGTTTATCATTATAATTTAGCAAACTGACAGTCACGTGGTTAGCACGTTTCCCAGGGCTTATTGGGTTAGTTTAGATGCAAAGTATGACACACAGAGCAACTATGAACATTAATATTAGATAATCATAACAATAAGGCTGAACTATATGGTGACTTACTTGAATACATTAATAAGGAAGAGGTGTTACACCAACTTTTATAAATATGAATGTGATTCTACTGACGCACATACAATATGCTGGTCAGACTTTTGTAAATTGTTGATGTTTGAATTATAAAATAAAATTGTTGCGTTTAAAAAAAAGGGGAAAAAAAGATTACTGACAATAATATACAGTATGAACTTTAATTATGGTAAAGTATAGTAGAAGACAGCCAGCACTCAACAAAAAAATCCTTTTCACATTTTATTTGCCTCAACCAGACAGAGCGTTTCAACCTTAACAGCCTTCCTCAGCATATAGCCTACAGTCACAGGATGGAGGACGCTGAGGGAGGCCGTTAAGGTTGAAAAATAAAACTACCGGTATGTGAAAATGTATTGAGTGCTGTGCTGAAAAACATTTTAAAATATCCGATCTACAAGCTCACAATGTGTCGATTTTGGCTATTTGAACAAAAAATATGTTAAGACTAGAAAAAGTGCCCTTCTGGGCACAGGTCTCCACCAGGATAGGAATGTAGGACATTGCAGCTTGCCTTCATCTGGTGGTTGGATAAAAGGGCAACAAAAGTAAACTAGGGAGTTGGCATACAAAGTTATCCACAGATCCGTGCAGTTAGAGGTAAAAACACTTTTCGGCCAGTTATAGCGCCACCTTGAGGCTGAGTTGAAATTGTTCATGTGGCATTTCTTCCTCGGCCTAGTGGGAATGTGCGTGCAGAATTTCACGGAAATCACACGATGTGTTCATGATTTGCAGCATTTTGTTTGAAACTGAGCACTCCTGTGAACTTTGGAAGCCAATCTTAACCAATCAGGATGGAGTGTGAGAAATCTGAAAGACCCGTTTCGTTGAATGGCTCTAGAGAGACTGTGTACCAATTTGCGCGATGTTTGGACAAAATCTGTAGGTGTACTGTGCAAAAACTTGTTTTGCACAAAGCGGCCTCCTGGTGGCGCTATAACAGGCCGTTCTGGAAAGTTTGGGGCAGAGGTTCATCGTTGGCATCCAGGGAGTGTGTGTGCAAAATTTGGCATCGACCGGGTTAACGGTGGCCGAGATTAGCTGCTCACCGACACACACACGGACGGACACACTGACGGACACACGGACGGACGGACGGAGTGCAAAACATACTCTCCCCCCATGCCTTCGGCCTGGTGGAGACAATAACAATAGGCCTATAGCCTACAATAGCACAGTGAGTCACAGACTGGGGGGTCCGGGGAACCCATGCAGTACCTACCTGTCAGTTGCTGCAGGTGTCCGGGGACCCCCCAGTAGGCCTACCTACCTGTCAGTTGCTGGTGTGCGGGGACCCCCGTTAGGCTACTGGCTGGGGGTCCCAGAGATAGAAATGCCACTAAATGGGGGTCCGCAGTCTAATGCATGTCAAACTAGCCCTAACCTAACCATAACCTCACAAAAACAAGCAGTCCGTGTTGTAGGAAAATTACCAACGGGGTTCGAACCGGCAAAATTAAGAGGCTAAGACTAAGTCAGATGACTAGTCCAGTACACCACCAAGGACACTGCCAAGTTAGAGATCGGGCTCTGTATTGTGTATTTAAATTGTGACGTCAGCCACTTCCGGATTCTATTCCAGGAAGTTCCACGTCATATATTTTCTCTCGCGGGCGTGGCCTCACCCCGGAAGGAAGTGACGGCCGGCACCCTTAAATACGGAAGAGACGCGTGGAGCCGAGTTTGGTCAGTGTTTGTTTGGAAGTGCCACGTCACCATCGGAGCAGGTATGTTATTTACTACTTAACGCTGTTGTTGTTTTTGTGTTCAAACGTCTATCACCTATGAAATTACTTGTTATGATGTTTATATATGATGTTTCTACAAAATTGTAAAACAGTGTTTCAGTAGTTGAATGGTTAACGTCGACGGTTTATAAACACCGGGCCTGAGTTCACTTCCCCGTCGAGGACCGAGAGTGTTTTTCTACCAAACAAACACAATTGCTTTTGCGTCGAGGTCCACGGACCACCATGTTACATAAATAGACACAATGGTGGTCAGTGGCTCAGATACTGAATGGACCTCTACTAGATGCAAAAACTTTTGTAAGAAGAAAACACACTCTCAGTCCTGGACGGGGAGTAGCCCGTGACCAACGTTACATTAACGTCGACAGTACCCACTCGACTACCGGAACACGGCTTTGAAGAGTAGTATTCACATATATAAACACAACAAGTAACTTCAAAAGTGAACATGTTTGAGCCACGGACTACCATTTCACATTAATAGACTCTCACAATGGTGGTCAGTGGCTCAAATGCTGAATAAATAATCGACTAGAGGTGAATAGAGTATTGTTTGGTATGTAAAAGGACAAACATTGTGAAAATTGTCGGAAAGCAACAAACATTCTTTGAAATTGGAGGGAAACGATTTCGGGCACTCATGTTAACAAAGCTCAGTCACTAACCACTATGGCTATGCTACAATCAGCATTATATAATTGTAGCTCCGGCCGCAGCTAGAAGAATATGCAGGCTTTAGACTCTCTTTATAAGGATAGATGACAAGGAGTTTATCATTGGAACGCCACCGGTTGCTCCGTTTATTATAAATCCCCACAACAACTGATCACAGCCAGCCAACACTGGCGCATCACAACACTGCGTCATCAAAGCACGCCAGCCTTCAGGCAAAAGCAAACGATCCTCGAGCCTACATAATCAAAGGATCAAAAGTAGCAATCTTCTACATTCTCTAATTGTGTAGTTTTTTGGAAATTAAGCAGATGCTTAACAACAATTGAACTATTGAGAGTGTAAAGATCTACTATTGGGGTCCATTTGGTTACCTAAATTAAATTGCTCTGTATTGTGACAGTAATCATTGCTATAGAGTGTGTTCAGTAACAGTGTTAAATAGCTCTATAGTGTGACAGTAATCATTGCTATAGTGTGTTCAGTAACAGTGTTAAATAGATATTGTGACAGTAATCATTGCTATATTGTGTTAAATAGCTCTATATTGTGACAGTAATCATTGCTATAGTGCAGTGTTGGGCAGTAGCTAGCTACAAGTAGCGAAGCTACATAGCTTAACTACATTTATCAGTAGCTTGACGGTAGCTTCACTCCTTTTGAACCAAGTAGCGTTTTTTGTAGTGTAGCTATTTTTAGACCCAAGTAGTGACGTAGCTTTCAACAAAAGCTATACGTTACAAATTGACTGTTAAATAAAGTGTTGTGGGGAAAAAAATCCCTGGAAAAAAATCCATGATTGGTTGGTTTAGATAAGAAGAGTCTGACACAGTTATGTTGTTAAGCAGCAAGAGGATCCCACGCAGCAGCTGTCCTTTTATATCTAGCACAACACAATGAATTACTCACCTAATGCTGCCTGCAGGTTCCATGTTTAATTCCAGCGTGTGTAACCTACATTATTGTCTAAGTGAAAGTTTTCATATTGTAAATTTGATCGCTAACGTGGTTTAGCGACTATAGTACTTTGACAGCTCATTCATCGTAGCTTGTTTACAAGTCAAACGGACTTCTTGTGCAGAAACTGCCCCATCAAAATAAGAGCCACTTGTATTGATTAGTCAACACTAGTTTTATTTCTAAGTCTACTACAGGACATTAACATCTCATTTAAGTGCCTGTCAGCATTCTCTCAATCTGAGTATCCCATCCTCAAATATTCGGTAAAACAGTGCCTATCGAGTCTGTCTTGAGAGACTAGCATTCTCTAGTCTAAATTATGTCTCTCAGCTGGTGTGCAAATGGCTAGGCTGTGGCAATAATAATAATTTAAAAGAAAATAACAAAAAATAACTAAAATCGTTCATTTTTTGGAACCATGAACTTTAGTTCAAAATGTTGAATTATGAACTGAATTAGTTCCTTTAAAAAAAATTAACTGTGAACTGAACTATAGTTAATAAAAAAAAGAACTTTCCCAACACTGAACACATGAATCAGCCGGCTCCTGACACCGCAAGGTACATTAATACAAGTAAATGTGAAAAAGTTGACACCAAAAGCCAGACAGAGGGCTTGTTTCCTGTTTGTTTTTTAATAAACAATCAAACTCAGCATTTTTGCCTGCCTATTAGGCTATTTGTTCGTTGGAAACTTGATCATTAAGTTGATAAAAAATATTTTAAAAAAAAAGTAGTGTCCATGTAGCTAGCTACTTTTGCCATGTAGCTTATAGTGTAGCTTGCTACAATTATCTGGGGATAGCTTCGTTGTAGTTGAGCTATATTTAATAGAGAGTAACTGGTAGTGTAGCTTACTACATTTTCCAAGTAGCTTGCCCATCACTGCTATAGTGTTTGTTCAGTAACAGAGGTCTCCCGGTCTCTCCAGCTTTTTTTTTTAAAACACGTGGAATTGTAATGACTGTAACAGACAAAATTAGAACTGGAACATTATAAGCTCATAAATAGCTACTTTCTCCTGATTGGCTGAAAATGTGTCACCTACCTGATTTTTTTTTCGTCACCTTATTAAACTAATTGCCTTCAAGGTTTTCAGGAAACACAAAAAACTGTGCCAAATGTAGAATAGGCCTATATTATATTTCTAAAATTATTTCAATTCCAAAAAATATGACTTGACATACAAATAAAGGTGTATGTCAATCATGTAACATGTAAGGATAAAATGACTTAGGCCAATATCTGAACATGCCATTTTAACTTAGGCAATTATAAACGTTATTTAGGCCAAATTACTTCTGCAGTAAGTGACTTAGGCAAAATGTTTTATTCCAATTATTTTTAATAGACCATGGTTTAGGGTCAGCCTCAGAGTGTTTAAAATAATATCAGAGCACAAAGACATTTGACACTGAAGGGGAGTTAATGGGAGTGAATTTCGAGTGAATGGGACTGAAAGGGAGGTACTGTTACTATGGGAGTGATTGGGAGTTAATGGGACTGAATGGGAGGTACTGTTACTATGGGACTGATACTATGGGAGTGACAGTCCCATAGTAACAGTACCTCCCATTCACTCCCATTCAGTCCCATTCACTCTGAATGGGAGTGAGTGGGAGTGGCAGTCCCATATAGTAACAGTACCTCCCATTCACTCCCTTTCACTCTGAATGGGAGTGACAGTCCCATCGTAACAGTACCTCTCATTCACTCCCATTCACTCCGATTCAGTCCCATTCACTCCCCATTCACTTTTATTCACTCCCATTCAGTCACATAGTAACAGTACACCCCATTCACTCCCAATTCAGTCTCATTCACTCCCATCGTATCGTCCCATATTAACAGTACCTCCCATTCAGTCCCATTCAGTCCCATTCACTCCCATAGTATCAGTCCCATAGTAACAATACCTCCCATTCACTCCCATGCACTCCCATTCAGTCCCATTCACTCCCATAGTATCAGTCCCATAGTAACAGAACCTCCCATTCACTCCCATTCAGTCCCATGTACTCCCATAGTATCAGTCCCATAGTAACAGTACCACCCATTCACTCCCATTCAGTCCCATGCACTCCCATAGTATCAGTCCCATAGTAACAGTACCTACCTTTCACTCCCATTCAGTCCCATTCACTCCCATTCGATCAGTCCCATGGTAACAGTACCTCCCATTCAGTCCCATTTTGAAAGGTGTGTTAAAATGGCCTAAGTCACATTTTATTATGACGTAGGCAAAATAATATGGCCTAAGTCTCCCTCTTGACATAGGCCATTGTTTGAATAGGGTGTAACGGAAGGCCTTTTACATTAGGGCTTGGGCGATTTTACCAGAGGTGGCCAGCATCACCAGGTGGTGATTTAGGCCAAAAGATTACTTAGGCCATTAGTTTAATAAGGTGACGATATGATATATAATTATGATATGGTACTTTATTGTCAGTTCAGAAATTTATCTTGCAACACAGCAGCCAAGTATGCAGAACACATATACACGCATTTGACATAACACAAACAACACAATTGACATACATAAAGACATGAAGACAAGAGCAATATCCACCGCTTAGATTATCCTGTGGCTACTACAACTCCTGATTAAACCCTTTTATATTTATTAAAGAGCTGGAGAGACAGGAATATTCCTGTTACTGAACACACACTATAGCAATTATTACTGTCACAATAACTTTGTACTTTTGCTACTGATGTTTGTGTGCAACATTTGAGCTGGTGTCAAGTCACCTTAATTCAAGTGATAGATTATATACAGGGGCATGCCATATGGTCTACCTGCACAGCCTTTGTGATCTACTGGTAGATCACAATGCACCTTTTGGGCACCCCTGCAATACAGGATTCCTGTCCAGAATTGTTTTTTATTAAATATAGAGGGTTTAAGTGTAGGGTTTGTCATGTTGGTGTTCTCTATTACTTTTCGTCCTGGGCATGACGTTAAACTGTCCAGTGTAACTCCAAGTTACATGGGGTGGGTATGGTTTGAGAGTTTGTGATGCTCAGTTCTTTTTTTGCGTCTCGGTTCCTCAGGTGGAAGCTGCATAGTTGGGTTTTTGATGGGTTGGGTTTCAAGTGGCTGGTCGTTTGTTTAGATATTGAAAAGGAGGGGGGCGAGCGCGCTACCTTGTGGGAGGCCGTTCTTTTCGGCTTTCCATTTACTCCTCTGGTCATTTAACTGAACATAGAAGCGCCTGTTGTTGAGGAGGCTTTTCCTGACCATTGTGCGGTGTTGGACAGTGTCGTAGGCAGCAGAGAGATCTCTGAATGCTGCTCCAGTTATTTGTTTCCCCTCAAACCCATCCTCAATGTGTTGGGTGAGGTTGAGCTCTGTCCAGCACAGGAGCGGCTGGGACGGAAACCAGCTTGGTCTTTAGTCAGCTTGGTATCTATGAGTGGCAACAAGGCGTTGGAGTAGCAGCTTCTCATATAGCCTTGTAGGTGATGCAGAGGGAAATGGGTCGGTAGCTCTTTGTGGATAATGGGTCTATGCCAGGTTTAGGGATTGCAACAACGTTGGCCTTTTCCCAGACAGAAGGGATGGTTTTCTGTGCTATGCATGTGTTCAGCATCCCCACAAGCCAGGTCTTTGCGTTGGGTCCCAGGTGCTGTAACATTTCTGCCAGTAGGTCATCAATCCCTGCTGCTTTTCCGGGTTTCAACTTTCCCATTGCAGTTTCAAGTTCTTCTAGGTCGAAGGGTTTGGTTTGAGGGCTGGCTGATTGTGGTTGGTCTGATACCACTGTGCGATGGTATTCTCCTGTGGGTCGGTGGCGGTCTTGGTCACAACTGGTGGCCAACAGTTGTAACCAACACCGCCACCGACCCACATAGAATACCATCGCACAGTGGTATCAGACCAACCACAATCAGCCAGCCCTCAAACCAAACCCTTCGACTTAGAAGAACGTGAAACTGCAATGGGAAAGTTGAAACCCGGAAAAGCAGCAGGGATTGATGGCATACTGGCAGAAATGATACAGCACCTGGGACCTATCGCAAGGACCTGGCTTGTGGGGATGCTGAACACATGCATAGCACAGAAAACCATCCCTTCTGTTTGGAAAAAGGCTGGAGTAGTTGCAATCCCTAAACCTGGCAAAGACCCATTATCCCCGAAGAGCTACCGACCCATTTCCCTCCTCTGCATCACCTACAAGCTCTATGAGAGGCACTACAATTTCTGAACAGACTATATTTACATCAATATGTCTGGGTCCCCACCTACTCACTCAGGGTTGACGTGTCACACCTGCAGTGATGGGAGGGGCACCAAAATGTGGTATTTTGATTGTTTAATGGGGGCACTCCCTTAGTATAAAAGTGTATGTTTTGTGTACACATGACCTGATGAAGATCAAATGGATCGAAACGCTGTCAGTATTTCAACAAAGAACGTCTTTCTTATACCTGTGGTGTGCGGGCTCCATCCAATACCTACACCAGTTGTGATGCAACAGAGTTTGCTGTGACCGTTGTGAATTATGGGTGGTGTGGTTTTTGCCAAGACGGTGGATTGTGGCCCATGCCTTCCTGCTGTTATTTGACATGTTGGTGTTCTCTATATCTTTTCGTCCTGGGCATGACGTTAAACTGTTCCGTTCGAGAGGACCAGCGACCCTCGAATGTAAACGGCCACGAAAGGAAATGATGTGTGTGTGTGAGGTGTTCTCTATAGGTTGGGTTTCAGGTGGTTGTATTGTAGTAGCTTGACATTTCTTGGAGGGCACTTTCAAGGACAGACTCAATCTTCTGGAAGTCTGCTTGTTGGGTCGTAATGCAGAGGTTGTCGGCGTAGATGAAACGCTGGCATTAGGCATTGGGTAGTGGCTGGTCGTTTGTGTAGATATTGAAAAGGAGGGGGGCGAGCACGCTACCTTGTTGGAGGCCGTTCTTTTGGGCTTTCCATTTACTCCTCTGGTCATTTAACTGGACATAGAAGCGCCTGTTGTTGAGGAGGCTTTTCCTGACCATTGTGCGGTGTTGGACAGTGTCGTAGGCAGCAGAGAGATCTCTGAATGCTGCTCCAGTTATTTGTTTCCCCTCAAACCCATCCTCAATGTGTTGGGTGAGGTTGAGCTCTGTCCAGCACAGGAGCGGCTGGGACGGAAACCAGCTTGGTCTTTAGTCAGCTTGGTATCTATGAGTGGCAACAAGGCGTTGGAGTAGCAGCTTCTCATATAGCCTTGTAGGTGATGCAGAGGGAAATGGGTCGGTAGCTCTTTGTGGATAATGGGTCTTTGCCAGGTTTAGGGATTGCAACCACTTTGGCCTTTTCCCAGACAGAAGGGATGGTTTTCTGTGCTATGCATGTGTTCAGCATCCCCACAAGCCAGGTCTTTGCGTTGGGTCCCAGGTGCTGTAACATTTCTGCCAGTAGGTCATCAATCCCTGCTGCTTTTCCGGGTTTCAACTTTCCCATTGCAGTTTCAAGTTCTTCTAGGTCGAAGGGTTTGGTTTGAGGGCTGGCTGATTGTGGTTGGTCTGATACCACTGTGCGATGGTATTCTCCTGTGGGTCGGTGGCGGTCTTGGTCACAACTGGTGGCCAACAGTTTCCCTCCTCTGCATCACGTCTTTCTTATACCTGTGGTGTGCGGGATCCATCCAATACCTACACCAGTTGTGATGCAACAGAGTTTGCTGTGACCGTTGTGAATTATGGGTGGTGTGGTCTTTGCCAAGACGGTGGATTGTGGCCCATGCCTTCCTGCTGTTATTTGTCATTATGGTGTTCTCTATATCTTTTCGTCCTGGGCATGACGTTAAACTGTTCCGTTCGAGAGGACCGGCGACCCTCGAATGTAAAAGGCCACGAAAGGAAACTGTGTGTGTGAGGTGTTCTCTATCATTTCATTCCAGACTTCACTGTCTATCTCCTGTGTTTTCCATTCATCTTGAGCGTTACACAGTCGTCTGATGTGCGGGGGGAGGTGCCGGCTAGCGCATAAAGGCACGGACGGGACAGGTGTTGTCTTGACCCATCCCGTGATGATGCGACAGGTGTCATTTAGGGCTGTGTCGACCAATTTGGTGTGACGTGATCGGCTCCAGCTTGAGCAGGCATACTCTGCTGTAGAGAAAGACAGGGCCATGGCAGTTGCACGGATTGTTTGTGGGTCTGCGCCCCACTTGGGAGTTCACTAGTTTTCACAGGATGTTATTGTGGGTGTTGACCGTGGCTTTTGTGTTCTCCAGGTGTTTTTTTTGAAGAAGAGTGTCCTGTCCAGTGTAACTCCAAGATACATGGGGTGGGTATGGTTGGAGAGTTTGTGACCATCCCAAGTGACGCTCAGTTCTTTTCTCGCGTCTCGGTTCCTCAGGTGGAAGCTGCATAGTTGGGTTTGTGTGTCTTTCTTTTTCTGTCTTTCTTTCTTAGGACGGAGATCAAGGTAGACGCCATAGGAAGGCTCAACACTAGCCGATGCCCCTAGAGATCCATCCCAAAGCTTCCCTCAGGGAGCACAGCAAGCCAGCTAGCCAGCAAGCCTGCCCAGTCAGCCAACGCAGCCAGTCAGCTCCGCCAGTCAGCCAGTGTAGAAAGTCAGGCTGCCAAGCCAGAGCATATCAGCCCTTGCAGTCAGCCATTGCAGCCATACCAGCCTTGCTCAGTCAGCTCAGCCAGGCCTCTCTTGAGGCCTGGCTCTCTGTCTGCCTGGCCCGGTCTGCCCTGCCCTGCCTTGCAGCAACAGAACCAGCCTTTCTGGAAAGCCAGCCAGCTCAGAATGCGAGCTGAGCAAGCCAGTGCAGCAGCAAGCCCAGACTAGGTTACCGCAGCCTTACTGTGCAGCCACAGCCACTCAGTCTAGACCAGCAGGAGCTGGCCAGGCTCCAACCCTTGCAGCGCAGCCTTAGGCCGGACAGTCCCCCTGCCTGCACTTTGTTGCCTTCCTGGCCTGTCTGCCTGCCTAGGCGCCTCGGTCTTCCTGTCTGTCTGCCTTGGCCTGCCAGTCTGAAACTGGTTTAGACTAACTGCGTGCTTGCCAGCTGCGCTGGCTTGCTGAGCTCGTATTCTGAGCTGGCTGGCTTGCCAGCAAGGCTGGTTCTGTTGCTGCAAGGCAGGGCGGGGCAGACCGGGCCAGGCAGACAGAGAGCCAGGCCTCGAGAGAGGCCTGGCTGAGCTGACTGAGCAAGGCTGGTATGGCTACAATGGTTGACTGCAAGGGCTGATGTGCGCTGGCTTGGCAGCCTGACTTTCTACACTGGCTGACTGGCGGAGCTGGCTGGCTGCGTTGGCTGACTGGGCGGGCTTGCTGGCTAGCTGGCTTGCTGGACTCCCTGAGGGAAGCTTTGGGATGGATCTCTAGGGGCATCGGCTTGTGTTGAGCCTTCCAACGGTGTCTACCTTGATCTTCGTCCTAAGAAAGAAAGACAGAAAAAGAAACACACACACAAACTCAACTATGCAGCTTCCACATGAGGAAGGCAGGCAGGCACGCAGGCAGGCACAAGCTGCCTGCGTGCTTGCTTCGCCCTCCAGTTGCTGCTCCAGTTATTTGTTTTCCCTCAAACCCATCCTTAATGTGTTGGGTGAGGTTGAGCTCTGTCCAGCACAGGACGGGACGGAAACCAGCTTGGTCTTTAGTCAGCTTGGTGTCTATGAGTGGTATGAGGCGTTGGAGTAGCAGCCTCTCTTGTAGGTGATGCAGAGGAGGGAAATGGGTCGGTAGCTCTTTGAGGATGATGGGTCTTTGCCAGGTTTGGGGATTGCAACCACTTTGGCTTTTCTCCAGACAGAAGGGATGGTTTTCTGTGCCATGCATGTGTTCAGCATCCCCACGAGCCAGGTCTTTGCGTTAGGTTCCAGGTGCTGTATAATTTCTGCCAGTATGTCATCAATCCCTGCTGCTTTTCCGGGTTTCAACTTTCCCATTGCAGTTTTGAGTTCTTCTAGGTCGAAGGGTTTGGTTTGAGGGCTGGCTGATTGTGGTTGGTCTGATACCACTGTGCGATGGTATTCTCCTGTGGGTCGTGGCGGTGTTGGTTACGACTGTTGGCCACCAGTTGTGATGCAACAGAGTTCGCTGTGACCGTTGTGAATTATGAATG
Organism: Protomyctophum parallelum; assembly: GCF_964188405.1. Lineage (NCBI taxonomy): Eukaryota > Metazoa > Chordata > Actinopteri > Myctophiformes > Myctophidae > Protomyctophum > Protomyctophum parallelum. The sequence continues at coordinate 32,073,137 of NC_139699.1, forward strand.
GCTCCCTGAGGTCCTTGATCGCCATTGGGTCCAACAGTGGTCATTGAAGCGTGCACACACATGCACACATGCACCTACACACACAGGGGCACATGCGTATGCACACCTGGACCTTTAAATGAACAACAACACAAAAACTAAGGCACTGGTGTCGGACTTCTGGTTTACCGGAACGGGGTTCAACTCCCTGCAGTGCCCTGCTCAATGTGTTGTATTTCATTCATTGGTCCATGGTCTCAGGTCATTGAGCGGCGCGCTATAGTGTGCGATTCTTCATCATTGTTGAGGATTTTTTAAAGGTGAAAATCAAGGAAAAGCAAAAGGCTATAGTCCATGGTCACGGACCGCATACTGGTCAAGGTCATTTATACTGGTGAAGATCATTTACTAGTCTTCTAAAGGTCATTTATACTGGTGAAGATCATTTACTAGTCTTCTAAAGGTCATTTATACTGGTCAAGGTCAATTACTAGTCTCATGAAGGTAATTTATACTGGTCACAGTCATATACTGGTCACGGTCATTTCTACTGGTGAAGGTCATTTATACTGGTCAAGGTCATTTGTACTTGTCAAGGTCATTTATACTGGTCAAGGTCATTTACTAGTCTTATTGAAGGTAATTTATACTGCTCAAGGTCATTGATATTGGTCAAGGTCATTAAGTGGCACGCTATAGTGCGCGATTCTTCATCATTGTTGAGGATTTGAAAAAAGGTTAAATTGCAGAAAAGCGAAAGGCTAAAGTCTATGGTCACGGAGGGCATACTATAGTATGTTGTTTTTCTTTTTTTTTGTGGTGTGCGGGCTCCATCCAATAACTACACCAGTTGTGATGCAATAGAGTTTGCTGTGACCGTTGTGAATTATGGGTGGTGTGGTCTTTGCCAAGACGGTGGATTGTGGCCCATGCCTTCCTGCTGTTATTTGTCATGTTGGTGTTCTCTATATCTTTTCGTCCTGGGCATGACGTTAAACTGTTCCGTTCGAGAGGACCGGCGACCCTCGAATGTAAACAGGTGTTGGGACAGGGTCAGGTGTTGTCTTGATGCATCCTATGATGATGCCACAGGTGTCATTTAGGGCTGTGTCGACCAATTTGGTGTGACGGGATAGGCTTGTAGGTGATGCAGAGGAGGGAAATGGGTCGGTAGCTCTTTGGGGATAATGGGTCTTTGCCAGGTTTAGGGATTGCAACCACTTTGGCCTTTTTCCAGACAGAAGGGATGGTTTTCTGTGCTATGCATGTGTTCAGCATCCCCACAAGACAGGTCTTTCCGTTAGGTCCCAGGTGCTGTATCATTTCTGCTAGTAGGTCATCAATCCCTGCTGCTTTTCCGGGTTTCAACTTTCCCATTGCAGTTTCACGTTCTTCTAGGTCGAAGGGTTTGGTTTGAAGGCTGGCTGATTGTGGTTGGTCTGATACCACTGTGCGATGGTATTCTCCTGTGGGTTGGTGGCGGTCTTGGTCACAACTGGTGGCCAACAGTTGTAACCAACACCGCCACCGACCCACATAGAATACCATCGCACAGTGGTATCAGACCAACCATAATCAGCCATCACTCAAACCAAACCCTTCGACCTAGAAGAACTTGAAACTGCAATGGGAAAGTTGAAACCCGGAAAAGCAGCAGGGATTGATGACCTACTGGCAGAAATGATACAGCACCTGGGACCTATCGCAAGGACCTGGCTTGTGGGGATGCTGAACACATGCATAGCACAGAAAACCATCCCTTCTGTTTGGAAAAAGGCTGGAGTAGTTGCAATCCCTAAACCTGGCAAAGACCCATTATCCCCGAAGAGCTACCGACCCATTTCCCTCCTCTGCATCACGTCTTTCTTATACCTGTGGTGTGCGGGCTCCATCCAATACCTACACCAGTTGTGATGCAACAGAGTTTGCTGTGACCGTTGTGAATTATGGGTGGTGTGGTCTTTGCCAAGACGGTGGATTGTGGCCCATGCCTTCCTGCTGTTATTTGTCATTATGGTGTTCTCTATATCTTTTCGTCCTGGGCATGACGTTAAACTGTTCCGTTCGAGAGGACCGGCGACCCTCGAATGTAAACGGCCACGAAAGGAAACTGTGTGTGTGAGGTGTTCTCTATCATTTCATTCCAGACTTCACTGTCTATCTCCTGTGTTTTCCATTCATCTTGAGCGTTACACAGTCGTCTGATGTGCGGGGGGAGGTGGCGGCTAGCGCATAAAGGCACGGACGGGACAGGTGTTGTCTTGACCCATCCCGTGATGATGCGACAGGTGTCATTTAGGGCTGTGTCGACCAATTTGGTGTGACGTGATCGGCTCCAGCTTGAGCAGGCATACTCTGCTGTAGAGAAAGACAGGGCCATGGCAGTTGCACGGATTGTTTGTGGGTCTGCGCCCCACTTGGGAGTTCACTAGTTTTCACAGGATGTTATTGTGGGTGTTGACCGTGGCTTTTGTGTTCTCCAGGTGTTTTTTTGAAGAAGAGTGTCCTGTCCAGTGTAACTCCAAGATACATGGGGTGGTTATGGTTGGAGAGTTTGTGACCATCCCAAGTGACGCTCAGTTCTTTTCTCGCGTCTCGGTTCCTCAGGTGGAAGCTGCATAGTTGGGTTTGTGTGTCTTTCTTTTTCTGTCTTTCTTTCTTAGGACGGAGATCAAGGTAGACGCCATAGGAAGGCTCAACACTAGCCGATGCCCCTAGAGATCCATCCCAAAGCTTCCCTCAGGGAGCACAGCAAGCCAGCTAGCCAGCAAGCCTGCCCAGTCAGCCAACGCAGCCAGTCAGCTCCGCCAGTCAGCCAGTGTAGAAAGTCAGGCTGCCAAGCCAGAGCATATCAGCCCTTGCAGTCAGCCATTGCAGCCATACCAGCCTTGCTCAGTCAGCTCAGCCAGGCCTCTCTTGAGGCCTGGCCCGGTCTGCCCTGCCCTGCCTTGCAGCAACAGAACCAGCCTTTCTGGAAAGCCAGCCAGCTCAGAATGCGAGCTGAGCAAGCCAGTGCAGCAGCAAGCCCAGACTAGGTTACCGCAGCCTTACTGTGCAGCCACAGCCACTCAGTCTAGACCAGCAGGAGCTGGCCAGGCTCCAACCCTTGCAGCGCAGCCTTAGGCTCTGGTCATTTAACTGGACATAGAAGCGCCTGTTTTTGAGGAGGCTTTTCCTGACCATTGTGCGGTGTTGGACAGTGTCGTAGGCAGCAGAGAGATCTCTGAATGCTGCTCCAGTTATTTGTTTTCCCTCAAACCCATCCTCAATGTGTTGGGTGAGGTTGAGCTCTGTCCAGCACAGGAGCGGCCGGGACGGAAACCAGCTTGGTCTTTAGTCAGCTTGGCATCTGAGTGGCAACGAGGCGTTGGAGTAGCAGCCTCTCATAGAGCTTGTGATGCAGAGGAGGGAAATGGGTCGGTAGCTCTTTGGGGATAATGGGTCTTTGACAGGTTTAGGGATTGCAACCACTTTGGCCTTTTTCCAGACAGAAGGGATGGTTGTCTATGCTATGCATGTGTTCAGCATCCCCACAAGCCAGGTCTTTCCGTTAGGTCCCAGGTGCTGTATAATTTCTGCCAGTATGTCATCAATCCCTGCTGCTTTTCCGGGTTTCAACTTCCCCATTGCAGTTTCAAGTTCTTCTAGGTCGAAGGGTTTGGTTTGAGGGCTGGCTGATTGTGGTTGGTCTGATACCACTGTGCGATGGTATTCTCCTGTGGGTCGGTGGCGGTGTTGGTCACAACTGGTGGCCAACAGTCGTAACCAACACCGCCACCGACCCACATAGAATACCATCGCACAGTGGTATCAGACCAACCACAATCAGCCAGCCCTCAAACCAAACCCTTCGACCTAGAAGAACTCGAAACTGCAATGGGAAGGTTGAAACCCGGAAAAGCAGCAGGGATTGATGACATACTGGCAGAAATTATACAGCACCTGGGACCTAACGCAAAGACCTGGCTTGTGGGGATGCTGAACACATGCATAGCACAGAAAACCATCCCTTCTGTCTGTAAAAAGGCCAAAGTGGTTGCAATCCCTAAACCTGGCAAAGACCCATTATCCCTGAAGAGCTACCGACCCATTTCCCTCCTCTGCATCACCTACAAGCTCTATGAGAGACACTAACATTTCTGAACAGACTATATTTACATCAATATGTCTGGGTCCCCACCTACTCACTCAGGGTTGACGTGTCACACCTGCAGTGATGGGAGGGGCACCAAAATGTGGTGTTTTGATTGGTTAATGGGGGCACTCCCTTAGTATAAAAGTGTATGTTTTGTGTACACATGACCTGATGAAGATCAGAACGTCTTTCTTATACCTGTTGTGGTCTCAGGTCATTGAGTGGCGCGCTATAGTGCGCGATTCTTCATCATTGTTGAGGATTTTCTTTAAAGGTGAAAATCAAGGAAAAGTGAAAGGCTATAGTCCATGGTCACGGACCGCATACTGGTCAAGTTAATTTATACTGGTGAAGATCATTTACTAGTCTTATGAAGGTCATTTATACTGGTCAAGGTCATTTACTAGTCTCATGAAGGTAATTTATACTGGTCACAGTCATATACTGGTCACGGTCTTTTATACTGGTGAAGGTCATTTATACTGGTCAAGGTCATTTTGTACTTGTCAAGGTCATTTATACTGGTCAAGGTCATTTACTAGTCTTATTGAAGTTAATTTATACTGCTCAAGGTCATTTATACTGGTCAAGGTCATTTACTAGTCTTATTGAAGTTCATTTATACTGCTCAAGGTCATTTATACTGGTCAAGGTCATTTACTAGTCTTATTGAAGTTCATTTATACTGCTCAAGGTCATTTATACTGGTCAAGGTCATTTACTAGTCTTATTGAAGTTAATTTATACTGCTCAAGGTCATTTATACTGGTCAAGGTCATTTACTAGTCTTATTGAAGTTCATTTATACTGCTCAAGGTCATTTATACTGGTCAAGGTCATTTACTAGTCTTATTGAAGTTCATTTATACTGCTCAAGGTCATTTATACTGGTCAAGGTCATTTACTAGTCTTATTGAAGTTCATTTATACTGCTCAAGGTCATTGATATTGGTCAAGGTCATTAAGTGGCATGCTATAGTGCGCGATTCTTCATCATTGTTTAGGATTTGAAAAAAGGTGAAAATCACAGAAAAGCGAAAGGCTAGAGTCCATAGTCTCGGAGGGCATAAAAAAATGTGTGGTGCTATACAGGCCGTCCTGGAAAATTTGGGACAGAGGTTCATCGTTGGCATCCAGGGAGTGTGTGTGCAAAATTTGGCATCGACCGGGTTAATGGTGCCGGAGATTAGCTGTTAACAAACTGACGGACACACACACAGACACACACACACACACACACACACTGAGTGCAAAACATACTCTCTCCCCATGGCTTTGGCCTGGTGCCATACCGTAATTAATCATTGCCTACAATGTAAATTGTGAAATTACTTTACTGTTAAAATGCAAAATTTACATTTCAACGAATGGACCTTGTAAAACAAAACAAAAACCAAGGCACTGGTTGTGGTACTTCTGGTTTACCGGAATGGGGTTCAACTCCCTGCAGTGCTCTGCTCAATTTGTTGTATTTACATGGTTCATTTGATTCAAGGTTCATTAATGTGCTCAGTGTCGTAAAGTACATTAAAGTACACTTTTGAGGGAAATTGGACTTTTATACTGGAGGGTTTGCAATAGTTTTCACTACGTACATCTCAGAGACAAATATAGTACCTTTACTCCACGACAATTACTTGACAAATTTAGTTAGTTTACTTTGCAGATTTTTTATTATTATTACAAAACATACATTGACCACTTCAGCCCTTCAGTAAAATATACATTTTGGCCTTTTTAAAATACCGGACCTACAAATGCATTGTGAGCTTGTAGATCTGCTATTTTCAAAAGATTTGTACACATTGAATACATTTGAAAACTTGTAAAATGGGACTTTCTAATCTACAAAATGAGTATACTTTCTATACTTTTGGCTCCACAGATGAACTTTGTTTTCATAGTCAGTAGACATGAATTATAACACAAACACTAGCATCTCTATATACCAGGGGGGCGAACATTCAACCAATTATAATACAAACACTAGAAAAAGTGCCCTTCTGGGCACAGGTCTCCACCAGGATGAGCAGATGTGAAGAATTCCAGGCAAAGGTTTTTCCTTGGCCTCTAGGGAGTTGGCATAGAAAGTTATCCACAGATCCGTGCAGTTAGAGGTAAAAACACTTTTCGGCCAGTTATAGCGCCACCTTGAGGCTGAGTTGAAATTGTTCATGTGGCATTTCGTCCTCGGCCTAGTGGGAATGTGGGTGCACAATTTCACGGAAATCACGCAATGTGTTCATGATTTGCAGCATTTTGTTTGAAACTGAGCACTCCTGTGAACTTTGGAAGCCAATCTTAACCAATCAGGATGGAGTCTGAGAAATCTGAAAGACTGGTTTCGTTGAATGGCTCTAGAGAGACTGTGTACCAATTTGCGTGATGTTTGGACAAAATCTGTAGGTGTACTGTGCAAAAACTTGTTTTGCACAAAGCGGCCTCCTGGTGGCGCTATAAAGAGCAGATGTGAAAAATTCCAGGCAAAGGTTTTTCCTTGGCCTCTAGGGAGTTGGCATACAAAGTTATCCACAGATCCGTGCAGTTAGAGGTAAAAACACTTTTCGGCCAGTTATAGCGCCACCTTGAGGCTGAGTTGAAATTGTTCATGTGGCATTTCGTCCTCGGCCTAGTGGGAATGTGGGTGCACAATTTCACGGAAATCACGCGATGTGTTCATGATTTGCAGCATTTTGTTTGAAACTGAGCACTCCTGTGAACTTTGGAAGCCAATCTTAACCAATCAGGATGGAGTGTGAGAAATCTGAAAGACCGGTTTCGTTGAATGGCTCTAGAGAGACTGTGTACCAATTTGCGTGATGTTTGGACAAAATCTGTAGGTGTACTGTGCAAAAACTTGTTTTGCACAAAGCGGCCTCCTGGTGGCGCTATATCAGGCCGTTCTGGAAAGTTTGGGGCAGAGGTTCATCGTTGGCATCCAGGGAGTGTGTGTGCAAAATTTGGCATCGACTGGGTTAACGGTGGCCGAGATTAGCTGCTCACGGACACACGGACGGACACACACACACACACACACGGACGGACACACACACGGACGGACGGACGGATGGAGTGCAAAACATACTCTCCCCCCATGCCTTCGGCCTGGTGGAGACAAAAAAGCCTAAAAAGGTTTTGTCATAAATAAGGGGTAAGGCGGCACCCAAGATAGGGCCATTATATAGCAAATCTGCTGTAATGGGGCTGCTCAGTGAGTGAATGTCTGGAGCTGTATGAGTACAAAGCAGAAAGAGTTACAATAAGAACTATTCCGTGTTTTGCTCCAAGGACCTTGACAGCAGCTACTACACAGTGAAATCCCTTCTAAAGAAAAAGTCATCAACCCCCAGGTGAACATATAAGATACATTTACTCTCATGTTATTGGAGTACAGTACTTATGTTGATTTTCTTCATATGAGTAAAAAGTATATAAGCCTATTACTTTACTAACAGTAATAGTGAACTGTGAAATGCACTTCTGGATCACATGGCTCACTTTAAAGGGGAATACCACTCATTTCAACATTGAACTATATCTTAGGAAAGGAAGAAAAAAACAACTTCTGTTTAGCCTAGAACTGGAGGTATAGAACTATGGGCTCATATGATAAATATGATTTTCCTGTGCTGTCCAGCTCTACAAGCACAGACAAACCAACACTGTCTCAAAAAGTAGCTGATACACTACTAAAGAGTTACATTTACACTCCAGAGAAAGGTGAGTCTTTCCGAACAAACATTTGTTTTGTTTTTGTTGTAGTAGTGTTGTGTAATGTAATAACTGTAACTATTTGAGTTTTTATAGTTAGTAAAAATGCAAATTTTCTTCTAGTATTCCGTTTTCCCCTCAAGCTGTCCATCTCAGCATTTGTTGCCTTTGTGGCAATCTACCATGTAAGTTATCCAAGAATACAATACACTTGCACCTGCACCTAGAGCACTGTATTACCTTTTAGTGTGTGTGAGTGTGAGTGTGAGTGTGTGTGTGTGTGTGTGTGTGTGTGTGTGTGTGTGTGTGTGTGTGTGTGTGTGTGTGTGTGTGTGTGTGTGTGTGTGTGTGTGTGTGTGTGTGTGTGTGTGTGTGTGTGTGTGTGTGAATTAAATAACATAGCTCCTACAGGCTACAGCTCTGTAAATGTACAACTTGTCTCCTTTCAGATGGCATTGTTGCTGGTCGTTCAGGTTATTCCTACTCTCCATATTGTCCGTGCTGGCATTGATGAAAACATCGCCTTCCTGCTGCTTGGCTTTGACATCGTCCTCTCTGACGACAGAATGGAGGTTGTCCAAATTGTGACTTTCTATACTTGGTTGTTGGAAGGTGGGTAATTGTTTGCATTGATTGGATGGATGTCAACTGAACCAAATTTACAGTTCTTTGAATTTCCCCCCTCGGACCAATCCGTTGTTATGGGATGTTATGTGAATATGTACAGTGGACACTATATCTTGTATTTCATGCAGATCTGTTTCATTCTCCCTTCATACCATGCTATTGTCGTTGACAGTGTGCTACCTGTGTGCGATGACATTATCGTGTATCGTCAGTCTGGTCATGCTCATGCTCATGCGATCAATGGTACTTCATAGGTTAGTAGCTATACTTTGATTCCTCATGCAGATCTAGAAGTGTACAATCCATTTAAATTGATCACCGATGTATTGTATGCCAAACATCCCTCAGATACAGTTAATTTTCATTCATACTGTATATTTATTAAGTAATCATAACCATTTTTTACTTCGTTTTAATTTCGTCCAGAAATAATGCAGGTGTATCTAAGCCCGAACGTTTTTTCCTTTGTGGTTTTAATACCAACATTGATTTGTGGTGTAATCTATGTAATATCATATGACATGGCCGAATTAACCTACTGTATCATTAAATACAGTATTTGAATAATGCCTAGGACCTTTGATTATCACAACTTGGCAGTGAACATAGACTAACATTTTTTCATCTCCCCATTAACAAACTGTGACGATCGTATTGGAATCCGCAGTGTTATTTTAGTTAAGTGTACATGTTAAAAAAAACAAGAAATTATCAAATATAGTGATATTTGTCAGGTGAAAGAAGCGCTGGTTTTTGAGCTGTCAGGTTTCACGACAAAAATGGAAAAAAAGGTCCTTTGGATGATTTTCCTGTGTTTGGGCTATAGAACCATCATGTGATCACTGGATATTCCTCTTCCTCCATTTCAGATCAAACCTCAAAGGACTTTATAAGGGAGACATTTACAGTATTTATAACAGCCAGAAAACAATCCACCCATCCAACCCTGGCATTGTGTGCTGGATGGGCTTGACAGGGTACCAGGCTGCAATCATCTCCCTAGGTAAAATCAACCTACGATATACTTCATCCTTAACACTTAACTTACCTTGAGGGGGCAAATGCATACACGACTACACATAATAAATTATTGATGAATTAATGATGAACTCATCCAGCATTACTAATGGTAAAGTCACTATGTGTAATATCATTAGTTAAAGAGGGTATTCCACAACTCCACTTCTAGGCCAAGGATGAGTCCGTAAAAAGATCACAGTGCCATTTCAAATGTTTTAAAGACCATGAAAATATCTATCGACAGTTCAGTTATTGATCTGTGTGCAGTGCACTGACTATGAATTATCCCAATTGATGGTTTTTAGATGGATTGATTATTTAGCATTTTCTTGACAGGAATGGTAATCCAGACTCTCGTGTTCTTCATCTGCTTCGTGTTTTTGGTTTTCTTGATCATTATCCCCATCGTCTTTGGCCGAAACCTCATTCTCTTCCAAATGGCTGCAAAGGCATGGTGAGCTAACCCCTAAAACCTTTATTCTTAGAAAAACTGACCTGAGTTGCAACTGAACTCTTTTTTCCATCTACTGTACATAATGGGCTCTATTTTCGTCCATGCTAAACCCCTTATCCCTAAACTACTTTGCTATTTTGAAAAGCATTTTTGAATAGTGAAAATAGCCATCGGCTATAGTTGAACTATTCCAAAACTATTTTCAAAATAGTAAAAAACGGGGTAAGTAGTTTAGGGATAAGGGGTTTAGCATGGACGAAAATAGTCAATTAATAGAAAATGTCAGTTTGTTTTCTATGAATTGCCTTCTATACGGACAAACCGAGTGTAAGTTTAAAGATAGATAGAACTAGAACTGCACTCTGTCGAGTGCATACTTGCTTGTTGCACACTAGTAGGCCATAAATGGCCAACTAGTGCGCAAGCAGAGCGCGCAAGTACTTTTGACCGTTGTAGGTGTAACTATTTGTTACCTACCTACTTTATGCATATAAACACCTAGTATTATTAAGTATGGTTCAAGTTTCTATCTATATAAGAAATACAGTTTTATCGATGTAGATATATTCTGGATCCCTTTTTAGTTTTTTAAAGAAAAATAAATCATTGATATGTGATGAAAAAAAAGGTATATAAATTGAATTAAAATATGTTATACAGTATAATTATTCTGTAAACGGTGGAATCTCAATATCTCTGTGAAGGAACGTTTGAAATGTCTAATTATTAGGTGTAACTATTTGCTACCTATCTACTTTATGCATGTAAACACATAGTATTATGAAGTATCGTTCAAGTTTCTATCTTTATTTTCAAAGAAAAAATAATCATTGATATGTGAAAAAAAACAGTATATAAACTGAATTAAAATATAATATACAGTATAATTATTGTATTACTTATTGTAAATTGTCAATTGTTTTGTTAAATGTATTTCATGTTGGACTATAGTGATATTAATACTAAATCATGATCAGAGTAATATGTGTCTCTAACTTCAATTTCTGTAATAATACTTTCACATTTGTTAAAATATACATGATCTAAAATACTTCCGTAATCTGTAGTTGGATTTGTATTTAATTGTTTGCACACTACACTAACGTTAACATTTATGGTTAACTTTTTGACACTTTCGTTACTTTTATACACCCCAGAAACATAATGTTGTATTACTTACGTCATCATTGAGAGCAGTTATACAATAGCAAATTGTGCCTGATCTGTCTGATATGGAGTATGTAGTTGTAAGTTGATTAGTGGTATACTGTCGTTACTTTGCGCCAAAAACCGTGACAGATTACACAAATGACCATATTTCTTACGTCATTATTGAGAGCTAGTCATACATATACACACCACGTACTCTGGTCCCAGCAGATCAGGCACAATTTGCTATTTTATTTTTTACTGATTATGTATGTAGTATACGTATGACTAGCTCTAAATGATGACGTAAGACATACGTATACATATATATACTATATAGAGTGTGTAGTTGTAAGTTGATTAGCGGTATACTGTGGTTACTTTGCGCCAAAAACCGTGACAGCCGTCCCGCCAGTTGATGTTTATGCAAGAAAACAGCAAATCTGTGCCTGGTTTGCTGGGACCAGATTACACAAATGTCCATATTTCTTACGTCATCATTGAGAGCTAGTCATACATATACACACCACGTACTCTGGTCCCAGCAGATCAGGCACAATTTGCTATTTTATTTTTTACTGATTATGTATATAGTATACGTATGACTAGCTGTAAATGATGACGTAAGACATACGTATACATATACATATACTATATGGAGTATGTAGTTGTAAGTTGATTAGCGGTATACTGTGGTTACTTTGCGCCAAAAACCGTGACAGCTGTCCTGCCATTTGATGTTTATGCAAGAAAACAGCAAATCTGTGCCTGGTTTGCTGGGACCAGATTACACAAATGACCATATTTCTTACGTCATCATTAACAGTTTCCGTGCCTTGAATGGATTACTCCAGGTTAATGTCGCTGCCGTATCGGACATACCCGCCTTTTGTTTTATGTGTTTAATCCGCCGTAATGTAATGAATCAAAAGAAAATCCGTCTTCGTCGCGGAGTATGAGACTGGATGCCTTCGCTGTGATGACAAAACCGGAAATCGTCACATGCTGTGGGCTGCTAGGGCTTCTGGGAAATTGAGGCCAATGGAAATGCATTGGATGCAACGCCTCATTGAAACCAATCTTGTGTGCGTCTTCCGGGTGCACCAAGATGGTGGATGCTACACACAGATCATAACAAACCACGGGAGCTTTTTTTGATGGATTTTCGCGGATTAAAAGCCCAAATAATTCAGCGTATGCTCTAAAGGTAATACAACAATCTCGGCAGTGAAGGGGGGTTGATTAAAATGCGGGTTAATCGTAAAAAACAGTCAAACTGTTAAGAGCTAGTCATACATATACACACCACGTACTCTGGTCCCAGCAGATCAGGCACAATTTGCTATTTTATTTTTACTGATTATGTATATAGTATACGTATGACTAGCTCTAAATGATGACGTAAGAAATATGGTAATTTGTGGTCGTTTGGTCCCAGCAAAACAGGCACAGATTTGATGTTTTTCTGCATAAACATCGAATGGCGGGACAGCTGTCACGGCGGAAGAGACTGGGCGAAATTATTACTTGCGCGCTCTGCTTGCACAAGTAATGAAGTAACCAGCTCAGTGGCCTTGTGGTTAGAGTGTCCGCCCTGAGACAGGGGGGTTGGTGTTCAATCCCCGGCCGGGTCATACCAAAGACTGTAAAAATGGGACCCAGTGCCTCCCTGCTTGACACTCAGCATCAAGAGTTGGATTGGTCCCTGCGACATACTAGCGTCATGTCCAGGGGGTGTACTTGTACATCAAGCTGCCTCACGCTACAGAAACAGGAGATAGGCTCCTGCCCTATGGGCCTCATGGCTTGGCAAGGCTACTTAGCAATATTAGTAAATAACAAAATAACAGAAACAGTAGCACACTGTGAGGTGCCTTCATCAGGTGCTGTGTGCATGGATTCTATCGTGTGTGTGTGTGTGTGTGTGTGTGCGCGCGCGTGCGTGCGTACGTGCCCAGGCCAGTCTGGGTCACGTTGGTATTGGCTACAGCTCTTCAACACGTGATCACTAAGTTTGCGTTTATCAAAAAGGATGCTGGCACCACAGATCTGGATAACAGGTATTTGCTTGATTACTTGTGATATTATAGCAGGTATTTTCTCTACTCTACTTTAATGTCTCTTGTGGTGAGGTGTGGGTCTGATTACACTGATACAACAGAATCACTCACACCTGTACATATATATGATATGTAGCTTGCAGAGTTAAAGTAGAATTCCATGCTAGAAGCATTTCTTACCTTTATTTGTAGTTGTTACGTCCCCACCAAAGAGGTCCAGGTGTTATTTTGTGCAAAAGTGCATTATTGGCTATTTCCCCTAATATAAACTCTCAATGAATTGAATTGAATTGAATTGCATTGAATTGAATGGGGGTGAATTGGGGTGTTGTGCTAATTCGCATATTTCCATCGCTCAATTTTTTTTTTTTTTTTTAATATATCCTCTCTTCATAATGTAAATAGTATCCCAAGCGGCACACTTTACTACTTATTTCGATGGAAATAAGCAAATAAATAAATAAAACTCTTGAAAACACTGACCTTCACCTTCATAGTTGCATTCCATTAGTCAGCTGTATTTTCATTAAACGTAACATTTCTGATATGAAGTTGCACTGCATAAATTACATAGTAGGATGTGTTTATAAACTACAGTATATACACCTGTATACACCTTAATTTTGGATGCTAGTGTAGTGGGCAGTCAGTTGACCTTCTGTGTATTTCTTTACAAATACTACTGTACAATCCATTACCTTCCTTCAAAGTGTAAATCTCCACCACCTAATCATGCTCATGGAGAAGAAGCCTTTGAGCAAAAGGGCTAATTCAATTAAGACAGTTGCACCAATTAAAAAGCACATCATCAAAGCAGGCTGTAATGTTATTGCTTTTCTGTACCAGAAATACCTCTGCGGCAGCATTTACTGGCCAGGAGCAGCAAGAGGCAGCATTCCTTCTACCGGCAACACTATGATATTTTGAGAAAAGTCAAATAAATAAACCGGGAGTAGGAGGGAAGGGAGAGGGCAAAGGAGGAGAGAAAGTGGATTTGCCTCTGTGCAATGCTGCATCCCTCCCGGGGGTCCGCTGAGTGGGAATGCTATGAAGGACTGAGGCGGCAGATCAGCTGAGTGCGACTAACAAGTGGTTGCCATGCAGCAGGGCGCAAGTGTGCGTGCTGGTGGAGGGTGAAGCTAGAGAAACAGAATAATAATGAGTTAGGAGGCAGCAAGTAACGGGAGCACCAGAAGAGACAAGCTGACCCTTTGAGAAGAATCACAATCTGAATCACACCCTTTTTTCCCGGTCCTCTTGCTCTCTCTCTCTCTCTCTCTGTATATGTGTTTTGATGTGAGGTTAGTTGTGTGTATCCGATACGAGGACGATGGACGGATTGACAAGTATGGGTCTGTGGGTTAACAAAAATGAGCGGAGTTTCCCCAAAGAAGCAGCAGCAACAGGTCAGTGAGGATGCAACGATAATGACGGTGAGATGCATCCTTTCCTCATCTAATACTGCCACATCCCAGTTCCTCTAATGCAGTCTTTCACCATCCCTCCCTCTCTCTCACTCTCTGCCTCTCTTGCTCTCACTCATATATAATCACACACTTACACATACATGCACCATATTCATTCTCCTTCCTCATCTTTAACCTGTTTCTCCCCATTCTCTCATGGTCCTATGTACACCGTCCTTCCCCTCGCATACCCCCTCTCCCCTGACTCGAGCCACCTGCTGCTTGTGTTCATGTGAAAATATCTGTTATTATGCTTTGTCAATCTCCACTGCTTTCTTGTCTAATATAATTCTATATTTATATCAAATGGTACCTTTCCCTACTGTATGTATGTTTCACAGTGGACCATGCAACTCAGATCCCTGTCATTCTGACTCGCCCTGAATTACAGGGATTTAAATGAAGTAAATCTGTATCCTTCAGATGTTCTTTTAATATTTCGACCATGACAAAGTCATGGTCGAAATGACTCACACGATCTATACTTGTTTTTTCCATCCCCCTGTAAAATTCCCAGAGGTAGTGTGTGTGTGTGTGTGTGTGTGTGTGTGTGTGTGTGTGTGTGTGTGTGTGTGTGTGTGTGTGTGTGTGTGCGCGCGTGCGTGCGTGCGTGCGTGCATGTGTGTTTGAGTAAGAGTGAGAGAGAAAGAGAAAGAGAGAAATCGAAGTCTGTGTATATCTGTTTGAAACCATAAAGACAGGCTATTTATAGATGGCTAACCGTTCCTATGTCATGGCCAGCCTTTCACACTCTTTCATTTCCAATACCTCTGTTTGCATTATCATGCTGACGTCCTTAACTCCTACAGTATATGCAGAGAGTGTGAGTAGTTAGGGAGGATACTGAAATTATGAAAAGATGACATTTGTAATGATTTCCTCTCTGCTTAAAATCACTGCACTAATACCAAGCCTTTATATAACCCCGGTCCAGGTAGCATGCAGGTGTGCAAGTGCCTGACCATATCAGAGCAGAGATGAGGCGCCTGGATGTTGGTTTACCATGTGTAGCGTCCACTGCAACCACTCCCTTGCTGCCATGAGTGGGAATGACATGTTGGCGCACTCCCTGACTCTGGAGCAGAAGACTGCGTTTGCCTTTGTGGGGATGTTGCTGGTGTTCCTGGGCTTGCTGATCATCAGGTGTTTCCGGATCTTGCTGGACCCCTACAGCAGCATGCCCTCCTCCAACTGGGCCGACGGCATAGAGGGCCTGGAGAAGGGGACGTTCGAGTATGCCCTCACCTAACACAGGAGGACGCGCACGTGCACAGATAGTGAAGATAATGACAAAAACATACAGTACAGACCTGTGCAGAAATGCACTAACGCTAATGCACAAACAAGCGCCCGTGTGCACGTGCACGCAAGCACATACGCACGTATGTGCACACATGCGCGAAGACAGACACAAAACCCATAACCTCATCAACAGCGTAACGCAGTCATTGCACCTCTCTGTGATAGATTGGACTAAGATACTGAAGTTTGACATTCCATGTGTGTCAACTGTTACCCCCAAGCAGGAGTAGAATCTATCTACTTTACCATTGCCATTTGTGACCATGTGGCTGGTGTTGTGTGCCTGATCAAGTGTGAGGCAGATGTCCTGTTCTCTGACCTT